>NC_085862.1:14055298-14065298 GCF_034702125.1 Engraulis encrasicolus | reverse complement strand
CGCCGCTGCTGTTCCTGCCGGCGCCGCCCCCATTTCTGGGGGCGCCGCCCTTGTTCCTGTTGGTGCCGCCCCCATCCAGTTGGCTCCGCCCCTGGTTTTGATGGCTCGGCCCCTGATCCCGTTGGCGCCGCCCCTGATCCCGTTGCCCCCGATCCAGATCCCATTTGGTTTCCTGTTTGGTCGTTTGCCCTTGTTATCTTTACCATAGTCTGCTTGTTCCCTCGTTGTCTTTGCCTGTCTTCCCCTTCATTGTCTACACCTGCCTCGTTACCTGGTCATTGTCCTTGAGTTTGACTCCCTGAAGAAGGCATGTTTGCCGAAATGCATTGAGGTCTTTTGAAGGGGTATGCCACTATTTTGGGAAGTGTCTTATTTTTCATGTTAAGCGTTGTCTTGCTTTAAGGGAGGGAATATAAGCTAGTGAAAGTCAATGGATCCGTGTAGCATGACAAAGCCATCACAATAAAGGCTTTTTAACTTTTTCAAAAGGAGAGTGCCTTGGATTTTCTTCAGTTTTTCATCTTCAGTTTTTTTTCCTATCCAAAGAGCATCTCGACCAAACTTTTTCAGAGTCCAGGAAGCGCTCCTAAACTAACTGTTTTGAACATTACAATATTCTTGTTATTCCCTACCCTGATTATCATGACTGTCATCTCTTCGAGACTTGGCCTGACTAAGACCATAACAACTGACGTTCTCAAACGGCATGGTTAGCCCACCTCCCTTGGTTTGCTACTGGTCGAGGGCAGAAAAGGCTGAGCCAAAGTTTGAACCAGACATGTTCTTAGTCACAATAGAACGTCTCTGCTTAAACCATGTCACTGCCTTGAACACGCCTCTACCCAGGACCGTTGGTAGATGCTCGGTTGATTGGTTCCCGACAAAGTGGGTGGAGTTTCCTGCTGTTGAGGGAACCCGAAAGTACCTGAACAAGCAAATTGCCTGAGTGAGTGTAGCCAGAGGGGTGTAGCTGAGCCAAAGGTGTTGCGTCACCGTGAGGGCGGAGCCTGGGTAGTTATTCCCTATGTGGGTAGAGAGATGGTTTTAATGTAATGTGCTCTCATGGAGTATAATGTGACAACAATGTCTTTGTGGGTGTGGTAGCCCCTTCCTAAATTCAATTACTGAAAAGTGCAATGATACTGCTATCAAAATATCTCCTCAATAGTTTGAAGAGAAGAGAACATTAATTTGAAGAAATTCATAATGAGTATATTTTGATTTGAAGAAATTCATAATGAGTATATTTTCTAGAATGCATAACTTGGTTATTATACAGCGATACTTCCATTGTGAAAAGTATTTTTTTCTTCCACTTTGTAATGCAACATTGTACTATTGCCTGCTTGCAGGTTAAGGTCAGATTGCAGCTGGATACGAAGGAAGCAACACAGTTTTTTTACCGAACTGTACAGAGCCTCTTAATTTCCTCTGTAAATGTATTTTTTCATTTCTTAATGTAAACATCATAAAAGAAGACTTGGTTTCAGTCGAGTGATTCAAATATTGGTTGTTAGACAAGCTGCAAAGGTCCTACAATCAACTGTGAAGACACAGAGAGCCACTAGAACAGGTATCCATGGAAACGCTGAGTGCCACTACAACAGGTCTCCATGGAAACGCGGAGTGCCACTACCATGGCCATGGCCTCCTGTATGACGCATCATGACATCATGTTATTAAGAGGAGGTATTTTGTTGTGCTTTTTTTCCCTAAAAGGACTTTTAGAAAAAAAGCACAACAAAATACCTCCTCTTAATGTATGTTCTCTACAAGTCTTCTGTTGTCCAGTCCTGCACTTTAAATGTCTGTATGAGCACTGTCTATGTCCATACTGTCTTATGTCCATGTATGAGTACTGTCTATGTCTATACTGTCTACGTCCTTACCTAGATTTAGTCTATGTCTGCATGGGAAAGCAAGAAACGTAATTTCAAATTCTTTGTATGACCAGTGCATGTAAAGAAATTGACAATAAAACCAACTTGACTTGACTTGTTATTTAGAACATTTGGAATGGTCGGTTTCGACATGCACGATACACACGGTCCCCATGACTCTTTCAAAAAACCTTTATTGTCAACCATTGTGAATTCATATACACCTTTAAAAGATACAACAATAGGTGTATAAAAATGATAAAAATAAAATATAAAACATTTAATGTTTTACTGAGTAATTTCTTTCAGATTTTTTAGCACATATCTGGCATACATGGTAGGTAAAGACTGAAATAAAGTCTTTTCTCTTCTAAATCCTGTTACATACATACAGCACCTTCAGCAATCAAACATGTCCACAAGTGAAGCCATTAAAAAAAAAAAAAAAAAAAAAAAGATGTCTTCAACAACAATAAGAACAACCATTAAAAAATAGCACCATTCCAAAAGCACCAAGGGGGATTCCGCCACCGGTTCTTAGTGAAGGTTTTCCTCCCTATGAAGTATCATGGGTGCATCCATATTTGTGCTACAGGTATGCAACTATGCCATTGGTTAAGGCTTGCACCCATGCATCCCATAGATATGAGGACTAGCTGCTGAAATGAGCTTTTGTATTGAAACGAATGACTGAAGTTAGCCTGGGCGAATAGCCGACTGTTGACTCCGTCAATCAGTCTGGTAAAAGCCATGAGGAATCCGTCTCCGTGGACGATGGGAGATGGTCTGATCTTACTCTATCATTTAAATTAATTGAAGTTCCAAACTCAAACCCAAACCCATATTGTGCTTTATTAGCATGCCTGTTACGTTATAGCGTCGCAAAAGCATACAAATAACAAAACGAAAGTGTGAATATAGTTACCTTAACCAATCAGTAACGGAGCTCGCGGGTGAGTTCTACGTCACCACTCAACTGTTTGCTGATTGGCGAAACGCTGAGAGAACCGAGCTCGAGGCTTTTGCCAGACGATTTGCGAAGCCAAAATCTTTGGGTGGAGTACAGAGGATGGCGTCGCGAGGCTACTTCAACATAGGAATTCTTTAAGTTTCTTTTGTTTCAGACATGTAAAAGTGTCATCTTTTACCGGACATGTTTCGACAGTGAGACTTCCGTCTTCATCAGAAGGTCACATAGATGTTGATGTGTGACGTGCTTTAAAAACAGCTTGAGGTCACACCACCACAGCATCAGCTGTTTTTAAAGCACAAAAGAAACTTAAATAATTGATTGAACTCTTAGACATAATGACCGTCATACATCTAACATGGGATATACATCTAACACAATCCCAAGATGGCAGCACCCTGGTTTGGGCATCTAGTCCTCATATCCATGCATACACCCCTGCACCCATGTGACCAGAAATAATAACCGATGTACCCATCAATATTCTGTCCAAGAGTCCCTGTTCAATGAAGGAAGTGAAGGATAGCTCTCTTGAGATTTTTCTTTGTTTATTCGCCCACAAATATTTCGGGCAGAGCCCTTCTTCGGTAATCAGCGATCGCCATTGCACGCTGAAGAAGACAAAAATCTGAAGAGCGCTGTCCTTCGCTTCCTTTACTTTTTATGTTTTCTGTGAGATTCAGCACCCAGTTGAAAACTGTGTTTATTAATAGGCGAAAGTGTGAGCACGTCTCCTCCAGTTTTGAGAGGCTAAACAGAGAACATTTTGACATCAGTACGCAGGCACGCCTCTGTCTGTGTTGTAAGTCATATCAAGTTCAATTAGCTTCTTGTCTGATCAACCATTTTCTGTACTTCACATACACCAAAAAATTATATATATACTATATACTGATCATCACATTTAGCAGAATCCTCTATTTCTCTTGCACAATAAAAAAGTGAGTGTACTGTTACTCTTCTGAACACACAATTGTGGTCTACTGCACGTGATGACATCAGTGTTCTGTGATCTGAGGCAGTGGAGGGCAAGACTATGGCAAGAGGTCTGGCCCAAAAAGAACAACAAAAAAGAGAACAGAAAAGATAAAGATATGAGGACTGTAAAAAATTGCCAGTCTATTAGCTCTGATGAAGACATGTATAGTACTGTACTGTACTTATGAAGACATGTACGGTACTATTCTGTACTTATGAAGACATGTACGGTACTATACTGTACTAATGAAAACATGTACGGTATTGTACTGTACTTATGAAGACATGTACGGTAAGACAGTTCAGAGGTTTGCGTCACCATGAGGAGCCAGGAGGGGGCAGGCATGGCTCAATGGTTAGAGCGCTGGTCTTTAGATCAGAGGGTTGCAGGTTCAAATTCCACCCTTACCAGCACTTTCATCCATGGCTGAAGTGCACTTGAGCCCTTGAGCAATGCACCTGAACCCACATAGCTCCAGGGCCTGTAACTAATACCCTGTACCTAAAACACAACTGTAAGTCGCTCTGGATAAAAAAGTATCAGCTAAGTTTAATGTATTGTAACACTGTGAGGTGAGAGGGAATGGCCACTAAACTAAATGATGCACTGTGTGGGATCTACAGTGTCTCTTCCCAACTCGTCAATTCCTGACTACCTTTGACCAGACTGCAATTGTTGACGGTATGACGGTTGACGGTTGAAGGTACGCCCTTGGAGTCAAAATGTGACGTGCTCCTGAAAGGCGCCCCCTTGTGGCAGCATAACTTCAATGACGGTTAGGGTCAGGGAAAGGTCTAGGTTTAGGCCACGTAGTCAACATGTGATGTGGCAGGTATGCCCTCGTCTGGTCAAAGGTAGTCAGAAATTGACAAGTTGGGATGAGACTGTGTTGGTGGGCTGGGTGTGGGTGGGGGTGGCTATTCCATACACACATAAAGTTACAGTACAAAGCTACAGTCAGAGGTGTCAAAAGTAAAAGTAAATTCATGGTGTAAGTACAGCACTAGCACAAGAATTACATAGCTGTTACTCCATTCACTCCATTGTACCTAATGAGAAAGATAAAATTGTATTGTTGCTGAAAAACACTAAAAACCTAACAAGGACCCACCACAATCTTGATCCAACGAGTACAGAGGTCTACTGGTTACTCAGATAAGTTACCTGTGTTGGAAGGAAACTGGGTTTCTTTTTTGTTTACCTTTTTCTTTCACTTTTGACATTTCTGGCTACAGTAAGGCCCTGTTGGCCTGCATGTATCATGTTTCACAAGTCATCCAAATGACGCATGAAAATTCTGTTGTTGCTGTAGCGATAACCCGAGTCTGTGGCAGCATATTTCCATGGTGATGTATGAGAGTTCTGATGGCATGTCGACATAGTCCTATGCTGTATCCAGAGGCTTGTATTTGACATTTGCATTGTCCAGTACGACATGCTACCATGGTGATACACAGAGTCTGTGATTGCATGTTTCCTTGGTGGTGTATGAAAGTTCTGATGGCATGTAACCATGGTGACAGCCAGATGTTTTTGCGAGCTTCAGACTCTAAAGACATGCTGCTATGGAGGCGGATAATGATTCAGTCTGAAAGGAAGTCGCCATGGCGATACGGTACACAGAGACTGATGGTCAGCTGTTGCAGCGATGGATGGAGGATCTGACCGCATGTTGCCATAGCGATGGATGGACGGATGGATGGGTGGAGGCAGGGCGCTAAATTAATACCAGCCAACCGGCCAAATGCTGGTGAAATTTCAGTTTGGCTGGTAGAGAAGACCAACTTACTAGCCACTTTGACCCATTGGTGAGTGTGTGTTTGGCTACTAAGATTAATATGTACTAGCCATTTTGGCTGGTGATGAAAAAGTAAATCTAGAGCCCTGGGTAGAGGTATGGAGGTATGGATGAAAGGTGTAAAGAGGCTTATCCAGACTATTCAGCAGCAGTGGTGGCAGCAGCAGCAGCAGCAGTTCTGTTCTTTGATACTTGGAAGTCTCTGTAACCCCTTCCTGGCAACAAGAGATCTGTTCCACCCCCCCCCCTTTTATGTCTCCCACTTCATCCTTCAGACATCTGCTCAGCACAGCATTCACAGAACAGGAAGTGACTTCATGTCTTAATGTAGCACAGCGCATGGGTGCGTTTCCTATGAGCGTTGCTAAGCTACCGACCACCCTGGCAACCAGGAGACAGAGGGTGCCATGCTGTACAGTGGGCATTCTATCTTTTGACGATATTGTGGTGGGTGGTAGTGGCAAGCTCACCAATGCTCCCCAGAAACGCACCCCTGCTCTGTCTTGCCCTGCCATGTCCTGTCCAGTCACTGACCAAACCAGAGTTGTATAAAGTAGAAGTATTCTTAAGGAGGGCTCAAACTACACCACTATTGGCCTGAATCTCGGCTGAAAGCCCCCCTTACGACAATCGGTGGAACATTACCTCCCAGGACCATCACAAGCAATTGCTGAGCAAGATTTCTTTGTTGTGTGTGACGTTCTAAGATAGGATTTTGTCGATCGGAGATCGCAAATCGGAGATATCAAACACTGATATTTACAAATTGAAATAGAATGTCGGGCATTGTCTCATCGTTTCATCAAAATCGGACACGATTTTTTAGTCGAGTAGGTTGAGCCCAGCTTTACGATATAATTACAACTCTAGTAGTATGTTATTACATAGTGGAAGCCATGTAATATCATACCACTACTGTTGTAAATACATTGGTAAGAGTACTTCTACTATTACTTCTACTTTATACAACTCTGTCACTGACCCTATCTGAGTGTGGGCCAGAGCTGGGCCGGGTCTGTTTCAGAGTCAAGTGGAGTGGACTGAAGCGGAGTGGAGTAGGAGGAGGCTGACGGGGAGAAGGTCAGAAGGTCAGAGGTGAGGAGTTGAGAAGTGAGGTGAGCTGTTCAGTGTCCTTGGCAGGTCGGAAGGTGAGAGGTGAAAGGTGTGCTCCGCTCAGTGACCTTGGCAGGTCTTGAAGGTCGGAGGGGAGGTGAGCTCAGTGTCCTTGACAGGTTGTGAAGGTGAAAGGTGGGGTGAGCTCCGCTCAGTGTCCTTGGTAGGTCTTGAAGGTCGGAGGTGAGCTCAGTTCTAATGAAGGTCAGAAGGTGAGAGGTGAGGTGAGTGAGCTCAGTGTCCTTGGCATGTCCTGAAGGTCGGAGGTGAGCTTAGTGACCTTGGCAGGTCTTGAAGGTCAGAAGGTGAGAGGTGAGAGGTGAGTGAGCTCAGTGACCTTGGCAGGTCTTGAAGGTCAGAAGGTGAGAGGTGAGAGGTGAGTGACCTCAGTGACCTTGGCAGGTCTTGAAGGTCAGACGGTGAGAGGTGAGAGGTGAGTGAGCTCAGTGACCTTGGCAGGTCTTGAAGGTCAGAAGGTGAGAGGTGAGAGGTGAGGTGAGAGGTGAGTGAGCTCAGTGTCCTTGGCAGGTCCTGAAGGTGAGAGGTGAGAGGTGAGTGAGCTCAGTGACCTTGGCAGGTCCTGAAGGTGAGAGGTGATTTCAGTGACCTTGGCAGGTCTTGAAGGTGAGAGGTGAGAGGTGAGTGAGCTCAGTGTCCTTGGCAGGTCTTGCAGCACATCTGCCTGAAGTAGGGCCGGCTGCAGAACTTAAACCTGAGCACTAGAGGGCAGTACGCCACTGTGTTCACATCTTTGCATTCTGGTGGGGGAGAAGAAGAAAAAGCAACATCCACATTATACAAATGAATCAGGTCACAGCATAGGATTACAGGTTTTTTTCTGATCACTAAAGAGAATTTTTTGTGTGTGTGCATCCGTATGTGCGTGCGTACGTGTGTATGCATGTTAGAGTGTGTTTGCGTGTGTGTGTGTGTGTGTGTGTGTGTGTGTGTGCGCGCGCTGACCCTCTGGGTTGTCCGATGTGACGATGACGAGGTCACACTTGCTGCGGCACTGCTGCATGGCGGCGGGCCGTTGGAGCTCCGGGCACTCGGACGACGGAACCCCAGCATGACTTACACACTTCACAATACGCATCTGCTGACCCAGCCCACACTTAGCAGAACACTGGGGGAGAGAGGGAGTGAGGGAGAAGAGACAGAGAGGAGAGAGAGGGGGAGAGGAAGAGAGAGAAGGAGGGAGAGGGAGAGAGGGATAGAAGAAGAGGAATAGGGAGAGAAAGAGAGAGAGAGAGAAAGAGGAGAGAGAGAGAGAGGAGGGAGAGATAAAATAATTTAGAAGCCAAGATTGTATGACATGAAGAAAATAAAGGCTGTCGATTCTACTGTAGTCTATTCTGATCTGATCTGATCTATTCTATTGTAATCGGCTATATTCTATTCTATCCTATTCTGTTCTGTTCTGTTCTATTCTATTCTATTCTATTCTATTCTATTCCCATTACATTGTATTATATTCTGTCCTGTCCAGTTCTGTTCTCTTCCTGGTGAGTCCCTTCTGTAAATGTGCTTGCCTTACCCCTCCCCAGGGCCTGTATAAACCTCACCTCTCCCCAGGGCCCCGGCACCCAGTGTGGTGGGGGGCACCTCTGATTACTAAACTCTCCTCTCCCCAGGGCCTGTACTCACCTCTCCCCAGGGGGGGGGACCTCTGATTACTAAACTCTCCTCTCCCCAGGGCCTGTATAAACCTCACCTCTCCCCAGGGCCCCGGCACCCAGTGTGGTGGGGGGCACCTCTGATTACTAAACTCTCCTCTCCCCAGGGCCTGTACTCACCTCTCCCCAGGGGGGGGGGACCTCTGATTACTAAACTCTCCTCTCCCCAGGGCCTGTATAAACCTCACCTCTCCCCAGGGGGGGGGGGACCTCTGATTACTAAACTCTCCTCTCCCCAGGGCCTGTATAAACCTCACCTCTCCCCAGGGCCCCGGCACCCAGTGTGGCGGGGGGCACCTCTGCAGGTTGCAGCGCAGCCGGCTGCTAGGTCGAGTCTGCTTGGGGCACTCTGCATCCGGCAGTGTGTCGCTGTTCTCCCCACTCTTACACAGCACCGTACGCAGCCTGTACCCAGGCCCACAGCTAGGGGTGCACTGGAGACGGAGAGAGAGAGAGAGAGAGAGAGAGAGAGAGAGAGAGAGAGAGAGAGAGAGGGGGGGGGGAGTAGAGAGAGTAGAGAGGGAGAGAGAGAGAAGAGAGGAAGAGAAGGAGAGAGGGAGAGAGAGAGAGAGAGGGAGTGGAGTGGAGAGGTAGAGAGAGGGGAGAGAGTAGAGAGTAGAGAGAGTAGAGAGGGAGAGATAGAGAGAGGGGAGAGAGAGGGGAGAGAGGGAGAGAAGGAGAGAGGGAGAGAGAGAGAGACAGGGAGAGAGAGAGAAAAGATAAAAAATACACATTTGTATCAACTGCTGCCATTCTCACAGTGAGTGTAGTTGAACAGCATTTTGTCATGACAACATTAGATTTTGAGACAGGCATGCCACAGGTACAGCGCAAACAACGTAATCCTACATTGTGCCCCTTTAAGTTATAATACAGTAACAACCTTAGTTCTCAGTCTTTTTCACCGTGAAATCAAGTTACATTTCAAAGCAAAGCAGGAATTTACAATTGTCAGTTTTGAGAAGAAATCAGTGGCGTCTATGTGTATACAAGGTATTTATGATCAGTGGTGTCTGTGTGTCTGGGGGGGTGGGCACACACACACACACACACACACACACACACACACACACACACACACACACACACACACACACACACACACACACACACACACACACACACACACACACACACACACACACACACACACACGTACACACGTACACACGTACAGGTACCCAACAGTGCCGTACCTCTGACCAGTTGAGTGCCTGCCACTCTGGGGGGCATGTGTGGTTGTTGCAGGTCTGTGTGATGGGGGGGCGCGGGGTGGTACACGTGGCGTCGTCCTGTACCCGCTCCTCCGTCTCCGAGATCTTACTCTTGCACAGCACCTCGCGCGTACTCACACCCCCACTACAGCTGCGGCTGCACTCGGACCACGCACCCGTCCACCACCTACGACACACACACACACACACACACACACACACACACACACACACACACACACACACACACACACACACACACACACACACACACACACACACACACACACACACACACACACACACACACACACACACACACACACAAACACACACACACACACACACACACAGACACAGAGAAACACAT
>NC_085862.1:14047798-14050298 GCF_034702125.1 Engraulis encrasicolus | reverse complement strand
TTATTGTCTTTTTAAAAAAAATCTGACGGTGGTGACTAATATGCTGGACACACTTTGAGCAATCAGAAAATAGTTGTAAATATTGCTTTACACGCACTATGTGCATATCTGCAGAACCACTTCAATATGGACTTTCACATCATGGTGATATTATTCAATAATATCAGTGATTTTTACATTTTAAGTCAATTGAAATGATGATGTCTGTCCTTGGGACAGCTGTTTTTACAGGGTGTGGGCAGGTTTATAGCCATGAAAAGTAATAAAATTACACTTAAATATTTCAAACGACTGTACATTTGTGAAACAGACCCCTGGGTCTTTACCTGGATTCATTTTGTTCATGAAAATGTCGTTTATTTTCAACAGAATTGGCAGTTTATTGCCGAGACATGTTTTAGCCGCTTTCTCAAGAATCAGTGAAGTGTTAGCTTTTATTCTTACCCAGGTAGTTGAGGGACACATTGAGCTCCTGGATGTGGATGAAGACAGAGCCTTTAGGGATGCGGATGACTTCCTCATAGCCTGTGGAGCACAGTGGAAATGTAAGGGTTAAAACATACCACAGAACAGGTTGCAGAGCACTGGGAGAGGGAGGAGAGAGTAGAGGGAAGGGGAAGGGAAGAGAAGGGAAGAGGAGAGGACAGGAGAGGAGAGCAGAGGGAGGGGAAGAGGAGAGGAGAGGAGAGGGAGGGGAAGAGGATAGGAGAGCAGAGGGGAGGGGAAGGGAAGAGAAGGGAAGAGGAGAGGAGAGGAGAGGGAGGGGAGGGGAAGGGAAGAGGAGAGGAGAGGAGAGGAGAGGAGAGGAGAGGGAGGGGAAGAGGATAGGAGAGGAGAGGGCAGGGGAGGAGAGGAGAGGAGAGGTAAGGGAAGAGGATAGGAGAGGTGAGGGGAGGGGAGGAGAGGAGAGGGGAGGGGAGGAGAGGAGAGGAGAGGAGAGGGGAGGGGAGGAGAGGGAGGGGAAGAGGATAGGAGAGGAGAGGGGGGGGAAGAGGAGAGGATAGGAGAGGAGAGGGGAGGGGAGGAGAGAGTAGAGGGAAGGGAAGGGAAGAGAAGGGAAGAGGAGAGGAGAGGAGAGGAGAGGAGAGGGAGGGGAAGAGGATAGGAGAGGAGAGGAGAGGGAGGGGAAGAGGATAGGAGAGGAGAGGGAGGGGAAGAGGATAGGAGAGGGGAGGGAAGGGGAGGGGAGGGGAGTGGTTGATGTCTGGGATTCCTGCTGCGTTCCTGGGCAGCTGCTCCAGAGGACTACAGTACAGGGAGCCAAGCTGAGCTAAGCTGAGCACCGCTAGCTGCACTCTCCAGTGTAGTTCTTTTATTTTATTTAAGTGGGTTAGCATTACAGACAGACATTTTGGCCTAAAGCGGCGTACACACACATTGCTGGCTTCTCGCTTGCTCGCCTACTCGCCACTCTTTCATACTCTTTCAACGTTCGCTGAAAGTTCCCGCGGCTTTAACTGCCAATGTACAGGCGAGAAGTACCGAGTTCTGCATTTCAATTGGTTACTTGCTTAATCGCCTCGCTCGAAGTTAAAATATTTTCAACTCAGGATCTGCCCACATCGCATCGCTTGTACAGTAGCCTACTCACCTCACTGGAACACATTGACATTCTATTGACTTCATTCGCTGAGCGAGTAACTAGCAGCGACGTGTGTGTACGGCCCTTAAGCCTTCTTCAACATCTTCATTACAGAAGGCGAAGAACTACATACACTCGAGAGTGTGGCTCTCCTACACCTTTGCCACCAGGATGCAGAGCAGGGAGGGCAAAAGAAGCCAGGGTGAGAAGTCTCCAGTCTCATAATCTTAAGTTAGATGCTGAAGGATTCTAAGGGCCTCTGCACACTGGTTCCATGATAGTGCGGCACACTGCTCTGCCAGCGTTTGATTCCCCTGTTTTCAATAGAACCCCACACACTGGTGCAGATATCCGGACATCAGCGAATCAATCATTGGCGGAGCGGTGTGCCGCACTTTCGCGGAACCGGTGTGCAGTGGCCCTGAGGCTTAGACCGAAACTTCTGTCTGTCATTCTAAACCACTTAAAACCCCTTAAAACCACTTAAAACCCAGCTGTACTAGTCAATGAAAAGTACAATACTATGGCATTAACACAGGGCCTTTAGTAAAGCACTATGACTTTGTCATTGCCATTCTGGTAACAGAAAACGCTGTGTCTTAACGGGTTGAATAAAATACAAGAACCACACTCAAGAGTGCAGCTTTTCTACAAAAATGAATAAGTCTGTTCGCTCGCACTCGAAGACCTTAAAAAATAGCTTGGAGTTGAGCACACTTTCTGGAAAAAGACTGAGTACGGCCCTGCCGTGGCCAACCGGTAGGGCACTCGCCTGCTATGCAGCTGACCCAGGTTCGACCCGGGTCCTTTGCTGACCCCTCCCTGTCTCTCTCCCAATTCGCTTCCTGTCCACCTCTCATACTGTCCTATCAAATAAAGTCGAAAAAAAAAAAAATCTTAAAAATAAAAATAAAAAAG
>NC_085862.1:14040298-14042798 GCF_034702125.1 Engraulis encrasicolus | reverse complement strand
CATGAACCCCTTTGCCAATACCCAGCCCTGGTGGAGCCCTTACCGATGGCCAATACCGGTACAGGTACCACGCACTGATGAAGGCTTGATAGCCGAAACCCGTTTGCTTGTGGACATGGTGGTGGTAATCTATAAATAAATAATGGGACGTAGCTTGTGAGTGCGGATTTTTCTTCTTTTCCTCTTTTCTCCCCTTGCCAATACCCACATACGTACCTAGTGGACCCCTTGCCTATACTCACATAGTGGACCCCTTGCCAATACCTACATACCAAGTGGACCCCTTTAATATCCACATACCAAGTGGACCCAATACCCGTCTACCTAGTGGACCCCTTATCAATACCCGTCTACCTAGTGGACCCCTTATCAATACCCACATACCAAGTGGACCCCTTATCAATACCCGTCTACCTAGTGGACCCCTTATCAATACCCACATACCAAGTGGACCCCTTATCAATACCCACATACCAAGTGGACCCCTTATCAATACCCACCTACCTAGTGGACCCCTTATCAATACCCAGCCCTAGTGGACCCCTTATCAATACCCAGCCCTAGTGGACCCCTTATCAATACCCACATACCAAGTGGACCCCTTATCAATACCCACATACCAAGTGGACCCCTTATCAATACCCAGCCCTAGTGGACCCCTTATCAATACCCACATACCAAGTGGACCCCTTATCAATACCCACATACCAAGTGGACCCCTTATCAATACCCAGCCCTAGTGGACCCCTTATCAATACCCAGCCCTAGTGGTCCCCTAGCCTCTACACACATACCTAGTAGACCCCTTATCAATACCCACCTACCTAGTGGACCCCTTATCAATACCCGTCTACCTAGTGGACCCCTTATCAATACCCACCTACCTAGTGGACCCCTTATCAATACCCACATACCTAGTGGACCCCTCGCCAATACCCACATACCTACCTAGTGAACCCCTTCAATACCCGTCTACCTAGTGGACCCCTTATCAATACCCACCTACCTAGTGGACCCCTTATCAATACCCACCTACCTAGTGGTCCCCTTGCCTATACCCACATACGTACCAAGTGGACCCCTTCAATACCCGTCTACCTAGTGGTCCCCTTATCAATACCCACCTACCTAGTGGTTCCCTTGCCTATACCCACATACGTACCAAGTGGACCCCTAGCCTATACCCAGCCCTAGTGGATATGTTGAGAGTCAGTATTATATTTACTGGCCTGAGTAAGCTGTCTAGTGGTGGATGAATATCCTGTTTAGCTGAACAGCTGCTTTAAGATGTATTTCTCATTTTTAATTGGGTTGTAAATGTACCGTGCAAATAAACCAAATTCGCTACATACAAATGAAGAAACCAGCACACATGTGGAACATCCATACCACACACACACACACACACACACACACACACACACACACACACACACACACACACACAT
This sequence comes from Engraulis encrasicolus, assembly GCF_034702125.1. Taxonomy (NCBI): domain Eukaryota; kingdom Metazoa; phylum Chordata; class Actinopteri; order Clupeiformes; family Engraulidae; genus Engraulis; species Engraulis encrasicolus. The sequence goes on along the minus strand of NC_085862.1, from coordinate 14,041,350 downwards.
GTCACACGCACACGCGCACGCGCACACACACACACACACACACGCACACGCACACACACACACACACACACACACACACACACACACAGAACAATTGAAGAGTGGAGCATTGCGCTGAACTGGGCTGGGCTGGACCGGGCTACGTTTCCTGCCCGCAAAGTACAAATATAAACAGGAATATTTCCAGAGAGCCAGAGAGGACCATAGAGAGCCATAGAGAGCTGTGGGGCGGGGGAGAGGGTGAGAGAGCTGTGTGGGGGGGTGAGAGGGTGTTGCCTGCCACACTTCCTCTGTGGGCTCCTACAGCTTTGCCACCACCGAGGGAGGGCAGAAGAAGCAGCCAGGGTGAGAAGGAGGGCAGAAAGAGGACCAAAAAGGCCCTTTTCCACTGCCCGATTTCTACCCTACTCGGCCGCCGTTTGTTGCTTTTCGATTAGCCAAGTGCGGTATGGCACAGCTTGAAAACCTGACCTCATTTATTTTGGCTGGCGGAACCGAGCTGAGCGGGTACTATCGTAGCCCAGAATGATGTCGCTGAAACTATCAATAGCATTCGTAGATAGATTAGATACTTAGCTACTCAACTAACCTAATGCTACGTGACCATGTCAAAAACATAACTCCCAACAACTTAACTTTTGGAAAGAAACTGCAAAAAAATATTACACAGTGCACCTTTAAGATGGCTCAGATAACCTGGTGGCGAGGACTAACTGCCCAACACACCCAATGATGTGCACTCCCACACACACACACACACACACACACACACACACCCAATGATGTGCACTCACACACACACAAACGCACGCACGCACGCACGCACACACACAAGCACGCACACACACACACACACACACACACACACACACACACACACACACACACACACACACACACACACACACACACACACACACACACACACACACACACACACACACACACACACACACACACACACACACCCAAGGTTGGGGTGGTGGCTCCCATATCTGTTTCTATTTTAAGACCACGGTTCAATTATACATTAACTAACACCGCATACAGTC
>NC_085862.1:14032798-14035298 GCF_034702125.1 Engraulis encrasicolus | reverse complement strand
CACATCCATTTTAAATAAGATGTATTGTGGCATTATATTTTGTTTTCAAAATCGCATTTGTTGACAACAGCCAAGCGTTTACAGTTTGTTTCGCCAGTGAAGTAATGAAGAGAGACACGAGAGAGGGTTGGGGAGACAAGGGGTTCCTTCCTCGCGTGACACTATGCGTGGCTGTGCTTGGAGTGAGACAGAGGAGGTCCTCTCAATATTTTTGTCGCCAGTCGCCACTGTATATTTAGTTATAAAAAAAAAACAACAACAGTCAATTGTATAAATAATGGGTATGGGATATTATGTAGGTATGGCAGGCTACTTTAATTTCTACCACAGCAACTTTCTTCTGATCATATGATTAACAACATGGCGAACAGCAGACAAGAGATCCTATTTGTGCAGCATCCTGATTAGTGATTGATGGTTGGGATATGTCATTCATATTTGGCACTGCATCAAAGATTTTATCAACCATCTCTGACTGTAGCTTTCTTCTGATCATATGAATTAGGCCTACTAAGCAAAGGGTAGGAATGTTTTTAATTAATTAATTCATTCATTAACTCATCTTTGCTTTATTGCTATATGCCACATTACAAATGGAGATTTTCTGACAGCTTGACTTTAGCCTGATTGGGAAAATGCATTCTCTAAAACTCTGATGTGAGTTTGCTGCCAAGCCATTTGAACATTAACTGAGGTTTTTTTTTATATCAGGTTCAAAAACTTGATTGTGCAGGTCACCAAAGAGAGATCCAAGGCCAAGGAGGTACAGGTGATGAGAGAGAGACGGGTGTCCAGAGAGAGAGAGACGAGGAAGCACAGATGAGAGGGAGAGAGAAGGAGGTGACAAAGGAGGTGAACCAGTTCAAGAGATAAAGTATGAAGGTGTCAGAGGAGGTGCAGCAGTTGAAGGAGAGAGAGGCAACGGAGGAGATGTAGCAGTTGAGCAACAGAAAGGAGGTGATGGAGGAAGTGCATCAGTTGAAGACAGAGGGAGAGAACGAGGCGAAGGAGAATCGGATGACCAAAAACAGGGAGAGAGAGTACAGAGAGAGACAGCGCAGGAGGCACAAATGACCAGGTAACATACATAACTGTACATGCAAATACTGAAGAAAACTGTTTAGCCATTTAATTCATTTAGATGGAAATCTTGACCCCCCCAATTGTCAGCATAAAGTTACGCCCTTGCACACACACACACGTACGCACGTACGCACGCACGCACGCACGCACGCACGCACGCACGCACGCACGCACGCACGCACGCACGCACGCACGCACGCACGCACGCACGCACGCACGCACGCACACACACACACACACACACACACACACAAACACACACACACACATACACAGGCTGCTGTTGTAACATGTGCCTTTATACTGTGTAGGCTTTCAGAGCTTCACCAAGACTTAATTTGACTATCATTATTATGTCTTAAAATTGGAATGATATGATATGATAACATATGCAATTAAATTAGATTAATTAGATTAATTAATCATAAAGTCTGCAATTAATTACATTAAACGTTTTAATCGACTAACAGCACTAATTGGTACATGCAGTAGGTGCAGGTTGGTACGTAGGTTTGTTGACTATTTGGAAGAAGGTAAAGTTGCTGTACTGTAAGCAACAATCTTACAGGCAATGCCATTCAATGACCGCCTCTATTTTTTTCAACACCTCTATTTCTATAACTTTTGTAATTTATATCTCCCCTACTTTTTTCTCACTTACTTTTTTTTTTTTTAATGTGGCTAGTAGAATTGCTGGATGGCTAGTGACTCGGGCAAACCACTAGCCATAGTGGCTGGCAAGCGGAAAAGTTAAAGTCAAGCCCTGGTTTGTATGTACAGTATGTCGTCTACATTATTTTGTACTCGTACGTGATACTAGCCCGGCGACACCATCCTATGTACTCCACCCAAAAGATTTTGGCTCCGCACATCGTCTGGCAAAAGCCTCGAGCTCGGTTCTCTCAGTGTTTAGCCAATCAGCAAACAGTTGAGAATGGTGACGCAGAACTCACCCGCAAAGTCAGTTACAGACTGGTTACTTAAGGTAACTATATACACACATACGCCATCCTATGTACTTCACCCAAAGATTTTGGCTCCGCACCTACTGTAGTCTGGCAAAACCCTCCTAGCTCAGTTCGCTCACTGTTTAGCCAATCAGCAAACAGTTTAAAGGAGTGATGCAGAACTCACCCGCGAAGTCCGTTACTGATTGGTTATGGTTACACTATTCACACTTACGTTTTGTTATTTGCATGCTTTTGCGACACTATATCGTAACAGTCATGCTAATAAAGCACAATATGGGTTTGAATTATTCGTAACTCCAATGAATTTAAAGGGCAGAGTAAGTTCAGACCATCTTCCACCCTCCACGGAGTCGGATTCCTCTTAGCTTTCGCCAGACTGATTGATGGAGTCAACAGTTGGCTTTTGCCCAGACCAGAATTCCCCCACTGTAGGATAATGAAGGGCA
>NC_085862.1:14010298-14020298 GCF_034702125.1 Engraulis encrasicolus | reverse complement strand
GTATAAAATAACTTTTCCCTCCACTTTATTCCTAACCAACGACGGAAAGGAGTGGGCATTTGAAACAGAAGCAGTGTTAACTTAACTTAAGACACAGGAAAGGTAAATGGCATGATACAGATGCGGAGATGCAAATGAATGAAAGTTATATGACAATTTAATTATCAACTGCAAGGTAACATTACATTTAACTCAACGCTACTGTAGGTTACATAGGATACAGTGAAATCAAATACAGTTTACCCAAGGTAGATAGACAGAGAGAGAGAAAGAAAGAGAGAGGGAGAGAGAGAGAGAAAGACAGAGGTTGGAGCCCCATTCAGAGGTTTGATGAGACTCCCAGAGGAATTTCTAAGGTGAGCTTATATATGGCAACCCCCCACCCCAAAGTGCCCCTTTGTCTTGTCAGGGCCAGTGGCACCCCAGGTGTTTGAGCCACCACATGGAATGGGGGGGGGGGATGTCCCCTTAAGTCAACTTAACTGAGATAACAGCAAACAGTGACAGCAACAATATCAGTTCTGGGTCATCCAATAATCTCCATATTTACACACACACACACACACACACACACACACAGACACACACACTCACTCACCATATGGGACACAGACTGACAACAGACAGGCTGCAGACAGACAGACAGTCAGGCAGACAGAGAGACAGGAACATGTATTCTCTCTTGTGTTTTTTCGTCTTTTTTCCTTTCCTCTATCCCTCTCTTCTTCTCTCTACATCCCTGCATCCCTCTCTCCTTCTAAAAGTGCTGTCTCTCTGCTCCCCCCTCTCCTCTCCTCCTAAATGTGTTGTCTGCTCCCCCTCTCCTTTCCTTCTAACGGTGTTGTCTCTCTGCTCCCCTCTCTTCTTCTAAACGTGTTGTCTCTCTGTTCCCCTCTCTATCCCTCTCTTCTCCTTCTAAAGGTGTTGTCTCTCTGCTCCCCTCTCTCCTTCTAAACATGTTGTCTCTCTGCTTCCCCCTCTCCTCTCTCTTCTCCTCCTAAACGTGTTGTCTCTGCTTCCCACTTCTCCTCCTAAATGTGTTGTCCAGATGCAGGCTGGCCTCTACAGGGGGCTCCCTCTGATGTCACATGTTATGAGCACACAGGTGTGAGTTTCCCTCCCCTCTCTCCTCCCCTCTCTCCTCTCCTGCCCTCTCTCTCTTGTTCTCCTCTCTCTCTCTTCTCCTCCCATCTGAGGTCATATGATCACATAGGTGTCTCCTCTTCATCCTCCTCCTCCTTCCCCTTCTCATCCTCTCAATCTCCCTCCTCCTCCTCCTCCTCCTCCTCATCTTTATCCTCCTCCTGCTCCTCCTCTCCTCTTCTACCTCCCCTCCTCCTCTCATCTTCCTCCTCCTCATCTTCCTCCTCCTCTTTCTCTTTCTCACGCCAACTCTGCTAGTTAGCCTCAGTTACACTCTCCCCCTTCAACCTCACTCCCAATCCGGGTCAAACGGCACCACTGTGACGGAGGTCATCTTGCACCTGTTCACCCCCCTCTGGGATTGAACGTGCGACCTCGTCAACTACATCGGTCCGGCAATGGGAGACACAGTACGATACCGCTAGGCCAAGAGACTAGTCTCTCTGCCCAACAGCACAGAGACTGTATGAGGCTATCTGAGGGAGGTTTACCAACGTTCCACGCCAACTCTGCTAGTTAGCCTCTGTTACACTCCTCTCCTCCTCTTCTACCTCCTCTCACTCCTCTCCTCCAGCTAAGTAAAATGAGATCTGATGAATATTTAACCGTAGGCAGTTCTGGGGTGAGGGCCGGTTGACACATTGACCTCTAGTCAGAGTCAGTCACATGTGCGAAAGTGTCACATGTGTCAAAGTGTTTACTGCAGAGGATGCACTGGCTGAGTGCCACCCTCTGATCTTCCCAGCAGGCTACTGAGAGGCAAACATTCTGTGGGGTACACCTCACGACAGTAGCCTACTGCACATGTGCAAACACCATGGCAACACACTACACCGCATTTCACATTATTACGCAAATGACATTTTTTGCCGTTTTCCTAAATAATCAATAGAAATGAGAGTCGTCATCATTTTCAAGTAATCGGCCATTAGAGTACAATTCAAAAGTTTTTGAATGAACCTTCCAATGATAACGGTATTTTTTTAAATAACAAAAAACTTAAAATGCCCAAAATGCTCTGTTCCAAATTATTACGCAAAACAGTTTTGTAGTGTTGTAATACAAATTTCTTTCTTTTTTTCCCATTTACATCAAAACAGTTGGCATTTGGTACCTTCTAAATTACATTTCGATGTTCAAAACTTGGTCATAAGCTGTAACTGGAATGCTGCGTTTAACATTGAAGTCAATGGCAGGGCATTGCATGGGAGTTATGGAAGCCTAGATATCCTTGATGCTTTGCTCTCAGCTGTTTTTGTTTGTTTGGTCTGGTGACCCACACTTCACTCTTCAATATACCCGTAGATTTCCATGCCACGTGTAGGTGCTTTGGAGGTGATGACATTCTAACTCACCAGACATAGCATCCCATTCATTTTCAATGGGGTTTTATGTCTGGTGCGTTAGAATGTCATCACCTCAAAAGCACCTAAACGTGGCATGGAAATCTACGGGTATATTGAAGAGTGAAGTGTGGGTCACCAGACCAAACAAACAAAAACAGCTGAGAGCAAAGCATCAAGGATATCTGGGCTTCCATAACTCCCATGCAATGCCCTACCATTGACTTCAATGTTAATCGCAGCATTCCAGTTACTAAGACAAAGAGCTTATCACCAAGTATTGAACATTGAAATGTAATTTAGAAGGTACCAAATTCCAACTGTTTTGAGGTAAATGGGAAAAAAAGAAAGAAATTTGGATTACAACACTACAAAACTATTTTGCGTAATAATGTGGAACAGAGCATTTAAAGTTTTTTATTATTTAAAAAAATACCGTTATCATTGGAAGGTTCATCCAAAAACTTTCAAATTGTACTCTAATGGCTGATGACTTGAAAATTATGACGACTGTCATTTGTATTGATTATTTGGGGAAACAGCGAAAAATGTCATTTGCATAATAATGTGGAATGCGGTGTAAGACTGAGCTGCACATGGGCAAACATCTTAACAACACTCCAGACCGAACATGTGCAAACATTACATCACATCACATTTTGGGAACACCTTGAGAAAAAAATTACTCAGACAATGTGATACTGTCTTGACCATAGGGTAAGATGCACACAATATTTGAGTGGGACCAAATGTTATCTTAAATGGATTTAATTTCAACTCTAAACATTGCTATTGACTGTAATGTACAACCCATATCCTCGATCAATTTGGACAAATAAAATGGACAAATAAAATGTCTCCTCTCAGTAAGACAGCAGGCAGCTGAATGACCCAACCTTGGGTAATATGTGGCCCAGCCTTGGGTAATATGTGGCCCAACCTTGGGTTATATGTGGCCCATCCTTGGGTTATATGTGGCCCATCCTTGGGTTATATGTGACCCAACTGTGGCCAACTGTGTGCTGACTAAATCCACTCTTCATAAGTCAATGGGAGTGCCAATAACACTGCGCCACCAGTAACTATTGTCATACGTGTGTGTGTGTGTGTGTGTGTGTGTGTGTGTGTGTGTGTGTGTGTGTGTGTGTGTGTGTGTGTGTGTGTGTGTGTGTGCGTGAATGCGTGCATGTGTCTGTGTGTGTGTGTCTGTGTATGTGTGTGTGTGTGTGTGTGTGTGTGTGTGCGCCCATGTATGTGTGTGTGTGTGTGTGCGCGTGTTTGTGTGTGTGTGTGCCCCTGTGTGTGTGTGTGTGTGTGTGTGTGTGCGCCCCTGTGTGTGTGTGTGTGTGTGTGTGTGTGCGCCCCTGTGTGTGTGTGCGCACCCCTGTGTGTGTGTGTGCGCGCCCCTGTGTGTGTGTGTGCGCGCCCCTGTGTGTGTGTGTGTATGCGCGTCCCTGTGTGTGTGTATGTGTGCGCGCCCCTGTGTGTGTGTGTGCGCGCCCCTGTGTGTGTGTGTGTGTGTGTGTGTGTGTGTGTGTGTGTCTGCGCACGCCCCTGTGTGTGTGTGCGCGCCCCTGTGTGTGTGTGTGTGTGTTTTCTTGTTTGCAGCCCCACCTCCTCTGTAGGGTTTCCAGGTGTAGAACTTTCCCCTGAAAGGAACGCTGTCGAAATCCGAACACTGAATCTCCCGGAAATCCTGCGAGCCCGCCGGGCACTCCTGCAAAGTCAACACACACACACACGGGCACACACACACACGCGCGCACACACACACACACACACACACACACACACACACACACACACACACACACACACACACACACACACACACACACACACACACACACACACACACACACACACAAACACACGCTTAAACAGACTCTCTCAACAACAACCCTCTGTGCCAATGCTCAGGCCAATGCCAGGGGCATTTGCTAAGAAGTTGGCTGAGGAGTAAACCAGGTTAAGTTAAGAGGTAAAGAGCCCTAAGAAAATGAGGACTCCAGGCTCTTCTATTAGATGATTTACCTCTTCACTTAACCTGGTTTACTCCTAAACCCCTTAGTGCAGAACCCTGAGCTAGCTCTCAAAGCACAATATTGTAGCTTTTATACTGAACATGTTAGTCAGCCTTGGTGTTGTGTCATTCGTGAATGAATCGATTATTTTGAACAGCTCCTAGATGTGAACGATGGAAACCGAATCATAGCTGGTAGCCTAGCATCTCTTTTCCATTTTTTCGTTTCCATTTTTCGTTGTTTTTGAGAATTTGACCTTCACGTCAAAACTTTAATTTGGGGAACAACACAAGTGTCTGTGAACACTGTGGAATGTGCTTTGTTTGAGACTGGACAATACATTTAGCACTTGTGAAGATAGCACTTAGACTCAGGGTGCGTCTCATTTCTTCATCATGCCCCTTGTTCTAGTCCTTGATTTGCGCGTAAATGCGAGACATAGTGGTGTTTCAATTGTCAAAATCAGGAAGGGAAAGGGCTAGAATGCTCGTACCCGTACCCCCTTGGTATCAAGTAAGGTGAGGGGCCCCCCTAGCCGACCAAGGGGTTCGGCCAACGGTCATGCCATTCGATTATCATCGGTGCGTGCTGGGTCATAGTTCTAAAGTTCTAGCTACCGCCGCAACCCCTTTGTCTGTAGCTATAGTTGTGAACACATTTGACGTTAGCACGTAGTGTATGTGAGCAAAGTTGTCCGACAGACAACCGCTACGGAAGGGATAGGGGATGGGGCAGGACAATGAAATGAGATTCACCCTTAAGCCCGATTCGCACGGGATAAATATTACCTTAAATTATTAATTCGCAATTACCACAGGACCTCCGTGATTTTTCGGGGCGCATTCGGATGGGATAAATAAACGTATGTTATTTACTCAAATCACAGACATTACAAGGGGGTGCAGACGGCGCGCCTGTGTGAAATTACCCCAGGATGTCTGTGTTTCGCCGAAATACAGTAGGTAATTCGCGGCGGAATATTTACCTCACAAATCGCGGACATGGCACATTCGCACAGGACTAAGAACTGAGACATTCTCCGTAATTATTCCGAATTACCGGGGGTCCATAGATAATAAAAGTGCCGTCCGAATCGGGCTTTAGACTCAAGACATACTGTATGGACTGTTAATTGTCAATAACATAAAACGGAACCTTGTCTTCTTTTTTTCATTGGCACAACATGGACAAGACAAGACTTGCCCTATAAAGGCATGATTTTTTTTTAAATTATAAAGCCATGGACTCACATCGATATTGCAGGACCTGAAGCGTTTCCTCTCGCCCAGACAGTACTTCCCTCCAACCGTGGGCCTGCAGCCAGAGACCAGACATCAGAGACCATACACCAGAGACCAGACATCAGACAGGGGGGTGGGGGTGGGGGGGGGCGTGCAAGGAGGTGCTAGGAGGGGGCTGTGGCAGGTTGGCAGGAAAAGTAAAGCACAACTAAAATAAACTGAATAACATAAAACAAAAATAAACCAAACATAAGCTAAACAAAATCAACAATAAATCTATGAATATTACACTATTACCATTATTGTCTTATATTATTATGTACGGTGGGACACTGCCTCACAGGCCTAGAGAATATGCTTGCCCTTTTCTTTAGGAGTTCTGATTATGTAGGTGTTCTGATTTAGTAGCTGTTCTGATTTAGTAGGTGTTCTGATTTGATAGGTTCAGTCAGAGAGAGTAGAGAGATACTTAAAGAATCTCTGGTTCAGTGTTCAGTAGTGTTCTGATTCTAGTAGGTTCAGTGTTCCGTAGTGTTCTGATTCTAATTGTGAAACTCTATACGTTCCTCAGTGGACTCTGTGGCCTTAGTTAGTTAGTGGCAGCAGTGGTCTGTCCAGTAGTATACAGAGGGATTTAAAAGATGCCTGCGGCTCAGAATACAATGTTTCCAGCCTATTGACTCATTCTTTTGAAACTCGGCTGACGGTAGACCCGAGGTTGTTCTCCCGACAACCGTTGTAAATGTGTTCTATTGCAACAGCTGGGGACAATACAAAATGTCTCAAAAAGCTAATATTAAACGAACTCGGAGTACACCGAAGTGCTCAGAGTTTGTGTTTCGGAACCCCAAGTTTAGTACCCATTCTATTGCACTTTCCTGAGGCGGAGGCCATAGAATGAGCCATAAGCCCCTGAATACAGTGTTTCCAGCCTATGCCTCAGAATACAGTGTTTCCAGCCTAGGTCTCAGAATACAGTGTTTCCAGCCTATGCCTCTGAATACAGTGTTTCCAGCCTATGCCTCTGAATACAGTGTTTCCAGCCTAGGCCTCTGAATACAGTGTTTCCAGCCTAGGTCTCAGAATACAGTGTTTCCAGCCTATGCCTCTGAATACAGTGTTTCCAGCCTATGCCTCTGAATACAGTGTTTCCAGCCTATGCCTCTGAATACAGTGTTTCCAGCCTATAAGGGAGGGCTACCAGGCCGAGCTCCATCTACGAGTGTGGAGCAGCGACAGCCAGGCTACAATCATCTTACATTTTGCTGGCCAGAAAAGCTGCACAGCCAGCCCATAATGTTATGTCTGATAGCTAGCAGCTGCAAGGAGTGCACAGGGTTCATTCGGTTGCAGCAGCGAAGGAGCAAAAAAAAAAAAAACCCTTCATGCCACAGCCACGCTTTTTGATTTTACAAGCTCTATATTTGTTCTGCCGGATTGTTTCCGCTATAAAAAGCCATAAATGACTTCCTCTTCGTCCGCATGACGGCCACACTGAGCTCTAAACAGGGATCGAAATATGCAACTTATCATTAGGATTCGAAGCCATCTGACATCTGAGTGCCACCCTCTTGGTTATAAACCACCGCACCCCAAAACACTCCTTTATTTCGGTTTTGGACAATGTCAGAGCTAAGGCATAATCGTTCGGAAGCCTGTTTTGGAACTGATAAGTCGCCTGTAGAAATCCATACCTGTACCACACATGACTGAGTTTGTAAGAAGGCAGTAAAACAAAAAATAAAATGAGGGTGTAAGGGGTATTACACACCAGGGCGGTAAAGCGTCGCGGAACGGCCGCATTTTTTACCGGCGTCTGTGAAAATACATTGAAACATATCTGTCCTTACACACCAACCAGCGGTAGTCAAGCGTCATGGGCATTTGCAAAATAGAACTCGAGCGTATTTTCCATGCCGGCGACCGGCGGTGTCTCATTCAAATGAATGGCAGAGTAGCATGATTTTATTTAATTAATTATTTATTTATTTCGGTTTGGACGATGTCAGAGCTAAGGCGTAATCGTTCGGAAGCCTGTTTTGGAACTGAAGTCGCCTGCAGAAATCCATACCGGTACCACACATGACTGAGTTTGTAACTCCACAAAAAAGGCAGTAAAACATAAAATAAAATAGGGTGTAACATAGTCAAATGTTCTGTCAAACAGATTCCATGACGGAGGTCTGCACTGAGTGCATTTCTAGCTTATAATAATTGAATTAATAATAATTTAATTAATGTAATAATTATTTAATTATAATTATATTTAATAATAATAATCTTAATAGAGCTGAGTGCCCCACCCACCTGGGGCTGTCACAGTGTCGTAGTGAAGACGAGACTCCGCCCCCACAGGTGCGGCTGCACTCCTCCCACGGCGACCAGGGGCCCCAGCCACCATCGATGCCCTCGGGCCGCGTCCCATACGCCACACACACGCGCTTGTAGCACCACTGAGAAACACACACACACACACACACACACACACACACACACACACACACACACACACACACACACACACACACACACACACACACACACACACACACACACACACACACACACACGCATCCGCACACAGGCATGCATACAACACACACACACACACACACACACACACACACACACACACACACACACACACACACACACACACACACACACACACACACACACACACACACACACACACACACACACACACACACACACACACAAGCATCCACACAAAAAACATGCACACACACAGACTTATAGGAACACTGAAAGTACATAGCTGGTTATAGCGCGGACACACGCACACACACACACGCACACACACGCACACACACACGCACACACACACGCACACGCACACACACACACACACACACACACACACACACACACACACACACACACACACACACACACACACACACACACACTTCTGGCACCAAAAAGCACAGACCACAATCACCATCCCAGACATCAGAGTGTGCACACAAATACGCATACCATGGTTATGGCACCACTGAAAGCCTCGGCCACAGCGCGCGCGCACACACACACACACACACACACACACACACACACACACACACACACACACACACACACACACACACACACACCCTAGCACAGACTGAAATACATACAGTGCATGCTGTGAAATGTCCACGCTCGGCTCTCTCCTGCAACAATGCATGAGCTTCATGAAAAGTGTTTTCTCTGTACTGTACTGTACTGGGTTCTAACTGTCAGTTCTCGAGATCTAGTTTTTGGACATATGCTACTGATATCTCATCCTTCGGTCTATGGCGCTGGTGTAAATGTATATTGCTATCTTACCCCGTTGTCTGGGTGTTGGTTTGGCTGATGATATAGGGTTATAGCTCCTGACTGTATGGTATTGGTTCTTACCCCGTTCTCTATACTGCTGGACTGGTGTATAGCTCCTCTCTGTATGGTGTTGGGTTTACTGTAGCTCTTCTCTGTATGGTGTTGGGTTACAGCTCTTCTCTGTATGGTACTGTATTGGGTTATAACTCCTCTCTGTATGGTGTTGGGTTATAACTCCTCTATGTATGGTACTGTATTGGGTTATAGCTCCTCTCTGTATGGTGTTGGTTTATAACTCCTGTATGGTGTTGGCTCTTACCCCGTTGTCTATAGTGAGGTGTTGGTTCTTACCCCCTTTGTCGATGGTGTTGGTTTGGCAGATGGTTTTGGTTTATAACTCCTGCATGGTGTTGGTTCTTACCCCCTTGTCGATGGTGTTGGTGTACCGTATGGTATTGGTTCTTACCCCCTTGTCGATGGTGTTGGTTTGGCAGATGGTATTGGTTTATAACTCCTGCATGGTGTTGGTTCTTACCCCCTTGTCGATGGTGTTGGTGTACAGTATGGTATTGGTTCTTACCCCCTTGTCGATGGTGTTGGTGTACAGTATGGTATTGGTTCTTACCCCCTTGTCGATGGTGTTGGTTTGGCAGATGGTGCCCTCTGCTGCCGGGATGCTGCTGGTGATGCAGCGGTTGCTCTTGCTCATACACCACAGCTCACTGCACACCTCCTGCACACAGATGCACACAGATGCACACAGATGCACACACACACACACACAAGTGCACGCATATACACACACACACATACACACACACACACACACACACACACACACACACACGCACACGAACACACACACACAATTTGTAAATGTCAATGCCATACCAATTGGAAATGAAGTTGGACTTGACTTGAATCT
>NC_085862.1:14002798-14005298 GCF_034702125.1 Engraulis encrasicolus | reverse complement strand
GAGTATGGCACTGTCCCGCCGTACTGCTTCCTTGGGTGAGGCACAAATGCAATTTCGTTGTGTGCAGTGTGCTGTGGAGTGCTGTGTCACAATGACAATGGGAGTTGGACTTTCCCAATGAGGCGTTCAGTTTCACTTCACTCACATCAGCCAATCACAATCAAGAAGCAGATGGCACAGAGAGTTAGATTTGCGTCTAATGGTTAGGTACCCAGCATTGATTCCGACCTGATGTCATTTCCTGATCCTCCTCCATCTCTCTAAACCCCCACCCCCACCCCCCACCACCGACTCACTCCTGTCACTGTCTCACACTGTCTTTTCAAACAAAGGCAAAAAAGCCCCTAAAAAATCTTTAAAAAGAAATAAGACGAACACCCGAATGGATGGACACCATCACAGACGTGTGAAAGTTGTGAACTGCGAACTGCGTGTGAAACTTACAACATTCATGACGGCGAGGATGTACTGCTCGATGTCTCGGCGTCCGTGGTAACCCACCATCATCTTGTCCGCCACCACCAGCGTCTCCACGTAGCGCTCGCGGCTAACTGAACGCTTCAGAGGCAGCTGCCCGCCCCCTGCCCCGCTCCCTGTCCCGGCCCCGGCCCCACCCCCCCTCGGGTTGGGCGGCGTCTTCATGGTCCGCTGCCACCAGGCCAGTGTCTTCCCCGGCTTCTCATCTGAAACATGGGAAACCAAAAAGGTTGGCGTCTGCGCCCTACCTTTAAAGCCGCGTATTATATTGCTTGGTGCGACTGCTCACCAAAAGTAGCGATACTAAAAATGACAAAAACAAATGAAAATGGACTAGGTCCGAGATGTCTGTGGCTCCAGTTTTAACCACTGCCCTCTTTTGTTACTTTTGGCTCCAATATACAGTTTTTGACATGAGCCTTGTGTGCACTTAATTTTGTTTTTTACATTTCTAGTATGGCATCTGAAACATTAGACAGGTAGACAAGGCAAGGCAGGTTTATTGGCATAGCGCATTTCGTACACACATACTGTTCAATGTGCTGCACAAAAAATATGAGTAAAGGAATAAAGAAAACAAGAAATACAGATAAAAAAAACATAACCTAGAAGAATCAAAGAAAAAAAAAATATTGAAAACATTGTGGCCTGAAACGTTACAAGTTTGGAAAGTAAAGTACATGTCTAAAGTTTATCGTTATGTTTGTTAAGTTTATTGTAATGTTTGAAACGTTTATTGTAATGTTTATAACATTTATCGTAATGTTTGTAACGTTTATCATAATGTTTGTGTGTAGTGCAGTGCGCATACCGATGACGCCGCAGGACTGGTCGAGGTACTGGTGTCGCAGGGAGGAACGCTTGTAGACCACGTGCGGCCGGCCTGTACGGCCCTCGATGCTGCTCACATTCTGACTCGAACCCAGCGGCTCAATGAGGAACTCCTCTCCACCCGTCACGATCAGCCCTCTCTGGGAGCAGAGGAGAGGAGAGGAGCGAAGAGAGGAGAGAAGAGAGGAGAGAGGAGAGGAGAAGAGAGGAGGGGAGGAGAGGAGAGAAGGGGAGGAGAGGAGAGAAGGGAATGAGAGGAGAGGAGCAGAGAGGAGAGAGAGGAGAGAGGGGAGAGGAATGGAGAGGTGAGGTGAGGAGAGGAGTGCAGAGGAGAGAAGAGATGAGAGAATAGAGAGAGGAGAGGAGAGGAAAGGAAAGGAGAGGAGAGGAGAGGAGAGGAGAGGAGAGAGGTGTAGAGATGAATGGAGAGGAGAGGAACAAAAGAGAATAGAAGAGAAGAGAAGAGAAGAAAAGAAGAGAGGAGAGGAGAGGTGAGGAGAGGAGACGATAGAATAAGATAGGATAGGAGAGGAGAGGAGAGGAGAGAAGAGGAGAGGAGAGAGGAGACGACAGGATAAGATAGGATAAGATAGGATAGGAGAGGAGAGGAGAGGAGAGGAGGGAAGAGGAGAGTAGGGTAGAGGAGAGAAGAGAAGAGTAGAGGAGAGGAGAAGAATATAAGAGAAGAGGACAGGAGGATAGAGGAGAGGAGAGGAGAGGAGAGGAGAGGAGAGGAGAGGAGAGGAGAGGAGAGGAGAGGAACATAAGAGGAGAGGAGAGGAGGAAGCGGATTAGTAGGGTACTCGGTCGAGAGTCAGAGGGGGGTCTCTGATGTTTATGAAGCTGACAGAGATTAGGGGCAGGAGGAAATACAGCACTGAAGCACAGCGGGAGGGGGGCGGGCTTTCTTTGCCTAGACCCCCACCCCACCTCCTCATCCCACCTCCTCATCCCACCTCCTCAAACCACTTCCTCACACCACCTCCTCACCTCCTCATCTCCCACACCACTTCCTCATCCCCCAGCTCCCCTCCCCACCCTACCTCCTAACTCCCTACCTCCTCATCCCACCTCCCCACCACACCTCCTCACCCCCCTCCCTTCCTCATCCTATCACACCTCCTCGGGCCCCACCCCAACTCCTCACCCCGCTTCCCTTCTCCACCTCCTCACCCCACTTCTACACGCCCTT
>NC_085862.1:13990298-14000298 GCF_034702125.1 Engraulis encrasicolus | reverse complement strand
AATTTCCAGAAATCCAATTTGTGATAGGGCAGCATACATTTTGAAAATCAACGGCTAAAATAAAATGATCTGCTCTATCTTTTAAAATGACCTGCACCTGTCCCGTGTCCTCGTCTATGACTGAGGTACCCTGAGCATGGTACCGTCCCTGCCGCATTGCTCCCTTTCGGGTGACATTTGGGGGCTGCCCCCTTGGCACGGGTAAGGCATAAATGCAATCTTGTTGGGTTGCAGTGTGCAGTGAACACTTGTGTACTGTGGAGTGATATGTCACAATGTCAATGGGAGTTGGAGTTTCCCAGCTGGGCTCTCACTTTCATGTGTACAGTGCAGTTGCAGACACATTATATAGAAGCAAAACACCAATGCTTTTAATGACACAGCTGTGGCTGAGAGAGCAGGCATGAGAGACAGTGCATTAAACCGCGTATTTCCACTCATTTCCCTTCCAGCAATACTGTATGTCAGATTTCCTGTTATCATAGTGAAGAAAAGATGTCCAAAGGAAACCATTCAACTGCCAAATTCAGATAATTAAAGAACAGTTTCAGCTTTAAAATAAATCTATGGTTGGTTATTCTTATACTTGGCCACAGTCTTGTGACATGTGCCAAAATCTCATTCCTTGGACCACCAAACAGCTTTAAGCCGTACAAAGTACAGCTGGTCATGGCCGATGACAGCTTTGATCGGGCCGGGGACAAAATCATTTGAAAGCACCCCCCCCCCCCAATTTCATACTACAGTGGTTCTCAAACTTGTTCCATCATTTCTGAATGCTTCCGAGCCCCTCCCGCCCCGAGCAACAGCAGTACTCGTGCAGACTGATTTTGCGATGACTGGTGAGATTAAACAAAGGGAGACTGCAGTCGAAAGCAGATGAATGTTCATGTCCTATGCTATTCAAATTCATGACAATAATATAATGTTGGTGAGGGCTTTAAACCTATTGACTTATTGGTGAGACAGGAAATCATTTTCTTGTACGAAAAATACCCAAAATCAGATGCAACACGCCCCCCCGAGATGCCTCCGCGCCCCCCCAGGGGGGCTTACGCCCCACTTTGAGAAACACTGACACACTATGTGATAGTACAGGGTCCACATTTTCCCAATACCCTTTCCCTGGGCCCGAGACAACTATCCTGTTTGCCCTCCCCCGGCCCCCTATTCAGCAGGCCTGCAGCTGCTAGTTACGTACCTACAGAACTGACTGCTATGTAGAGAGGAGCTTTATGGCTCTTTGACAGGATCCGGATAGTTCCTTTCAAGTTCCGTTTAAAAAAAACGTGTCCTTTACAGCAGTTTTTAATTTTAAAAGATAGCATTTTTGACTCCAACTCTAGGTCATTTTGTCCAAACGACAGCAGACTGCCCTCCTCCTAAAGACCATTTCAGACACTCTCTGAAGCAGACATTTGTGTTTTTTTCCCCAAATTAAAGTACTCTTTTGACGGACGAAAAAGCGATAAAGCTGTGATTCGGTTCCCATTGTTCACCTCTAGGAGCCGTTCAAAAGAATTAATTTGTTCACGAACGTCACAACCAATGATACTTATGTAGACCTCCTTGGTCACAACCCCAATGCTACTGTAAGTCCTTTCCCTGGCCTCCTTTGAGTCACAGTCGTCATGTTAACCCATTGCTGCTTAGACAGTAGGTTTAATGGGATTAGACCAGATTATGTCTCTCATGCATTTCAGAAGTGTACAAGCTACCACACTGGAAACAGGGCTCTAAATTAACCCATTGATGCCTTAAGCACCTGAACAAAATGCCTGCTGAATGCCTAAACCCTTGTTGGGAAAATTGCCCTCAGCTCATAAAAACCTAAATATCTTAGCCTCTGATGCACATAAAAACATGACATTAGTTTGCATTTAAAACCTAAGACCCCCATCTTGCTTTAGAATATGTTAATTCAGCTCTAACATACCTGATTTTTATTTAAAAAGCTACTTGTAAAATCTTAAGAGCCTGAATGCAGCGCATATGTCGCTCCAGGCACCAAAGGTCAAACAACATATACGAGTCATCAGGCTAAAATGGGTTAACGCCAGCCAAATGTACAAATGCTGGTAAAATGTTGGTTTGGCTGGTATAAAAACAACTTACTAGCCACTTTCACCCATTAATGTGTTTGGCTAATAAGGTTAACATCTACAAACCATTTTGGCTGGTGACGAAAAAGGTTAATTTAGTCCCTGGAACAAATCCAGTGGCATTACCCACTTTTTTCCCAGAGCCAGGCATGATTAAGCTGTGCTGTGTGTTCAGCTAAGCTGTGTGGAATAATCTTTCTGATGCCATTAAAGATGCTCAGACCGAAATCGGTTTTCAATTAGGACAGGACGAGAGACAGGCCCAATTGCTGCCAGATGCGTTTGGATGTTTATTTCAAAAGCACACAGCGTTTTTAATTTCAGTCCATTGATTTAACAGTTTATTGTTTCGTGAAGATTCATGGGCTGTGAATGTGTGGTGGATGTTAACATCACAAAATAGAATTGAAAAAAAAAGGCAATTGTTCAGTTGTGCTCTGAGAACAATACTGAGGGAAGCCCTGAGCCTTGAACTTTTGTTTTGTTTTTTGTTTTCTGTAGTGTCCTATTATTTAACAAAGACCAACGCAAAAAAATCTTCCAATATCTGCTTAACTTTGAGAAATTGAAGTGTTGTGTATTTATCACAGAAGTTTGATCAGTTTGTTATCATACTATGGCTATTGCATCGCATACTATTACTGAGCATCAGAGTTGGATAAAGTAGAAGTACTCTTACAGATGTAATTACAAGACCAGTAGTATAATATTACATATTATTTCAACTTTGTAATATCATACTACTAGTGTTGTTATTACATTGTAATGTATCTCTAAAGAGCATGCAGTATGTCTCAGGCTTCTACAGCTTTTGGAGTGGGAATAAAACCTTCCACTGCCCTATAACGACACAGCGCAGTAACTACCGGTAGGCCTACATATTTTGTCAGAATTGAGTTTAGGCTAAAATAGTCTTCATAACACCTCCTTTTTTGTGACAAAGCCTTATGATCCAAATGTGTTCCTTTTTAGATATATCATTGTGTCAAATTAGCAGTAACTAAATTATCCAACCTAATAATACTAAGGCTTTGGAGGCATTTTTCCTCAGTTTCAACGTTGGCATAGTTACAGCACTTAGCCTTTGTTGGGTAGTCAGCTCTTGTTGCTGTTCTTAGTAAGTGTAGAATTCTTGCACACCTCCTTGGTCAGGTGCGTAGGAGTGGAACCCCTCGGTCACCAACGTTAAAGCAAAGAAAGCAACCGCACACTGTTCACATTTGCATGGTTTAATGCAACGTTTGGGTCTACTGACCTTCTTCAAGCGATTCAAACAAACAAATGGTTACCATTGGTTTGTTTGAATCGCTTGAAGAAGGTCAGTAGACCGAAACGTTGCATTAAAGCATGCAAATGTGAACAGTGTGCGGGAGCTTTCTTTGCTTTAACCTTGTTTCTGCTCTGCAAGGGTAACTGGAGCCCAGTTTAACGACTATGTGTGGTCGTTAGCTTTCTGCAGAGCTAGCTCCCCAGCTGGGACCCTCTCAGACATTTTAACGGTGACTAGCGGTGTGAAATGTTTAAATTCTTGCGTCACAGGACCACCCAAACACCAGGAGGGCTACGAGGGAGGGAGCTAGCTGGCCCTTGCTTGGTTGTATTTGTATGGAAACTAAAGAACTTGTGTAGATGTAGTTCTGGCTTTAAGCGAATAAACTACTGGAGCTTCTGAACAGCTCAGACTTCAAAGGAGGGCCCCACTTCATGTATAGATTAAGGCTAAAGAGTTTAACTCGCTAGTGTACGTCTAAGCCTTAGGGAGTCCAAGGGGGGGCGTTGAGAGACGGATAGAGCTGAGAGGGGGCGGTGCTTACTTGCCATTGAGGGACATTAGGGGGCATTATTCCATTTTATTTTTTAATTCTGAGGGAGCTGTTGGGAGACTCATAATGAGGTCAAGAGGCCTGACCTGCGCCCTAACACAAATACCATGTTAGTATTGCAATAGCACAGAAAAAAACAAGTTAATATGGCTAATTGGCGATCTTCACAATGATGTCGGGGGTGGAATTTCGTGATGGTGCTACTTGACCACGCCTCAAATGCCCAAGTAAGTAAGAGTAAGAGTAAGAGTAACTTCATTAATCCTCAGGAGAAAATTAAAGGTAACGGCAACTGCCCAGGGCAGCGTCCCAACATTACTAGTATATCGGGTAAGGATGATGATAAAAAACGACCATGGCTCCACATTACTTTGTATAACAAGTACAAAATCAAGACATAGATCAAAAAAACTCAAATATGCAAAGCAAGGAGACATACATTGTAGTGACCAGTTGGATGGGGTGGGCGTGGCAGAAAGTCAGTCAGAGGAAGGCGTTGAAGGTTGGGGGGTGTTTCTTTTAGTGGCTATGTCCATTAAATATGAAAGGTGAAAGGTGAATGTTACATTGATGAGTAATGCATGTGGAGATGACCATGTGACTCACCACCAGTCCGTCGCAGTTGCTGAGTGCCACCCAGCTGAAGTGGGGAACTAACGCTTCTACTACTGCTAACTTCAAGTGGCTATGTCCATTAAATATCCACACCACCCGTGGTGAAAGGTGAATGGTGAATGTCATAATGATGAGTAATGTACTGTAGATATGAACATGTGACTCACCAGTCCGTCGCAGTTGCTGAGTGCCACCTGGCTGCTGTGCTGCTGGTGCTGCAGGTGCCCGGTGTAGTGGCAGCTGGGGGCGTAGGGGTGGCTCCACGCCATGTGCCCACGGCTCCAGTACTCCACGCGGAACTGGCGCGCCAGCAGCCCCGTCGCCAGCGTCAGGTTCAACAGGAAGCTGCTGCTGGGCGTCGACAGCTGGTAGTACAGCTGTGTCTCGTCGCCGCCATCACTGCCACCGCCGTCACTGTCACCATCACTAGACAGAGAACAAAAATGGGCAGACATTAGAACTGGACTTGACTCGGCAGCACTAAATCCAATGAGGCTAAATGAAGCTCATATATATGCACAGCCAGTGTCCAAGTACTGGTGAAATGCAGTCATCGTCACTGCCACCACTACCGCCGTCACTTTCACCATCGTCACCATCACTATATAGCAGACAAGGGCTGTAAATTAACTTTTTGTCATCACCAGCCAGATTGGCTAGTACAGTAGGCCTATAGTAGATGCGAATCTTACAAGCCAAATGCACACTCAAGAATGGGTACAAGTGGCTAGTAGTAAGGTGGTCTTTTCTACCATCCAAACTGAAATTTCACCAGCATTTGTCTGGTTGGCTGGTGTTAATTTAGAGCCCGGCTGCTACACAGAAAGTTAAAAATGGGCTGACATTCCAACTGGACTCGACTCGGTAGCACTAAATCTAATACACAGATTGTTTGCCTTGTCACTTTCATGTTAAATACGGCAGGACAACAACCTATACCCCAACCACCAATGCTCAATCACATTTACACATTTAGTAACACATTACGACTTGGTCATTACCATTCTGTTAACAGCTAATTTATAGCAGGGGCTATGTCTTATTGGCAGGGGTGTCAAAAGTAAAAGTAAGAATAAAAAAAGAAACAGTTTCCTTCCAACACAAGTAACTTATCTGAGTAACCAGTAGACCTCTGTACTTGTCTAACAATCAGCTAACTCTGCAGTGCACAAACTAAAGTTTGTGGTGTGTCCTTGTTAGGTTTTCGGTGTTTTCCAGTAACAACACAGTCTGTCTATCTCATTAGGTACAATGGAGTAACAGGTGTAACAGCTATGTAATGCCATGTGCTAGTGTTGTAATTACACCACAAAAGTAGCCTACTTTTACTTTTGACACCTCTGCTTATTGGGTAAGGATTATAATAAAACAGTTTTTTTTACTGTGTATCTCCACCGCCACCAGTGTTGCTGCCACCCTGCTCCTCCTGCTGCTCCTGCTGCTCTTGCTCCTCCGGGTCGGCGGGCTGGGCAGGACTGCTGCGGCGCTGGCGTCTGTGGGCGCTGTAGGAGTTTGGGGGTTCCTCTGCCGCCCCCGCCTCCTCCAGGCTCTCCCCGCCAGGCCCCACTCGCACGGGGATGGCGATCTCATACTGCCCCAGGCCCGACAGGAACTCTGCTGAAGGGGGAAGAGAACATGCACAGTACCGCAGTGTTAATTAGCATTATTAACCAGGCTTGTAACGATATCGAACAGAACCCAACCGACGTACCGTACCGTACCGAACCCAACCGACGTACCGCACCGAACCAGTGGGGGTACCGAAAAGACCTGTACCGAATCGAACAGTGCTGTACCGAAAGGTTGAGTAAAAGGCTACTCTGTTCATGTTTTTACATCATGCTGCCACTACATAAAGAGGCTCATGCAGAACCCTGAGAGAGAATGCAAGAAAAACAGGTGTAGAGGCTTGTTCTTTGTGAAACCTTGAGAAGAAGTTTACACTGATGAAATCTCCGACCCAAAGTAGCAGGTTGAATGTATTTCCTTTTTTTCTCGTTTGTATTTTGACAATATTTTGGTGAAATAAGCAACGTGCTGAGGAAGAAAATGGTTTTCCATTTTGTTCCCATATACTAACTATACCGAAAATGTACCGAACCGTGACCCCAAAAACTGAGGTACGTCCGGAACATGATTTTTGTGTACCGTTACACCCCTATTATTAACACTTAGAGAGTCAATCTAACTTCTTGTAGCCCCATAATGCACACCGTTCCACCAGTGGAACACTGTAAAAGACACTGAAAAATTGACTACCATAGTACTGCACTACTAAGACATAACACAGGGGCTTTAGTATTGCACTACGGACTTGGCGATTGGCTGTGGCTTAACGGGCTGGAGTGTATTTGGTATTTAGAGTACTCTCAATGTGTTGAATTAACACTGCATTTTTACTGTGTAGGCCAGTGATTCACAGAGTGTGGTCCGACAGAGCTCAGGTGGTCCACAATGGGATTTCTACTTTTCCATGACAAGCTAGCTGTAGGCTATATTTTATAAAATAATTACAAAGCTAAATGTAGCTGAAGTCTTACTTTCACCACAATAAGACAGGCTTGTAATATGAGTAAAAAGTAAGTGATCTGCATCAAAATTAGCACCCGTCAACTGTCAGGTCAGTTGACAGGTGGATCCTGAAAATTTTTGCGGGGACGAAGTGGTCCTCGGTCTGAAAAAGTTTGAGAAGCATTGGTGTAGGCTCAGGGGAATGAGGAGAGACGGTGAGCGACGGTGGTCTCGCAACATTTTACAAACTACGACAGGGAAGCTGACACGAGGGGGACAAATAGGCCAGATGTCTCGGGTCCCAGGGAGAACAGGGGACCCAGAATTAGGTCCTTAGTACATTGTATGTATTGCTTGGGAGACCCTTTAAGATGACCTTGTTCAGGGCCCAGTCAAAGCTGCCAGCGGTCCTGAGGGCATGTCCTCACAACAACCCAAGGTGATGTCTGCAGCAACAACAGCCACTATGGTCTGCATGCAGATTATTGCATAGATGTGTGGGAGATAAAACAACAACAGCAACATCAACATCAACATCAACAACAACAACAACAACAACAACAACAGCAGCAACTGATGCATTAGTATACTATAATGTCAAGCTATGGAGGCAAATAAGATCAAGGGCTCTCTGCTCTCCATATCGATTTAATTACGAATGATGAATGTGTTTTTTGTAGGATGCTCAGCGTGAAAACACAAAAAGGATCACAACACGCCGAGTGTCTTTTTGTCTCTTTCTGGCCTCCTGTCTCTCCGCTTATTTGGTCAGTGGATCCCCAGCTCTGCCCTGAACTCGAACTTGTCTGTTTTGATTAATTCTGTTGCCGAGCTTTGAGGGGGGATTTACGAGCGAATGGAGGATCCTTGTGGTCCGGCCGGCATGGCTATCCGGCTGGAATTAGGACCACACAAGAGACCCAGATAGGCCCATCAGAGCCAGAGAGAGGGGAGAGTAGAGTAGAGGACAGAGGAGATTACAGACCATGTGCATGAGAGGGCTAGAGTAAAGTAGAGTAGAGTAGAGTAGAGTAGAGTAGAGTAGAGTAGAGTAGAGTAGAGTAGAGTAAAGAAGAGTAGAGTAGATAGAGTATAGTAGAGTAGATAGAGTATAGTAGAGTAGAGTAGAGTAGAGTAGAGTAGAGTAGAGAGTAGAGTAGAAAGTAGAGTAGAGGAGAGGAGAGGAAAAGAGAGGAGAGGAGAAGGGGAGGAGAGGAGAGGAGAAACAAAGATGCAAAAAACAACATAGAAGAGAATAGAGGAGAAGAGAAGGCATGCATAAAGGAAGAAAAAAATAGATGAAAGTAAAGTCAAAAGAGGAGAAGGACGGAAAAGAAGAGGAGAGAAGAGAAGAGGAGAGGAGATGAGAGGAGAGGAGAGGAGAGGAGAGGAGAGGAGAGGAGACCAGAGGGAGCGGAAAGTGCAGTTTTCTGAACATTCTTCCCCTTTTCTGAGGTGTCTGCAATGTTTTAGAGTAGTGTTTCCCAATGGGAGCGGTACAGCTCTAGGGGGGCGTTGAGAAGGATACAGCTGAGAGGAGGCAGTGCTTAGTTGTCATTGGGGGGCATTAGTCCATTCGTTTTTTTAAACTATGGGGGGCATTGTCAGTCCTATGATGATGTCACGGGGGCGTTGGGAGACTTGTGATGAGGCCAATGGGGTGTTTGTTCGAAAAAGGTTGAGAACCACTGTTTTAGAGTCACCCTCACTGTTTATTTGATGTTTACTGCTGTCTCTGTTATTTGACTAATTTGGATTTTGTCTCAACCGGATTTAGAATTTAGTGAAGAAAAAAAAAGTATTTACAAACTGCTACATAAAACACAACATTGCACATTGTTGCAGGCCACTCAGAAAAGGGGCGTAGCCTCTTAGTGCACATGGGGTCGCCGGCGGGCACTATTTACTGAAAATACTCAACTGCATCATAACAACACTGCTATGACATTACAGAGAGCCTTATATTAAGTAACAGAATCAGACATAGCCATTACAATTTTGGTGACTGTAAGGGTATAACATAGGCTCTGCGCTAAGGGGTTAATGTTCAAAATAGTGCATTTGTCCTTTAAACACAAGACAATAGACACAGCCTCGGCTCATGATGAGGAGAGACGAGGCCCTGTTGCAGAGAGAGAAGACAGAAGGGTGGAAGCCACAGAGGACTTGACTTGCATCATATCTGATATCTGACTCACCGTGTCTGACTCAGTGATACATGTGATGCACTGATTTTGTGTCAATGTTACTAAAAGGTTTACTTTTCTAGCCTACTGAACTAGACCACCACTATCAGCAGAATATGCCACACCATATATGTATATAATAGTATATAATATGTCGCACCATACTGTAGGGGCAAATCATATGTCGCACTAGGGCTGCACAATACAGTATATGTATCGAAATTGCGATATAACGAGTGCCGATATAAAGAGTGCCGATATAAAGAGTGCCGATATGCGTATTGCGAAAATGATTTAATTATCACAAACAAGTAAAAAAATTCTGTGCAGTCCAATCACTTGCTGAATGTCAACAAAAATGTGCAAGAAGCCCGCCATGACCAAAGCCACGCCCCCTACACAGACCGACAAATTAGTGACAAGAAAAACACTCGGCTATACTTCTAAATATCGTTTAAATGTCATTATCAAAGTATTGCCAGCTTTTATCGAGTATCAATTTTTTTTATGATATCGTGCAGCCCTATGTCGCACCATAGGGGACACATACAGTATGCCACACCATAGGGGAAAATTATATGTCGCACCATAGGGGAAGATCATAGCTAGCCTCTCGCCCCATCCTATGTACTTCCGCCAAGAGACTTGGCTCCGTACTACGTCTGGCAATTGTTTTCTGTGGAGCGATGTTGAGCGGTAGGATTTGGCCGGCCAACCCTCCCCAGAAAACAGCCAATAAGCGAAGAGACAGGTTGGTGCGGGC
>NC_085862.1:13965298-13982798 GCF_034702125.1 Engraulis encrasicolus | reverse complement strand
CTGCAACTTCGTCAGCATTTAAGATAGACATTAGTCATGTCAACATTATTGTTTTGAAATATTTAATTGCTGTCAATGCCAACAGACAGTCAATTAGTTTCTAGTCGCTGAGACACCTTAAAAATAGCGACAGATAAGAGAGAAGGTGGGAGTCTTTGACAGTGAGAGAAGGCGGGACATATCTCACAGACGCACGCCTATGGCAAGCCGTTTTAACATATAGTTTTTTTAAGTGACAAGTTTTTTTTCTTTTTTTCTTGTAGGCCCATGTAGACCATCCTCATTTGAGTTTATAATTTCTAATATGTCAGTTTCAGTAGCATACAATCTTAAATAGCCCTAGTGTAATATTGTATGCAATAATTTGTTTCATTAGTAGGCCTACATTGGATAGGCATATAGCCTACTACATTTAGACTGATAGGTTGGCAAATAGCCTACATTTCCATTGTGGAATATTAGGCCTATATTAGACCTACATAGGTTATCTACACAGTACATATGCAAATTATTATTAATTATTTTATTTTATTAATTTAAAAAATATTTTTATTTTATTTATTATTTATTTTATTTATGATTTATTATTATTATTTTTGGGTTTCGCGAGCTATGCGATTAATCGCGATTAATCACAGAAAGTCATTTAATTGTTAATGTTAATGCGATTGAGTTAATGCGATTAAAGATTTTCATGTTTGCCCACCCCTAATTATTTTAAACTTTTTTGTACATTATTAGTAGCCTCTTGTAGCCTATTCTACCTATAAATTACCATCAAAAAGATGCATTTTAAAAATTGTGGGGTGTAAGCACACCGTAGGTCAAAAATCATGACGCCAACCGAATCGTGCATTGAGTGTATCATTGCAACCCTTATAAGTCCTTATTCCTGTTCTCCTTCTGCTTCCTCTGCAAGGCATCTGCCAAATGTTATGTAATGTGTATTACACTGTCCAGGATGACATCCTTTGTATCTATTGTACAGGGTTGCGTTTCTGGAAAGCGTAGTTGTTAGCAATTAGCAACTTCGGTAGTTGCCGAGGGGAAATTGCATGGCAACCAACAAAGTAGCTAACATAGTTAGCAACTACGCTTTCCAGAAATGCACCCCAGTATTGCGGCCCTTTCTCTCCTGTGGCAGGCAGAGGCCACATAGTACATTTCTTTCGTCTTGTCACATAAGGGGCAAAACATACCAAAGCCGAACGGAACGGTCGCGGGACGAACGCGGTCTTTCTGCTTAGTTTTGGCCGGTGTGTTTTTCTCTGCCTTTCACACTGACAGCGTCGGCGTGCGCGGCCAGTCCTGTTCAAAATCCCCCCACAGCCAAATATAGCGTGCTACTTTGCCATTCATTTGAATGAGACACCGCCGGTCGCCGGCGTGAAAAATACGCTCGAGTTCTATTTTCCAAATGCAGCGCGGCGTGGAGCCCGACTACCGCCGGTTGGTGTGTAAGGACAGATATGTTTCAATGTATTTTCACCGACGCCGGTAAAAAGCGTGGCCGTTCCGCGACGCTTTACCGCCCTGGTGTGTAAGACCCCTTAGCGTTTCGTTCCGCCTTGGTATGTTTTGGCCCTAACACATGGGGTCTCTCCTGCAGGGCCGGCTTAAGACGGCCCGGGGTCGCTAGGCTACAGGTTGCCGTATAGTAGGCCCCCACGGAAGGCAAATTTTGTAACAGCATTACATATTGACGGCGTCATAATTCCAACCCAAGAGGAGAATTAATAAGATTTAAAACTCTACCTGACGGACTAAGCAAACTAAGTTTTCTAGATCACATCTTGTCGCATTTCTCCAACTACTGTTTTTATTTACACCGTAAGGCCAACTATACTCCTGGAAGGTTGGGGCCCCTAGGCTGTGCGTTAATCTGGCCCTGCTCTCCTGAGTCCAGTGCCTACACCTCTTGTGCCTATTGTGAAGTCCATTGTGGCGTGTAGTATCTCTTATCTGTAAGCAGTGTCCCATTACACACGTATGAGTAGCTTCTACACAAGGCCTCTTTTTCTTCTGTAGCCTACTCTATCTAGTGTGAGTGTGTAACATCCATACCTCTTTAACCTGCATGGCATTTAAAGGACATCCTTTGTATCTGGAGAGTATCTGATAACACACGTCTATAGGTTAAGTAGGCCATTTCTTGTTCCTTGTGTCTACTGCAGTGGTTCTCAAACTTTTCCCATCATTCCCCCCTTCGGAGGGTCTGGATGCTTCCGAGCCTCCCCTAAGCAACAGCAGTACTCACGCAGACTGATTTTACGATCGCTGCGCTGCACAGAACCAAAGGATAGGTGACCGGTGAGACAAAACAAAGAGACGTGTGTTCCTATGCTATTTAAATTCACGGCAATGATGGTGAGGGCTTACAATGTATTGCTTATTGGAGAGACAGGAAATCATTTCCTTGGGGGGGGGACCAAAATCAGATGTCACACGCCCCCCCTGCAATGCCTCCGCGCCCCCCCAGGGGGGCTTGCGCCCCACTTTGAGAAAGACTGGTCTACTGTAACGTGCAAGAGTGGTGGCCACAAGATATGAAGGTGCAATGAAGACCATTTTCAATCTAAACAAAATATGTAGTTACTGCACTTTGCCTTTGCAGGGCAGCATGGTAACCATACTATATACTATACTATATATTATACTATATACTATACTATCACCATACTATATATACTATAGGTAGTACATTTGATTCTAGTCTCTCTGGTTCCGGCTTAGTGTACAGTAGAAGTTATTGCATGGACTAAATTGGGCTCGGTCTGACTACACGGGGCTCGGTCTGCTCCAGAACAGAATGCCTATTGGGGATGGGGCCCGGCCCAGTAACTACTCTCTTGGTCCTGGGATGGGTTTGGGTTTGGGTTTGGGCTTGAGTTCGCGCAAAAATATTTCAAGTTCAGTCAAGACTCACACACACACACACACACACACACACACACACACACACACACACACACACACACACACACACACACACACACACACACACACACACACACACACACACACACACACACACACACACACACACACACACACACACACAGGGTGCGATTTGTCAGAAAACCAGAAGGGGGGATATGTTTCAGATTTTAAGCAATATCAATGGAATTACATTTAACTGTGATTTCATGTAGACAAAGTGGCGATATCAATACCAGAAGGGGGGATAATCCCCCCCATCCCCCCTACAAATCGCACCCTGCACACACACACACACGCACGCACGCACGCACGCACACACACACACACACACACACACACACACACACACACACACACACACACACACACACACACACACCAACCAACCAACTGTAAGTAGAAAGCCTATTCAGATTTACCATCAGTGGCCGACCGACCGACCGTCTGGCCGTCTGGCCGTCTGGCACTTTGAGAAGGCTGTCTGCACTGCACTGCACTGCACTGCACGGAGACCCTGAAACTGCACACTTCCTGTCTGCTCCAGTGGGGCCCAGAGATTTGTTATGCAAACAGCACACTCTGAACACCGCCAAGAGGAGAGGAGAGGAGAGGAGAGGAGAGGAGAGGAGAGGAGAGGAGAGGAGAGGAGAGGAGAGGAGGAGGAAAGAGGAGAGGAGAGATGAGGAGGAAGGGAGAGGAGAGGAGAGGAGAGGAGGTGGGAGAAGAGGAGGAGAGGAGAGGAGAGGGAGAGAGGAGAGGTGTGGAGAGGAGAGGAAAGAGATGAGGAGAGGAGAGGATTGAAGAGAGGAGAGGAGAGGATAGAAGAGAGGAGAGGAGAGGGAAGGAGAGGAGAGGAGAGGAGAGATGAGGAGAGATGAGGAGAAGGAGAAGAGAGAGGAGACGGGGAGAAGAGAGGAGGGAAGAGGAGAGATGACGAGAGGGAGAAGAGGAGGAGGAAAGATGAGAGCAGAGGAGAGGAGAGGAGAGGAGAGGAGAGGAGGTGGGAGAAGAGGAGGAGAGGAGAGGAGAGGAGAGGAGGGAGAGAGGAGAGATATATGAGGAGAGGAGAGGCGAGGAGGGAGAGAGGAGAGGAATATGAGGAGAGGGAGAAGAGAGAGGAGACGGGGAGAAGAGAGGAGGGAAGAGGAGAGATGACGAGAGGGAGAAGAGGAGGAGGAAAGATGAGAGCAGAGGAGAGGAGGAAGGGAGAGGAGAGGAGAGGAGGCGGGGAGAAGAGGAGGAGAGAAGAGGAGAGGAGAGGGGAGGAGAGGAGTGGAGAGGGCCTCTCGCACCTCCGAAGTCTACAGAGGAGGATGCTATAATCCAGAGGTTCCCAAACTGGGGGTAGGGACCCCTAGGGGGGGAGCGCAGGTACTGAAGGGGGGTCGCGGACAAAAGGGACATTGCATAAAAATGGGAAGTCCACAAGTTAACAGCTAACAACTAATTTGGTTAGTAACAGTATTCACTTGTATAGTTGTATTTGCTGTCTTGTGAATTTCTAGCAATATTAACGGATACACTTTGGCATCTTTTGTCTATTAATATTGCTAGATTTTCCATTAATAGTTTGTCCGCAAATAAGAGTCCAAAAAGGGGTCCCGCCTGAAAAAGTTTGGGAACCACTGCTGTAATCCCCAGAAAGTGGGCTAACATACCAGGATCCAGGAATCAAAGGATGTTTACACGACTGGGCCAGTTCAAACAAGCAGGAAGACAAAGACCCCCGAGAAGAGAACTTTTCTAGAGCAGGAAGACAAAGACCCCCGAGAAGAGAACTTTTCTAGAGCAGGAAGACAAAGACCCCCGAGAAGAGAACTTTTCTAGAGCAGGAAGACAAAGACCCCAGAGAACTTTACTAGCTACACACAGATCTTTCCTCCACACACACCACACCACACCACACCACACCACACCACACCACCACACACCACACCACACATACACACCACACATACACACCACACCACACACACCACACACACCACACACACCACACCACACACACCACACCACACCACACCACACCACACCACTGTACTGTAAGTTACTGTACAGTCAGACACTTCAACACCACAGTAAACTGGAACTGAAGACTACAACACCACAGTAAACTGGAACTGAAGCATCCTACACCACAGTAAACTGGAACTGAAGCATCCTACACCACAGCATTGCAGTTACAGCACAGCCAGAGACTTCAACACCACAGCATCGGAACTGAAGCATCCAGCACCACAGTAAACTGGAACTGAGGACTCGCAACACCACAGAATTACAGCTGAAGTCTCCAACACCACAGCACTGAATCTGAAGACTTCAACACCACAGTATTGCATCTGAAGACTTCAACACCTCAGTATTGGAACTGAAGAGTCCAACATACAGCATACAACATAACACTGTAGTATTGCTACTGCTGGCAGAGCCTTAACACTGACAGATAGCAACTGAGTGACATCACTGAGATACATACTATATTTACTCCCATTGGCTGCAATGTTACCCTGGTACGCTACATTGTGGACAACCTATATCCAAACTGCCCTACAAAGGCGAAGTGCAGTAACTACACAGACATTGAAAATCAGAAAACATCTTCAAACTATTGGTGCTAGGCTACTGCAAACTTGCCAAAGCACTACATACATGTACGTCTAAAACGGAACACATTTGGGCCATAAGGCTTTGTAATGCAATGAGACAGAGACCATGATCTGGTACATTTGTCATCATAGCTTCCATACTGTCTTTCAGATCGGAACGATTGTGTAGAACTAAAGGCAGCATGAGAGTTCCCAGGCTACCGGGACACTACAATTACAGAGAGAATGCAAGACTCAGCACTTCCCTTAGCTCCTAGCCAGATAGAACAGGCAGCAGTAACTCATAACACTTACACACTTCCACACTTACAGGACATTTCACCAAACTGCAGGTGTCTTCCTTGATGTGGTCCAGCAGCTAGCCAGCCATATTTTTTTACTGTCTTGCATTTTTTTAACCCTTAAATAATGGCTTCCTGCTCAGAAGTCCAGGTGGTGAAACAGAGGGAACGTCTGATACCCACAGGAAGCTAACCACCACCACCGCACACAGGAAGCTAACCACCACCAGCGTGTACGCCACATGGGCTACATCACTTGCCTTTGAAAAGGCAACCACATTACTTCCAGAACTCCCCACCTCTGAAGGCCAGACGGCACATAAATGGCGGGTAGGTCTGTTGGAGACGTCCTGGGGAGGGAGGAGAGGAGAGGAGCGGAGAGGAGAGGAGAGGAGAGGAGGGTTTGAGGAGAGGAGAGGAGAGGAGAGGAGAGGGGGGAGGAGCGGAGGGGAGAGGAGGAGAGGAGAGGAGAGGTAATGGGAGGAGAGAAGAGGAGAGGAGAGGAGAGGAGAGGAGAGGAGAGAAGAGGAGAGGAGAGAGGAGAAGAGGGGAGAGGAGAATAGAGGAGGGAGAGGAGAGGAGAGGGGGGAGAGGAGAAGAGGGGAGAGGAGAAGAGATGAGAGGAGAGGAGGGGAGGAGAGGAGAAGAGGGGAGAGGAGAATAGAGGAGAGGAGAGGAGAGGAGGGGAGATGAGAAGAGAGGAGAGGAAAGGAGAGGAGGAGAGAGGAGAGGAGAGGAGAGGAGAAGAGGGGAGAGGAGAATAGAGGAGAGGAGAGGAGAGGAGATGAGAGGAGGGTTTGAGGAGAGGAGAGGAGGGTTTGAGGAGAGGAGAGAAGAGGGGAGAGGAGAATAGAGGAGAGGAGAGGAGAGAAGAGGAGAGGAGAGGAGATGAGAGGAGAGGAGAGGAGAGGAGAGGAGAGGAGAGGAGAGGAGAGGAGAGGAGAGGAGAGGAGAGGAGAGAGAGGAGAGGAGAGGAGAGGAGAGGAGAGGAGAGGAGAGGAGGGTTTGAGGAGAGGGGTTGGTCTGCTGGAGACGTCCTGTTGGAGGGGGGAGGGTAGAGGGATGGATCTCACAGGGCTGCCTGCCTGTTAAACTGCGTGGAGGTGGCAAAATATGGAAAGCCATAAAAACCACCATCTAAGAGACGGGAAAACTCGTAAATGGATAAGCCTCTGAAAATGTTTTTTCTTTTCTTTTTAATAAGCCTCTCTGTTAATAATCATTGCCGTGGCTTTTGTTTTGAAGACTGTGGGTACAGTATGTTGGGGTGTGTGTTTTGGCGGAAGGGGGAGCGGGTGGGTCATCCTCTAATAAAGAGATAGTTATAACAGTGTAAAGGAAATGAGACCAGAAAGTCCCTCCAGTTCTTACAGTGCTCGTAATCATAGCACAGACATGCACGCACGCACACACACACACAGACACACACAGACACACAGACACAGACACACACACACACACACACACACACACACACACACACACACACACACACACACACACACACACACACACACACACACACACACACACACACACCTATGAATGCACACACATATATGCACGTATACACACACGCACATACACACACACAGACAGCTACACACACAGACACAGACACAGACACAGACACAGACACACACACACACACACACACACACACACACACACACACACACACACACACACACACACACACACACACACACACACACACACCTATGAATGCACACACGCACGTACACACACACTCAGCTAGAAAGACAGACAAACAAACACACACACACACACACACACACAAATGTGCACTCTAGGGCTGTAACGATACACTCAACTCACGATTCGGTTTGTATCACGATTCATGACCGACGGTTCGATACACCCCTCGATTTTACATTTGCCAACATTATAATCTTTATGAATAAAAACTATGATAGTTCAAAGGTAGAATAGGTTACAAGAGGCTACAAATAATTTTTAAAAGTTTCTATATAATAATGATGCTTGGAAGCACTATCACTTCATATCATGTGGTTGTTTTCAGGGCAGATGGGTATCAAAACGTTAAAAGGGCGTATCACGATACTGCCTCTTTGTATCTCGATACAGTATCGTGACTCTGTGTATCACGATTTCTCGGTTCGATACAATATCGTTACAGCACACATTTGAAACACAGATACAACTGTTCCCTTATTCCTTGTAAACACAGGCCTCCCTCTCACCCCATCTCCCTTGTGCTCCGTCAGGCTTGTCCATACGCCGGTCACAGCACATCGTCTCTCTTTCTCATCTCACACTGTACTTTACTGTCTCTCTCTTTTTATTTTGTCTTTCTACTAGAGCTGCTCTCTCCCCTCCCTCTCTCTCTCTCCTTCCTGTGTGTGTGTCTCTCTCTCTCTCTCTCTCTACCTACATCTCTCTCTCTCTCTCTCTCTCTGCCTCTCTCTCTCCCTCTCTCTCTCTCTCTCTCTCTCTCTCTGCACTGGTGTTCCGCCTGTGTCTTGAGTGAGTGTCACCACCGTCACTAGAATCCCGTCTAGGCCACCCGCCCATCAGCATTCCCCTCGCGCCCGCCCGCCACACACACACACACACACACACACACGTACGTGCACACACACACACACACACGCACGCACGCACACACACACACCGCCCGTCAGCATTCCATATCCACCATATCCATCATTACATTCCTACTGCAGCTATCCAGCACCCCCCCCTCCCTCACACACACACACACACACACACACACACACACACACAC
This sequence comes from Engraulis encrasicolus, assembly GCF_034702125.1. Lineage (NCBI taxonomy): Eukaryota > Metazoa > Chordata > Actinopteri > Clupeiformes > Engraulidae > Engraulis > Engraulis encrasicolus. Next base: position 13,974,201 of record NC_085862.1, on the reverse strand, counting down.
ACACACACAACATTTCATTCCACAATCAATCTGTCTGCCTGTGCCTGGAGTTAATAGCCGTGCCTCACGTCCTGGCCTGTTAGAAGAGTTACTGTATATATAGACATACACACACACACGCATACACACACACATACTCACAAACACACATACTCCGTGCATGGCGTCACTGCGTCGAGTAAGTGCACATTAGCAAATGACACAACTCGGCTAGCATGCTAGCTTACCTAATTAAGGAGGGAGAAGGAGAGGTGATGGTGGTGGTGTTGGGGGAACACTGGGGGAGTGTGGTGGTGGTGGTGGTGGCGGGGTGCGTCAGTAGAGTACAACACGTCTGGAAGGGGTGGTGGTCGGGGGGTATGGGAGGTGTAGAGTACAACATGTCTGGTGGTGGTGGTGGGTATGGGGGGTGGCGAGACTGTGTGAGTGTGGTGGTGTTGATGGAGGTGGTGGTGGTGGTGGTGGGTATGGGGGGTGGCGAGACTGTGTGAGTGTGGTGGTGTTGATGGAGGTGGTGGTGGTGGTGATCGTGGGTATGGGGGGTGGCGAGACTGTGAGTGTGGTGGTGTTGATGGAGGTGGTGGTGGTGGGTGTGGGGGGTGGCGAGACTGTGAGTGTGGTGGTGTTGATGGAGGTGGTGGTGGTGGGTGTGGGGGGTGGCGAGACTGTGTGACAGTGGTGGTGTTGATGGAGGTGGTGGTGTGTGTGTGTGTGTGTGTGTGTGTGTGTGTGTGTGTGTGTGTGTGTGTGTGTGTGTGTGTGTGTGTGTGGGGTTGAGGGGGGCCGGGGGGTGTAGTAGAGTACGACATGTCTGCATATTTGTTCCATTATTTAAATAAACACGAGAGCTGGAGAGAGCAGACCGGACCAGTGCCAAAAGCACTCAGCAACCTGCCACGGGCCCCTAACGCACTCAGCAACCTGCCACGGGCCTGTGTAAGAACAACACGGCGTAATCAACACGGCTGGGCTGAGAGCGAGCCAGGGACCCATGGAGCTGTCACCAGGGGAACAGGTAGGGGCTGGGGGGGGGAGTTATTGGAGAGTGGAGTTGAGGGGGGACGGAGGAGGAGTGGAGGAGAGGATGGAGGAGAGGATGGAGGACGGAAGATTGGAGCAGAGGATGTAGGAGGAGTGGAGGACAGAGGAGAGGATGTAGGAGGAGTGGAGGAGGTGTGAGAGGTGTGGAGGAGGGATGGAGGGAGGAGGAGTGGAGGAGAGGATGGAGGACGGAAGATTGGAGCAGAGGATGTAGGAGGAGTGGAGGAGGTGTGAGAGGTGTGAAGGAGGGATGGAGGGAGGAGGAGTGGAGGAGAGGAAGAGTGGAGGAGAGGAAGAGTGGAGGAGAGGATGGAGAATGGAGGAGAAGTGGAGGAGGTGCGAGAGGTGTGGAGGAGGGATGGAGGACGGAGAGGGAGGAGTTGTGAGAGGTGTGGAGGAGGGAGGAAAGGGAGGAGAGTAGAGGATGGAGGATGGAGAATGGAGGAACATTGCACAGGGTCGGAGGGAGGGGGAGAGGGGTGGCAGATGTCAGCCTGTGGGGAAACCTCTCTCAACATGTAAACATCTCAGTGTTTCCCATACATTGAGGAAACTATGGCGGCCCGCCATAGTTTAAATTTGGCCGCCATAGTTTACGAAAATGTAAAAAAAAAAAAAAAAAAAAAAAATTTTTTTTTTTTTTTTTCTTTTTTATTTTTTTTTAAACAAGTCAAGTCAAGTCAAGTCAAGTAGGTTTTATTGTCAATTTCTTTACATGCACTGGTCATACAAAGAATTTGAAATTACATTTCTTGCTTTCCCATACAGACATAGACTAATTAAGGTAAGGACATAGACAGTATAGACATAGACAGTACTTATACATGGACTTAAGACAGTATGGACATAGACAGTGCTCATACAGACATTTAAAGTGCAAGACTGGACAACAGAAGACTTGTAGAGGACATACATTAAGAGGTATTTGTTGTGTTTTTGTGCTTTTCCTAAAAAAAAAGTCCTTTATAGCGTTCTGACATGGTAATAGTAGCATTTTGAAGAAAATAAATATAAAAAAAGGTCTGTCAAGTACACCAGCAGCAGTGTGTGTGTGTGTGTGTGTGTGTGTGTGTGTGTGTGTGTGTGTGTGTGTGTGTGTGTGTGTGTGTGTGTGTATGTGTTTAGTGCAGGTAGAAGGTGCGGTGTGCGTCTTGTGTGTGTGTCCGTGTGTCTGTGTGTGTGTGTGTTTGTGTGTGTGTGTGTGTGTGTGTGTGGTGTGTGTGTGTGTGTGTGTCAGTGTGTGTATGTTTGGGTTTAGTGCAGAAAGTGCAGTGTGCTTGTGTGTGTGTGTGTGTGTGTGTGTGTGTGTGTGTGTGTGTGTGTGTGTGTGTGTGTGGTGTGTGTGTGTGTGTGTGTGTGTGCATGTTTTGAGTTAGTGCAGGTTGAAAGTTCAGTCACAAGTATAGTAGTGCAGGTGGAATGTTCAGTCGCAGATATGGTGGTGGGGGATGGGGGGGGGGGTTGTCAGTGGCCTTGCTGGCTAGAGGCTGACAGTGGGGGGGGGGGGGGGGGGGGGGGGGGGTTGTCAGTGGCCTTGCTGGCTAGAGGCTGACAGTGGAGGGAGAGTGGGTTGAGTGTTCAGCATCTTGATCGCTTGGTGCATTGTGCTCCTCGCCAGCCGGGTGGTACGGGAACGGAGGCGCCTGTACCTCTTTCCAGAGGGCAGGAGGCTGAACAGTTTTGATGTGCAGGGTGGCTTGTGTCTTTGATGATCATCAGTGCTTTCCGGGTGAGGCGTGTGGTGTAAATGTCCTGCAGGGAGGGGAGTGGTACTCCAATGATCTTCTTCGCTGTGTTCACAACACGCTGGAGTGTCTTCCTGTTTTTCTCCGTGCAGCTTCCTCCCCACACTGTGATGCAGTTGGACAGGACGCTCTCTATGGTTCCTCTGTAGAATGTTGTCATGATGGAGGGTGTAGCACTTGCCTTCTTTAGTTTGCGCAGGAAGTAGAGACGCTGATGGGCCTTCTTCGCCAGTGATGTAGTGTTGGTGGTCCAAGAGAGGTCGTCGCTGATGTGCACTCCAAGGAACTTGGTGCTGCTCACTCTCTCCACAGCATCGCCGTCGATGGTCAGTGGTGGCAGTTGTTTTTGGACCCTTTGGAAGTTGACAACAATCTCCTTGGTATGTTTACATTCAGCAGGAGGTTGTTGTCTTTGCACCATCTGGCCAGCAGGTCTACTTCTTCTCTGTAGTGAGTCTCATCGCCCTTGGTGATGAGGCCCACCAGTGTTGTATCATCCGCAAACTTCACTAGATGGTTAGTGCTGTGGGTCGTTGTGCAGTCGTGTGTCAGCAGCGTGATAAACGATTTCAATTACGATTTTGAATTTCCTTCGCATTTTCCTCCTGGAGTAAATACATTCTACAGACTCTGTATTGGTTAGATAAGTAGTCCCACGGTAACAGAATGAGGGGAAAGCATTAGGAAGTGACCGTAAGGGTACATGTGCGCAACGATGCGTTATGACACGCCGATATGCTAGGATCTTCGTCAAAATCGCTAGTCGCATGCATCATCGCTAACTGCGTTTACATCGCGTGCCGCGTGTAAAGGAAATGTTTGTTGTTGACATGTATGGAATTCACTTCAATTTGCGCTGTTTCTTGCTTCAGTTGTGGACAAAACGATTGGCCAAACTCACAATAGAAAGCCTTTGCTGTGCTACTGCCCCAGAGAGCTGAAAAAAAACCTTCATAGAAGAAGTCACTCTTAACAGGGGTGTTAACCAATCCAATGAGTTCTCTCATTGCTCTCTCATTGCGCTCTCTCTCTCTCTCTCTCTCTCTCTCTCTCTCTCTCTCTCTCTCTCTCTCTCTCTCTCTCTCTCTCTCTCTCTCTCTCTCTCCCTCCCTCTCTCTCTCATAGTAGCCTACTATTTACCCATAACAAATGGTGAATTTCTGAGCCCTTTTTAATTTGTAGCCTATACCACTGAAGGCATGATAATGCTTCATCATATTTTAGAAATAGGGCCTATGTGCCTTTTATATACCAAATGTTTATCATCTTGAAATTGTTTCAGTTGTTTATGACTTGTGTATGACTGAAATTATCTCTGCATACTATCAGTGCTGCATTGCTTTGTAAAGATAGGCTATTCAACACACTTTAAAAACACACTGAAAAGATACGGCCATAGTAGCCTACTAAAAACATTTTGTTCATAATAATGGTGATTAATAAATGGTGGTCTTAAATTTTCATACTGACATCCTTAAATTTGACTTGGTAGGTCACGGCAGACCATCAACTTCAAAAGTAGATCTTGGTTAAAAAAAAGGTTGGGCACCCCTGCTATAGAGAGAACCACAAGTGCTTGAAAGACAGGGATCAAAAGCCTAGTCAAGTTGTTGTATGTAGTTAACTTGGGTTTGGGAGCAACATAAAAAACCTTCAGAGAAGGGACAGTTGGGATGAGTTTACTAACACTCCCTAGGCTTTGTTTTACAGTTGTAATGAGTTTGGTGACAGACATGACACAGCAGAGGAGACATCGGGCTGCATATAGAAATTAATGTGTAATGAATGTGAATATAGACATAAATGTGTAATATGTTGTTCAGCCCTTTTAATGGGAGGAATTTGGAAAAAAACTGGCCCTGTGACCAGCACCCCTCATGAAGAATGTGTACGCCTACAGATATGTGTGGGGGAAAAGGCATAGCCTACCCTCTAAGACCCTTTTTGTCTATGCGTTAACAATTTCAGTGCTCTTAAATTCTTATCTCTGCTCCTATTTTGTTTTATTATTGTTTCCCAGACCCCTGCATGAGGGACGAATGAAACTGTGTTGTAAACAGAAATTATTCACTGTACTGCATTATTTGACAATGACAATGTACTACTATTATACAAGTCATGGGTAAAATCTTATGTAGCCTTAATTCTCAAAATATAAATGGTTGAAATATAGGCCTAGGCCTACAGTTTCTCCATGCGCCAATGTCATACTGTAGTCATTGTTTTGCCGTTTTGCATTTACGCTGCAAGAATACAAACACCCCCCCCCCCCCCGCCCCCCCAAAGGCCCGCGTGAGAACTACACCCCCCCCCCCCCCCCCCCCCCCCCCCCGGACAAAATAAACCCCGGCTGCCCCCATAGTTTCCAAAATTTCTGTGGGAAACACTGCATCTGAAGTGTTGACTTGAAACAGTAATGCAGACAATCCGACAACACTGGGAAAAAAGCAACAACAAAAAAACAACAACTAAAAACAACAAGCGCAGCAGCATTCTCTGAGCAGACTGCCTGCTTTTGTGGAGAGAGAGAAGAGGAGAGGAGAGGAGGGGAGAGAAGAGAGGTGACGAGACGAGACAAGAGGAGAGGAGAGGAGAGGAGATAGGAGTGAAGACAGGAGAGGAGAGAGGAGAGGACAGGAGAAAAAAAAGAAGAGAGGAGAGGAGAGGAGAGAAAAGAGAAGAGGAGAGGAGAGAGGAGAGGAGAGGAGAGAAGAGAGGAGACGAGACGAGACGAGAGAAGAGAAGAGAAGAGAAGAGACGAGACGAGACGAGACGAGAAGAGAAGAGAAGAGAAGAGAAGACAAGAGAGGAGAGGAGAGGAGAGGAGAGGAGAGGAGAGGAGAGGAGATGCTTATGTAGCCTTTGACACACAGATCGCCATTGACATATTTTCCAAAATAGCTCGAACACAGCAAACACAGAAACTGCACTAAAGGTAAATGTAATTCATTTTAATTCATTTTGCGCCATCTTTTCTTGTTATGTAGTGGTTCTGTGTTCACCTCCAGTGAAAAAAAAGTCGCTGAATAGAATTATTTCAATTTCTGCTTGCACTATTAGCAAAGTTAAGATTGCAAAAATATATCTCAGTGCAACTGATGTATGTGACTGCTGTATGTGACCGAGCAGACCTCTCTCATATGTTTTGGTCGTGTCCAAGACTTCAAAACTTCTGGACATCAGTATTTCATATCTTACAGTAAATGAAACCTTTGATTTAAATGTACAACCTGCTTTCGTAACAGCCATATTTGGGGTCACAGGGAGAGGAGATTATTTTAATTAGTAATCGTAAAGCAGACATTGTTGCTTTTGCCACTTTAATTGTAAAGAAAGGTCTACTGATGGAATGGAAATCCACAAACCCACCAAAAGCTTCAACATGGCTCTCTGACATGATGATTTTCCTGAAAATTGAAAAGATTAAGTTCACAAAGAAGTTCTTCAAAACTTGGGACCCCTTACTGATATACTTTGACGAACTCACCATATTGCCCTCTTCATAGATTTACACAGTAGTGAAGTGCATATTATAAACTTAAAAATGTCATGGACAGCATCCCCCCCCCCTCCATTTTCTTTGTGTATTTGGTGTGTTTTGTTTTTTTCTTTTCCTGACAGGAGTGTTGTGGGTGGGATATAAGGACTTTCACAAAGTGTAATACTGTACTATGTCATGCATATCTACTGAAATAATAAAAATACATGTAAAAAAAGAAAAGAAAAGAAAGATTTGAATCTACGTGAAGAATGTCACCAACCGACTTCCTGTACCACAGTTGTCACTCACAACCCATGGCTCTGGGTGGTATGTGTGGTGTGCGTGTGTGTGTGTGTGTGTGTGTGTGCGTGTGTGTGATGTGTGTGTGTGTGTGTGTGTGTGTGGGGGGGGGGGGTATGGTGTGTGTGTGTGTTGTGTGTTGTGTGCGTGGTGTGTGTGTGTGTTGTGTGTTGTGTGTTGTGTGTGTGTGTGTGTGTGTGTGTGTGTGTGTGTGTGTGTGTGTGTGTGTGTGTTGCGTGTGTGCCACCAGCGCCGCTCACCTTGTGACTTCATGAACTCCTCATGGTCTCCGCCCCCCTCGGGTGGCACCGCCCTGCTGGCAACCATGGCAACCGTCATCGCCATAGCGATGGCCGCGCAGGCCAAGGACCACCTCCTTCTCCAGCAGGCCATCCGCGTCTCCATGGTTACGACTACTACAGCTAGCTTCAGTGCGCTCAGCGGGCCTCCGAAACCACATGTCTCCTCTCCCCCCTCTCCACGCCCCCCCTCCCCCCTGTGCCTCAGCAGCAGGACTCCATCACACCAGTGTCTCAAACACACACACGTACACACACACACACACACACACACACACACACACACACACACACACACACACAGGTGTGCACCCACACACACTCACTCACCCACGCAAGCACACGCTCACACACGCACACACGCTTCAGTTTTTGAGGCTTTTGGCCGTTTGTCTCTCTTCCTGTTTTGTCTTCTCTTGTTTGTGATTGGATGAGAGGACTTGACTGGCTGGGCGGACCAATCACGGTGATGAAGTGATGATGTGTTTGGTGCAGGTCTCTTGAAGGGTGTTGGAGATGGCCCTGTGAAGTCACACAAACATATAAAAACATTTTTTAAATATGTTTATTGAGATATGTTTATTGATTTTTCACTTTAGAAAAAAACATTACATAAAACACAATCACAACAACAACAACAGCTCAGTTACACACACAAACAATCATTAAAAGAAGACAAAATAATGACAGCTGCAAAGCGTTTGTACAGAGCAATGTTCAATGATCTCTATCAAATCCCTGTAACAAAATATCAGATACACTAGATTCTAAGTAATTCAAATATGGTTCCCAGGTCCTAATAAATTACATTAAGGTTGCACTAGCCATTAGGGTGCATCAGATGCCCCCTATGAAAAGATATTGCCTTGGCCCTATAGTAAAAATGTTCTACAATGTTCAAAATATTTTGAAATTTGGATGAAGTCTACCGGGACCAGCAGCCCCATGAAAATAGAAAATAATGGTGATAGCAGGGCTTTGAACCGGTTCAAGGAACGAAAACGAAAACCAGGAACTTTTTGTATTTTACAGGGAACAGAAACGAAACCGGAAACGTTATTATTTTTTATGTTCTGGAACGGGAACACTTATTAAAAAATAATGGTAACCGGTTAATACCGGTTAATACCGTTCCTCAAACAAAAACAAAAAGTTATTATTTTCCTGCGCACGTTACCATGATGGCTGAGGTTCACGTCCTGTGTGTGACATCAGACATTTTCTGACTGAATGGAGAGAGAGATGTGGATTACAAAGTCTCCACTCCACATCTTAAATAAGAGAAACACTGTCATACAAAAGGGCAGAGTTTCGATTGCATCATTGTAAGACATTGCAGAGAAGCGCGTGTAAAGCGCAGCAACAGTTCGACGTTATTGGGCATCCATGGCCGCTTCAAATATGCAAAAACTCACAAGTCAGAGTGGAGCGCGCATTTTCATCATTGAGGTTTATTCTCCGCCTAGGTCGTCCCTGAATGGCAAAATTCCGGAGGATATTAATTTCATCCACTTGAATAAATAGATTGGAATGTAGGCTGACTCATTTGCACTTCCGTCTTTCTTGGTTAATTAACGTCAGTTAGGCCTATGGGGAGTAATCAGCTGACAGGAACGAAATTAACCGTTCCGGGAACAATATTTTTTTGTTCTAACCGGTTCGGGAACGTCAATTTATTGGTGGAACTCATAACCGGAAACGTTATAATTATGTTTCTGTTCGGAACGGAACGTTTGGAAAAAAATAACGGTTCAAAGCCCTGGGTGATAGTCAGAATCTTGGAATAGAAATGGACATTTCGCTGCATAAAGCTACCCAATAAAAACATATTGTCTCAGCTGTGTGATAAAAATGTTCTATGTTCAGTAAAATCACTCTGTGTAAAATATGTTGAAATTTAGATGAATTCTACCGGGTCCACCAGACCCATGAAAATACAAAATAATGGTGATGGTGATGGGCAATCTGGATTCCAAAGCTGAAGTCCAGTGCCACATATTCCAAATGACATACCTAGTTTTACCTTTCCAGTTAGGG
>NC_085862.1:13920298-13957798 GCF_034702125.1 Engraulis encrasicolus | reverse complement strand
CTACCCCATCCCCATAGACCCCTCTGGTTCACCCCCTACCCCCTTTGGTCTTTGCAAAAAAAAGCACAGCATGACACCTCTCAAAATTACACAAAAATACACCTCTCGAAATAAAATGTTTAAAAAATGATGAATTGACGAATGAATAAATAGGCCTAAACCTTAACTCCTTTCTTTCTTCATTCATTCATAACCAGTGACAGACAGTGACAACAGGTCTAGGCTACTACAAACACAGCAGTTGAGGTGGACCTAGATTTGGATCGGATCGGACCGGACCGGACCATGGGGCCCAGTTCGGACCGCCCCGTATCCGCTGTGTTTCGGCCCCTCCAGGAGACTGCAGTTAACCGCAGCTGTTCCCGTCTGGCATCCAGCGAGGCATTGGATGGGCCGGTGCCAAAGACTACACGCCGCTCAGGTAACAGACAGGCACACAGACACGCTCGATATGTGACGATATGACGAACAGATAAATCCTTTCGTCTCCGGCCGGAGGACCCGGGAAACAATAATGTGTGAGGCGATAGAAAAAAAGCGTGGTGCGCCGCGCTCAACAGATGTCACGCGTCTGTGTGTGCATATCATTTCCCAGGGCTTCGGGGGAAAGTGAACCCAAACATAGAGAACTGTCAAACGCGCACAGATGCACACTCAGCAAATACGCCATTTATGGGGCAGTGAATCCACTGCAGACTCCACATTTGCAGACCCATTAGTCTGCCCTGCCCCCTCATGCAGAAAGACATACACATGCAGTTTCCTGTGGAGCTGATCCGATCTGGACCGTCGTAAGCGCTTAGTGAGAGGGTGTTCACGGTTGATATAAACTCTTAAAGATCTACAAAAACTGAGTTGGAACCGAAGCCGCAGAAACACTGCCACCATCCCCAAGCCCCAAGGGCATATACCTCGAGACATCCGGTCCAGAACAAAACCGGCCCGGCCCAAATCGGAGTGCCTGCCATACCGAACCGCTTGCCAGAGCGCAACTAGCACAACAAACTCCATGCAACAAACTCAATACAACGCACACAATCCGTTCCAATGCGGGCATCCACGAGGCGAAAATGAGAGCAGACAGAGAGAGGAGAGTTCATTAGCTGCAACACTCTCAACCAGATTAAGATGCCGAAGTGTAGCCTTCCCTTCACTAAAGGGTTCGCCGAGTTCACCCTCACAGCAGTTCTTTGAAGTCCACACAGTCTTAACCTCGATACGCGCAAAACGTCTTATATTTTAACGCACAACTGAAAGGCCAACTATCCTGTCGTGGGGTCGATGTGCAATCAAACCAATTTATGTCACAGACACACTGATTTGGCTGACCTTTGAGCTCATATTGAAGTGAAATGTGCACATCTATCTCATACAGAACGGCGTGCTATCCATAAAGGCTATTCGACAAGCGCATTAGATGGCGAATGTAAGAATATTATTGGCAAAAAAACCATCCACAACTTACTTCAGTATCCAGCTATGTGAAGAAACGATATAGTAGCTTTTGCAATGGCTTTCAATCACACATGAGGGGTTCTAAACAAATGATGTAATTGAAAATGTCATACATAATAGGGCACAACTCTAAAAAGGCAGAAACCACTGTGTCTCGACGGCGGTGAGCTACTAGCGGTTAAAGTTACCTTTCCGTTCCTCTAGCTGTCCCGGTTGACGTTGGCCAGATATTCTTGAGGACGTCTTTGGTTCTCCAGGACTCTCTCTTTCCCTCTGGCTCTCGCTCTGTCTCGCAAGCCCAGCTGATCTTCTACCGCATATCTGTAGAGTGTTACAAAGAACCGAAGGGGATATTCTTGAGCCTCTCCCGCAGTCTCACTTAGAGAAAAAAAGTAGTTAGCGCTGATAACTTAACGCAGTTTTGGTTTGGAAGCGCTCTGCACAGACTGCCTGGCAGAAAGACCGGAAAGCAGTTGCACGGCTGCACCGCTAGAGAGCGCCACATCTCCAAACCAAAATAGGGCATCCCCTTTCCTCTGGGCTGCCTACCCAACTGGCAACACTTCATTTCAGGCTTTTTGAAACGTCAATGTAGGCCTATGTTACATACCAGACATAAAGTAACACCTAAACCATCTTAGATTAAGGAAATTACCCGTTGTAGGCATGGGATTCTGAATGGATTTCTGAAAAAAGAAATGTTTGTATAATATAGCCTACATGTGGGCCGACTTAATAGACTTCAGATAAAGGTATCTTACATAAAATCTGAAAGAAATAGGCTACAGGGACAAGCCGTTTTCTTCCTGAGATACTATTTAATCATGTCTACGAACGTTAAGCCATAACCTAAAGACACAGACACAGATGACAAACACAGACACCCGCCCTGCTGTGTGGCTTTCATGGCAGACATCTGTGTCCTCAGCTCACACGTGTTGTTTTTAATGCTTTAAGGGTTTGAGGGCAGGGGCGGCAGGGGCAGCAGGCGACCAGACCGGTGTGGGGCATTAAACTCAACAGGAGAAAAAAATGAAACATCTCCACACAGTCAGCTGTTCTTGAAGAGCTTAATGAACACAATGCCAGCCAGGCGTGCCCTTACACACACACACACTCTCTCTCTCTCTCTCTCTCTCTCTCTCTCTCTCTCTCTCTCTCTCTCTCTCTCACACACACACACACACACACACACACACACACACACACACACACACACACACACACACACACACACACACACACACACACACACACACACACACACACACACACACACACACACACACACACACACACACAGCTTTTCGCTGTAGGGTTTTAGCTCACTAGGCTAACAGTCACACACACACACACACACACACACACACACACACACACACACACACACACACACACACACACACACACACACACACACACACACACACACACAACTGCTGGTCATGGTTAAAGGCCTGCATGGTTGCGTAAAGCAAGCAGATTCCTTTTGTCAATACTAAACATTCAGAAAACACTACAAACTGCATACTGTTTTTTCTTTTCTTTTTTCTTGGAGCGAACAACACGTTTGGCCCAGTGTGTCTTAGGTTTGACTATTTCCACCTGCACCTCGACTAACTGCAAAAGGACTTCCTTGTACTTTGACAGTTTCTTTTTGTCTTTAATTTCTTTTCTTTCCATTTCAAATAGTGTCACCAAACCACTCTCATGTACAAAAATAAGTAGCCTACATAGAACATGACAGTTGGGTATGAACAGAAAGATGTAAAGTGAAGCCTCTTTGTGCAGATGGGCCCACTGGTGTGCCCATTCACTCTTTGGAAAAAAAATACTTACCATAACGATATGTCATTACAACATTGATATGATATTACTAACAGCCTTAAGTAAGAGTAAAAGAGAGCCGTAGCCCCTTAATGCACGCCATACCTCCAGTGGCACGCTGTAATAGTCATTGAAAGTTAACTACCACAGTGCTACAATACTATGACATAACACAGGGCCTTTAGTAATGCACTATGACTTGGTCATTGCCATTCTGGTAACAGAAAGTTTATAAAGGCGTGTGGGGTTAATTGGAGAAAAGGTTCCCATTTTTTTCTTCTTTAAGTTCATATTATACACATAATCTAACATCTAAGAGAATGCCACAGTCCTGATGAGTAATTTCTTCAATCTGTCACTTCAGGAATCGTTGATGACGCTGTGTGGTTTCAGCTGGCAAAATAAGCTGTTGGGCTGATGCTGCTGTTGATGGTTAAGAATGGAAAACATGGCATGTGTTGCCAACTGGTTGGCAGGCTAGAGAAGAGAAGAGAAGAGAAGAGAAGAGAAGAGAAGAGAAGAGAAGAGAAGAGAAGAGAAGAGAAGAGAAGAGAAGAGAAGAGAAGAGAAGAGAAGAGAAGAGAAGAGAAGAGAAGAGAAGAGAAGAGAAGAGAAGAGAAGAGAAGAGAAGAGAAGAGAAGAGAAGAGAAGAGAAGAGTAAGTAAGTAAGTAAGTAAGTAAGTAAGTAAGTAAGTAAGTAAGTAAATAAGCCCTTTTATTATCCCACAGTGGGGAAATTCATATGTTGCAGCAGTAACGTACATACATCTTGTGCAAGAACAGTCTACAGACACAGGACCAGGAAGTTAAACATGTGTAAAGGGGATATAAAATGTTATAAAATATACCGTAGAAATATTTCTGTCCAAATAAATAAATGAATAAAAGTGCATAAAAACACGAGTAGTACAGTGTTAGCAGCGTCATAGAAGGAGGAAGAGACTAAAAAGTAAAGTTAAGAGGAGGCCTGTGTCAGTTTAAGGCAGGGCTTTGCCGGAGGAAGTCGACAGCTCTTCTCTTTCTCAGAAGCCTCGTAGCAGAGGCGGACTTTACATTAGGCAAACCAAGGCAATTACCTAGGGCCCCGACCAAATCTGCCCTCCATAGGGCCCCCCCAACTGTCACACCAGTTAACCCCTTAGCGCAGCACCTATGTTATAACCTTACTGTCACCAAAATTGTAATGTCTATGTCTTAATCTGTTGCTTAAGGCTCTTGGCACTGTCAGAGCAATGTTGTTACGATGTAGTTGAGTATTTTCAGCAAATAGTGAATAGGCCCGCCGGCGACCCCATCTGCAGTAAGAGGCTACGCGTACAAAAGAGTAGGCCTGATGTTAGTTGGTCACTTAGGTGAAGTAATAGAAGACAAAACACTCAAATAGCACTTTAACTCCTTCCATGCCGATTGGTGACCCTTATTTTGTCTGCGTGTTCAAAGAATGACTTTTGAGGGCCCCATGATTATATTTCGGTAGATAGCTAGATCCGCCTCTGCATTGTAGTGCACCAGAACCTACTTCAACAGCCTTCACTTATCACCTGCATGAACACACACACACACACACACACACGCCTGCACACATACACACATTACCATACACACACACACACACACACACTCACACTCACACTCCCTCACGAAGCAGTGTGGCGCTCTACCACAGCAGGTGGCTGCGTGAGGCAGACACGTAACAGCTCGTCAACCAGACAACAAAGAGAGTCGACTCATTTTCTCATCTTCTCTTTCACTCCTTTTCGATCCCTCTCTTTTCTATCATTTGTGTTTCCCCTGTCGTCCTGTTCTACGGTGGCCTGAGGTGGTCAAGTCTTGTGTTCTGTGGCGCGACTCAAGGCCCAACTCTGAGGTGAGTCTTGTCTTCTTGTCTTGTCTAAGGCCTCTGGCTTCTCTCTTCCTCCATGTCTTGCTCGTACTCAGGAGTGTTCTAGAATTTTGCTGTTTGTGACGTTCTAGAATTTGCTGTTTGTGAATGTGTGCTAATATATTTTTTTTATCAAATTGCTTCTCAGTTCAGTTTTTGTGTGTGCTATTTGCTTACAGACCCAAACCATTAGACATAGCATATTGAGGTATTTAGATAAATAGTTCCACAATACATCACAAGGTACATGGCAATGTTAAGATAGAATATTGAAATGTTTGAATTGAGAAAATATTGAATATGTTCTTGGTTAACTATTTCTGGAAAGCCAAAATGACAAAGTCTTTAGGCCTATTTATATCTCAGACGTATTTTCTTATTTCTTTAATTACAGTAGGTATACATCACCCATACCCATTACCTGAAAATGGTATAATTTTGTATTTTCCCAAATGAGATATGCACTTCATTACAAAAAAAACATTGAAATGGTTATAGCCTCATAATGACTTTACTACCTTAATACTACACTACTACAGCAGTCCACAGAATCTTTAGCAGTACACTACAACTTGGTCATTCCTATTCGGGTAACAGTACATTTACAACAGGTGCCGGGTCTTTAGAGTTTAAAGATACACCCCTACATGAGTCCATCTCTCCACAACAGAATGAAATGTGCACGTCTCAATCCCAAAGTATTTAAATAGTAGCTACAGTATGTAGATTACTTTTTAGGCCAAATGCTTTTGATAGGCCTAGTACAGTTGATCCTCAGAAGAGAAACGCAAATAAAGTGAATCAGAATAGACAACATTTGTAATAATTACCTCCGCCAAGGAGGTAATGTTTTCGGTAGCGTTGGTTTGTTTATATCAATATAATTTGAAAATGCGTATTATATTGAAAATTTACTAACTAATTATTTAGTATATAAGACCACTGTATAATTATTCACCTTTTTATCACATTTTGTGTTGGGCATACATAATGAGCTTCAGTACCTATATGACTCAATATTGTGTGTTACTATAAACAGTATTTTGCAGATTGTTTTCAAATTTAACTTGAAGTCGTTGAAGTAACTCTGCCGTATCACACTTTTTAAAAACAGAGTTAGCATCATGTGGACTACATCACAAATAATGTAAATTAAAAGAAATATACCACTAATGTCAAAGCATACGCATGCCTTTTCATATTAAATTTAAAAAATCCTCTGATGTCTAAGAAATAGACTGTAGGTTACTTTGAAAGGATATACACATTTGATAGAGCCTAAGATCAAACTTGCAGTGAAAATGGGCAGCTGCGCCTCGACTGGCACTGGATTGCTACACCGGCGACCCATGTTTGATTGCGGCTCGGGTCATTTTCCGATCTTCCCACATCTCGCTCTTCCCACTCGTTTCTTGTCTATCCTCCACCGTCCTGTCTCAAAAAGGTTAAAAAGAAAACTTCGCTGAAAAAATCGCTGAACAAACAAATGTCAAGTATTAGATGTGGTGTGTGCGACAGTGGAAACATGTTTCAGCGGATACTTGTCTGAATAATAGCTCATCCTCATCTGCATCATTATTAGCCCACAGTTTGAATTTCCACCGACGTGAAGACACTTTCGATGCGGAAGCAGTAGGCCTCAACAAATAAGAGTCTCCTCGACTTATGACGGGGTGAAAGGCACTATCGCTATGGGGTTTTTGTTTTACTGTTGTGCTTTATTCATGATAGGAAAGTGACAGAGGGACAGGAAACGAGTGGAGAGAGAGAGAGACGGGGAAGGAGCGGCTAATCACCCAGGCCGGAATCGAACCTGGGTTGCTGGCGTAGTAACCTAGTAGGCCTACCCAGTGCTTGAAGTGGAAAAAAAGAAGTGCAGGAACCCCAACTGTCCGATTATATCATCCAAAAAGAATTGAAGGAACCCTCGCCACTTGTAAAATGCAGAGCACAAGATTAGTCCAGAAACTCTCATGATGAAAATTAAGAGGTGGGGGAACTGAGTCCCCCCCCCCACTTCAAGCACTACTACCGGTAGTACCCTACCGTTAGAGCCATAGGCCGCTTCCATGGGTTATTACAGCATTTATAGAGGAGGAAATGAAGCAGGTAGGCTATATTCGCTATAGAGTGAATGAGCAACAATTCCGCTTTAAAGCTATGGGCCGACAAAATACTACTAGGGTAGAATACTAGGTATTGTAGTAGCCTCTTACTGCAGATGGGCCTGTCGACGGGCCTATTCACTCTTGGCTGAAAACACTCAACCAGGCCTACATCATAACAACATTGCTAGGACAATGCGGAGAGTACGTTCCTACAGCAGTGGCAAATTTCTTTCAAATGTTCATTCTTTTGACATTTGACTTGAGGCCCCAGGTGAACCTACAGCCACCTCTGGCCACAGCACCAAAGGCCTCAGTGGTCGTACAGTACGCTAAAGACCGAGCTCGCTTGTCTTTAGTGGTCGTGCACTACAAACCGAGCTTGCTTGTCTTTGACACAATTTCTCTTAAGTGCCTGCTCCTGGCCTTCTTGGTGTGGCCTGTGGTTGCCTACAGTAAGGCCTGTGTGTGTGTGTGTGCGAGTATATGTGTGTGTGTTTGTGTGTGTGTGTGTGCGTGTGTGTGTGTGTGTGTGTGTGTGTGTGTGTGTGTGTGTGTGTGTGTGTGTGTGTGTGTGTGTGTGTGTGTGCGTGTGTGTGTGTGTGTGTGTGTGTGTGTGTGCGTGCGTGTTTGTGCGTGTTTGTGCGTGTGTGTGCGTGCGTGTTTGTGTGTGTGTGTGTGTGTGTGTGTGCTAGTGTGTGTGTGTGTGTGTGTGTGCGTGTGTGTGTGTGTGTGCTAGTGTGTGTGTGTGTCTGTGTGTGTGTGTGTGTGTGCGTGTGTGTGTGTTTGTGTGTGTGTGTGTGTGTGTGTGTGTGTGTGTGTGTGTGTGTGTGTGTGTGTGTGTGTGTGTGTCCACCCACTGAAGGTGTGGGCAGCGGTACTCACAGGAGTGTTCAGGAAGTGGTTTAAATCAAAGCAGTTTTGCCAGGCCACTAGGGTCACACACACAGTGTCTCTCTCTCTCACACACACACACACACACACACACACACACACACACACACACACACACACACACACACACACACACACACACACACACACACACACACACACACACACACACACACACACACACACACACACACACACACACACGTGCGCGCGCCTGATGCACATACACTCTCTCTCTCTCTCTCTCTCTCTCTCTCTCTCTCTCTCTCTCTCTCTCTCTCTCTCTCTCTCTCTCACTCTCCCTGGCCTGCCATGAATGTGGGTGGTTAACTCCCCTCTGTCTTTCTCTGTCAGGCACATAGATAGCATCAGTGGAGTAACTCTTGTCTCGAAGTCTTCCAGGTAAACAAAACAGGAAGTGTCTGGCGACTAAAATCTAAAGCATTCACTGGTGTTGTTGTTGATGATGGTGCTATTGCTGTCTTTGGAAAATGTTGAACTTAGGCTACACAGCGTGGGGGAAAAATTGTTTTTTGCATATGTGGTCAGGTGTACAGTACAGGCAAGGAAAAAGAGGCTAATTATGATCCTCCCACATGCTGGAAATAACTACAAAGATGCCTTGTAACTTACCTCAGAAGGGAGTTAGACACTTTCAAGGCCTTCTGTGAAAAGGTAACTCATTTTAGTCTCTTTATTTGTTTAAAAAACGCTCCTACTGGCTGTGCGTTCTCCTATCCGTCCTGTCTGTTTTCATGAAATATGTTAGTTTTGTCCGTATGTTTTTTTCATATATTATAAAATACAATCATGAACAAGGGGAGAATGTGACACACTGAAGATTGAGAAAGAGACATGAGGAGATGCTATGAATTGCATCGGTAGTCATTTCGCATAGGTAGTCATTTTGGCAAAAAAAAACATACCTAACGTGTGTACGTACGTATGTTAACCTTTAACATTCATGCCAATCTCCTTGTTGGATGTTCGAGATTGTGGTCGGTTTGAAGCGCGGGAAACAGTCTGTGGTAAAGTGCCTTTGTTTTCTTACAACTGTAGTCTTCTGCAGAATGAAAGACTTAGCTAGGCTAAACCCACAAAGGCCCGGTCTGTTCTGTCCTGTTCTGTAGTTAGGCATGCTTTGCAGCCAGGGACACAATAGACATACTGAGCCAGCTCATGTACATATGTTGACTGATGGTAAAACATCCAAAAATGTTAGACCATTTTATTATGTAATAATAGGCCAATACTGTCTTTCTACGGCTGTTATCGAATAAAACTAGAAGTGA
Source organism: Engraulis encrasicolus (assembly GCF_034702125.1). Lineage (NCBI taxonomy): Eukaryota > Metazoa > Chordata > Actinopteri > Clupeiformes > Engraulidae > Engraulis > Engraulis encrasicolus. The sequence goes on along the minus strand of NC_085862.1, from coordinate 13,948,343 downwards.
AAGCTTCCCAAGACATGACATGACACCATAACATCAAATAATTTCATATTTTCAACTTGTGAAAAGATAGGCAGGCCTATATTATTTATTTGACCACATGTTGAATTCAATAGTTGTTAATCCTGTCCATTGAGAAATTGACTCGTTTACTCTCTCTCTCTCTCTCTCTCTCTCTCTCTCTCTCTCTCTCTCTCTCTCTAATGCTGTATATAGTCATGGTATATAGACTAGTACTACACGACATTACAGAGAGTCTATACAGAAGACTGCATTATGACTCGGTCATTGACGTTCTCTTAGCAGTTACTTTACAACAAGGGCCTTGAGTTTAAAGATACCAACATGCTGTCTCTGGCTTTATTTGTGTGTTTGACTTCTAAAGCCAGTTTCTAAAGTCACTCTCATCCACTGGTGTTTTGTTGAATGCATGAGCTTTAGAGTCACTCGTTATACTCTGTCTGAGTTGGACTGCAGACGTGGCGTACAGTGCCGTCAATTACAGGCGCGTCTTTTACAGGCCTGTTATTGTTCTCGAGACTTTTATCAGCATCACAACTATTCATTACTGAAAGCTTGAAATACGGACTGTCTTTTACAGTTTGTCACCGATCTGCATCCTCTTCCTTCTTTGTGAAGTCTTCTGGTGTTTATTGCTCCTACACTCACAGGCTTTAAAAAAAGTATTTTTATGGGCTTTTTCTGACTTTATTATGATGGGATAGTGAAGTTTAGACAGGAAATTAGCGGGGAGAGAGAGACAGGGAGGGTTCGGCAAATAACCTCGGGCCGGAATCAAACCCGGGTCGCTGGTGTAGCAGTCACATGCCCAGCCGATTCAGCCATGGCTGGGACAACTCACAGGCTCTTCGGTGTCAGCTGTATCTGGAAGGTCCTAAGTGTTAAGGGCCGTAGGCCCACACACACAGCGCTGCTAGTTACTCGCTCAGCAAATGAACTCAATAGAATGTCAATGTATTCCAGCGAGAGTAGCAGGCGAGTAGGCGAGTACTGTACAAGCGATGCGATGTGGGCGGATCCCGAGTTGAAAATATTTTATCTTCGAGCGAGGCGAGTAAGAGCGAGTAACCAATTGGAAGGCAGAGTTCGGTACTTCTCGCCTGTTCATTGGCAGTTAAAGCCGCGGGAACTTTCAGCGAACGTTCCATGAAAGAGAGGCGAGTAGGCGATCAAGCGAGAAGCTAGTAAATAGCAGCGATGTGTGTGTACGGCCCTTTACACTGCAAAAAAATGTAGTCCTAAAGACCAAGTACACAATTTTGAACATGTATCCCCTTTACTTAAGTGTCTGCAATAAAGTAGAGCAGTACTCACCAATGTTTTTAATTTTAGGGTGATTTTAAGAACAGGTGTGGACATGGCTAAAGACGGCCATTCTAAAGCTGGTTGAGATCAAATCCAAATTAGCCAAATAATGGAAACATAAGCAAACATAAAAAAAGATTTAATGTTCAAAATAGTGCACTTGTCCTTTAACCTTTAGCTTAACCCCAACCATGGGTCCATAGGTTCTAACAATACTTCACAAAGCTATATTCCAAGCCCTAACCCTATTAATAGGCCCTTGTTTGGGTGGTGTGAAAAATCGCAAAATGCTGCCTTAAAGGCGTCGCAAAAAAACAAACAAACAAAGACCTACATTTTCAGTACTTCTGGCACAGCTATGACAAAGACATGCTAATAAGCCCAGCAGGGAAAAAAACAGAAGTCTTGATGTCCCTAACGCTGTTAGGCTACGTATAGACGTGTAGATGTACAATGACAACTTGAATATGTTTTCAAAACTGTGTGGGTGATCAAGCGAGTTCACTTTCGCTGCAGCTGAGTTCCTATATCTTCGCCTGTTTTCAGTCTTTCTGAAGTTGCTGTCTTTGATAGTTCATAATGAGTAACACACTCTTGTCAAGATGTTGTTGTTTCAAAACAGATCGCATTGAACCTATGGAAGACTTGGTGGGTAGTGCAGGCTTACACCGAAGCATCATTTCAAATGTGACCATTTAACTATCTCAACTCAACAACAGTAAACAGCAACTGGGTGTTCTTTCCATAATAAATATTTTTTAAAAAGGAGACAGCACATAACTCCTATTGCTTGTTATTTATTGCCCATCATGGACAAGCAACTAGTACTGCTGTAATCTCTCCTTTATAACCTCCGCCAAGGAGGTTATGTTTTCAGTCGCGGTGGTTTGTCTGTTTTTCTGTTTGTTTGTTCGTCTGTCAGCAGAATAACTCAAAAGGTTACGCATGGATTTGGACGAAACTTTGTGGGGTTGTTGGAAATGACAAAAGGAACAAGTAATTACATTTTGATGGTGATCTGGATCACGATCCGGAACCTGGACTTTCTAAAATATTCTTCACCATTGCGGGATAGGGTGAATTTTGACATTCGAGTTTCTAACTCCACAAAAAGAAGGCGGAAAGACTTGAAAAAAAATAGGGTGTAACATAGTCAAATGTTCTATCAAACAGCTTCCTTGGCGGAGGTCTGCACTTTCTGAGTGCATTTCTAGTTTTGAATAATTTCACAGATGGAGCGCAAAAAAACAAAAACTAAGAATACTGGAGGCCTGTGAGCACCTGCAGGAAAAGAGAGGGAGATGAGGTTTTCAGGAGTGGAGGAGAGTGAGAGGAGGTTTTGGAGGTAGAGGAGAGGGAGAGTAGGTTTTGGGGTGGAGGAGAGGCAGAGAAGGCTTTCAGGAGTGGAGGAGAGGGAGAGGAGGTTTTGGGGGTAGAGGAGAGGGAGAGAAGGTTTTCAGGAGTGGAGGAGAGGGAGAGTAGGTTTTGGGGTGGAGGAGAGGAGAGGGAGAGGAGATTTTGGGGGGTGCAGGAGAGGAGAGGAAGTTTTGGGGGTACATGAGAGGGAGAGGAGGTTTTCAGGGGTGAAGGAGAGAGAGGAGCAGGAGAGGAGGATTTCAGGGGTGGAGGAGAGGGAGTGGAGGAGAGGAGAGGAGGCTTTGGAGTGGAGGAGAGGAGAGGGATAGGAGGTTTTCAGGGGTACAGGAGAGAGGTAGAGGAGGTTTTGGGGTGAAGGAGAGGGAGAGGAGGTTTTCAGGGGTGGGGGCGGAGCAATGACACTGTCTAGACTTCCTGTTCCTGACGTGTCGATTTCCTGTTGTGGCAAAGCTGCTTTTCCAGCATGTCAGCAGAGCAACACTCCCACACACTCCACACACACATACACACAGCACACAGTGCACACACATACACACAGCACACACACAGCACACACACAGCACATACACATACCTACAGTACACACACATATACACACATACGTACATTACACACACAGTACACACACATACAGTATACTGTAGTACACACATAGTATACACACACACACACACACACACACACACACACACACACACACACACACACACACACACACACACACACACACACACACACACACACACACACACACACACACACACACACATACACTGACAGACAGTATACTGTACACACATGCTGTATATACACATACACACACACTCATACACATAGTCAGGGCCGCTGACAGCTTTGAAAGGCCCCGGGACAAAATCCATCTCAATCCATACAATGTAATGAGTTCCCAATTCTGGGCCCCCACCCCCATTGGTGGGCCCACATAGTACCGTACATACAAAGGGAGATGGGGATAGGGTTAACGTCTTACTGTACGTAAATGTCTCGCTTTACCACCTTTGAATATTGCACTTCATTCACTTCACTTGACTTCCTGGAAATCATTTTGTCTTTGTAATTTGCCCGATATAAGAAAACGGCACACTGCCTTGCACACTGGCAACATCAGCATGACATTGATCTTACAGTAACATGCGGTGTGGAGAAAGCCTGTGTTATCTGCAGAGAGAAGGATTAAAAGATAGACCGAAATAGGGTATTATGCTTTTTACAGGCCTAATGGTTCGCCAATGACAAAGGCCTCCACCTATACCCATGTGTGTATACTTTTTACAGGCCTAATGGTTCGCCAATGACAAAGGCCTCCACCTATACCCATGTGTGTATACATACATGTCTCCTGCAGGTCCACTGGTCTGTGTGTTTGTGTGTGTGTGTTTGTGTGTGTGTGTGTGCCGGCATGAGTGACCCGGCGGCGGAGCTGCCCTTCTACTATGGCAGCGTGAGCCGCAGTGATGCGGAGGAGCAGCTGAAGCTGGGCGGCATGGCGGACGGCCTCTTCCTGCTCCGCAAGTGCCTCCGCAGCCTGGGCGGCTACGTGCTGTCGGTGGTCTGGAACCTGCAGTTCCACCACTACCCCGTGGAGAAGCAGATGAACGGCACGTACTGCCTGGCGGGAGGCAAACCGCACTGCGGCCCCGCCGAGCTCTGCGAGTACTACAGGTAGGTCTGTCTGTGTCTGTCCCGTAGATAGAAATGAAGAGTTTGAATATTTTTTTTTAGAGAAAGAGCACCAACTTGCTCTTTGCTTTTGTTGAGTTGAGGGTGTTATCAAGCTTATTTGAAGAGTTTCTTTGCAAAAATGGTGTATTTGGGAACATTTTGGGAAATTTACATTTTTTTGTACAGTATTGGGCATTCCATTGCATTGCATGATTGCAAAATGCATTTTATATAGGTTTTAAATATTTGAATGGCGAAAATTCACATACAGATAGATATAAATGTCCTGAACAGTCGTTTCCAGTAATAAAATGCAAAAGTCAAAAATGGTGGATACACCATTTTGCAACAAAACTCTTCAAATAAGCTTGATAACACCCTCATCTCAACTAAAGTAAAGAGCAACTTGGTGATCATTCCGTAAGAAATATTCAAAATAAAAGAGACAGGATAGCACTCCTATTTGTAGAGCTGTGCAAATACTACAGGACTGTGTGTGCCCTATCTTGCCTATACTGCCGTGCAAAACAAGAACGCAGTAACTCAAAATGGTCGAATAAAAAATTATATCGGAAATGGGCTTTAAACTACCTCATTTGTCTTGTGTCAAAAAATGGTGGTCCAACACTGTCCCGTTTTGGAGAAAAATCATTTTGAAGGTGCAAAAATGACCCAAAAAAGTTACTGCGGTGTTGGATTAAAGGTTACGTCGTGCAAAACAAAAACGCAGTAAGTCGGTGAGTTACTGCTGCACTTTCCAATGGGAATGGTTTGGGAGTAGACAGTAATACTAGCCAAGAACGCAGTAACTCCTGCAGTAACTCCATTTTGTGGCAGTAATACCAGCCAAGAACGCAGTAACTCTGTTTTTTGTGGCAAAAGACACATAAATGTTGTTTTTCTGGGTTTTTTGTGTTAAATTTCTATCCTAAAAGAACTTGACCAGGAAGTGTCACCACCACTTTACCGACAACACAGTTTTCGCAGCACATAGGAAACTTTGAAGCCTTTTTTCTCCGTTTGCAGTTTTCAGAGTTAATGCGTTCTTGTTTTGTAGGGCAGTATACTGCCCTACAAAGGCAAAGTGCAGTAACTATGCCAACATTGAAACCGAGAAAAATACCCCTAAGGCCTTGGTATTAGGTTGGATATTGTAGTTACTACAAAGTACAAATTTGACAAAGCAATATCTCTACAACGGGACACATTTAATGTGCAATTAGTCCTGAGATGTTACATGTATCTTGTCCTTCCTTAAACAAGTCTTATTCAGGGATGCAAAATGAATTTCAGTGACAACAATAAAGTGTTATGGTACTGTGTGTCATACTGTACAGTAAGGACGCGGACGGGCTGGTGTGTCTGCTCAAGAAGCCCTGCCTGCGCTCCTCCGACACCCCCGTGCGAGCCGGCGTCTTCGACAACCTGCGAGACAACATGATGAGGGAGTACGTCAGGCAGACCTGGCACCTGGAGGTGAGAGCAGGACAATATGAACACACAATATGGTGCATTGGAGTAACCAGGCCGCGCCCTCCTAGTGACGCAACACCTTCAGTGTTGCAGTCAGGTCAAGACAAGAGCAATGAAAGTACCTTCTGAGTTCCCGAAAATATGGGAACTCCTTTCACTTTGTCGTGAAGCAAACAACCATGAGCAAACCAAGGGAGGCGAGTCAACCATGCCGTTTGTTATGAAATGTTAATTGTTATGCTCTTGGTCAGACCAAGTCTTGAAGAGATTTGAACGTCGATGATAATCAGGCTAGCATTGGAGTGCAGTGGTCTTCCTGTCGCATGTACAAGAACTGCTTCAGCTGAATTCAGTCCTCTACTCCTGAGTTTCAGATGAAAAGAAATGAAGCCTATCTGTGCCTTACAACTTATTAAAACCACTGGTTTCATAATGACAGCAGATTCTACAGTATACAGTGTTGTCTTGATGTGTCTTGATGGCTTCAGACAGCCCCAGCTAAAGACATCTGTGGGCAGCCGTGGCCTGGTGGTTAGGGAGTTAGGGAGTTCAATCTGGGTGTTGGAGGTTCGAATCCCCCCTGACCTCTCCCTACACCTCCATCCATGGCTGAAGTGCCCTTGAGCACACTGTAAAAAATGCCTGTTGAAATTACNGCAAAAAACTGTGAAATTGCAACAGTCAGTGACCGTAAAATGTAAAACAATTTATCTCTGTACTAAATATGGCAAGCCACTATTTAGTCAAAAAGCGGTACATAACTTTATTTTTGACAGGTGTCATATGTAGAAAATACTGGACTGTTCTCTGTAAACAAAGATATTGGAAAATACCGTTAAGTGAGATGAAGTAGTCAAGAAACGGTACATAACTTTATTTTTCACTGGTGTCAATATGTAGAAAATACTGAACTGTTCACTGAAAAGAAAATATTGGAAAATACCGTTAAGTGAAGATGAAGTAGTCAAGAAACGGTACATGACTTTATTTTTCACTGGTGTACACATATGTACACAGCAAATTTGCCAGAGTTCGATTGATCAGAGTTAGACTGGTGTTCAGCCAAAATCTAAACATCAAGAGTTGCAGCAACACTACAGAGTGTTATTTGACTCCTCTGGATCCGAGTTGTTGAGCTAAGAGAGCTAGAGAGTTAATGTTTAACTCCCTTGAGAATTATGAAAAACATGCCTCCCCAATTTTAAAATGTTTTGGCAACATGAGCAGCCATTTTTGTTGAGTCCCCTATAAGTGAACCAAACTCAATCCTCTGTTAGTGAACCAAATTGTGAACCAACAGACAAAGACCTCTGTTCTGCTTTTCTTCACATTGTGTATACTACAAAAAGTAGGTGCTCTTTCTGGTCGTGTTAGGCTTTTTGTCCTCTTTAATCCAATAGATCTCTTGTGATTGCACTTGTTCCAGGTGTAACTTGTCAAACCACTGATAGGCTGGTTGTAACAGGCAGAGTTTGATGTCAACACGCTATTTGATTAGTAGCCATCAATGAGTATTAACTTAGAGTACAACCCTCTGCATGTGTTGTAGTTCATCCTGCGAAAAATTATCCACCGCAATCATTTTTTCCCTTATTGGACTATGAGGCTTTGCCATCAGAGTTTTCGATTGAGAGGCAAATTGACACGGTAAACCTCTTCAAAATTCAGAATATCTTTTTTTGCATTCCTCCTACCCAACAGAAAGCAATGGAGGTTATAATGAATTGAATATTAATTACTCCACAGAAAACTATTGCCTGTCTGCTTGGCTCCAGATGCCTCCACGTTGTAGATTTGACAACAATGAAGCTGGCAACTGAATAAACTGTGCAACAGTTAAGGACTGCAAATGGCAACAGTTTGCACATTTTGCAGTAATTCACTGTAACTTATTATTTCTCCGGTAACAGCCTACAGTTTAGCCTCATTTAATGTGTAAAATATACCTGGACTCCAATGAGTTGAATCAGTCCAATCAGTTGTCTGTGATTGCAACTCTATAATTGGACTCACCTGAGTAGAATCAGTCTAATCAGTTGTCTGTGATTGCAACTCTATAATTGGACTCACCTGAGTATAATCAGTCCAATCAGTTGTCTGATTGTAACTCTATAATTGAACTCACCTGAGTATAATCAGTCCAATCAGTTGTCTGATTGTAACTCTATAATTGAACTCACCTGAATATAATCTGTCCAATCTGTTTTGGCAACCACTGCTGCCATAATTTTACCGTAAAATGTAAAAAAAATAATACCGTTATTTATTTAACGGTAGGCTTTGGCAACCACTGCTGCCATAATCTTACCGTAAAATGTAAAAAGGAAATATACCGTTATTTGTTTAAAGGTAGACTTTGGCAACCACTGTTGCCAGCAATTTTCCGTAAAAACAACAGTTCTTTTTTTACTGTGCATCTATCCCCACATTGCTCCAGGGACTGTAACCAATACCCTATACATATAATAATAAAATGTATTATATGGTTGTGACGTCATCTGTCGAATGCTCCATTCATTTCAACGGGGCTCCCCAACGTTCGGACGTCTGTTATTTTTCGATAACGGACGGGTTGGTCTATAACAGACCGCTGTCAATGGCAACAAGACTTTTCACTGCTAAAGCGACTTTTCAACAAGACTCTAATCAGCTGCTGTGATAGACAGCACCCGTTGTCCTGGCTACCGCTGTCAATGGCAACAAGACGTTCACTGCTAAAGCCACTGGCTTGTATACAAGTCATTGGGTGCATCCCAATATGCGACCTTGCCTCCTCCACTTGTGCTTGTCTCCTCGTCCCGCCTCCTGGTCCCTCCTCCGTGGAGAAAACGATAAAGTTTCCCAGCTGTCAGCCTCGCCACAACAACTTTTGAGGGACTGTTTTTCATTCACCATCCCAATTGCAAATGAGAAAAAGACTTAACAATTGAGCTTTTGCAAGATATTGAAATATAATGCTGTTGTCAGTGATGTCATCATGACGAGAAGCAAGTGGAGGAGGGAAGTGGAGGAGGCAAGGTCACATATTGGGATGCACCCAGTGGCTAAAGCGAATGTTTCATATCACTCCGCAGGGGGTCCGGTCTTTTGTCACTCTAATCAGCTGCTGTGATAGACAACACCTGTTGTCCTGGCTAGCCTAAGCCTACCTAGCTGTTGCCTAGCGGTGTTCCAAAACGGCACTGTTTTGTTTTGCGCAGCAACAATCTTAACATTAAATAGGTCTAAAGAAATGTCCCCGCATGTGTGAATCATGTAAGTATATCCATATAATAAGCGGGTTAACTTTCGGCGAGTCGGTCGCTTTGTGGAATAGCAGCACTTCAGAGAGAACAAGACCCCTCCGCTCCGCGTCGGGGTCTAAAGATTCTCTCTGTCGTGCTGCTATTCCACGGTAGCGACCTTCTCGCCGAACGTTAACCCTTACGTAATGTAATGTAATGTGGACCCTCAGAGTATGCAGGACCCCAAAGGCACTGGCACGGTTCTAATCAGCTTGAAAACAGCTTCTGAGGAATAGATATTGTCGTGTTCCCATCCCCAACCGTATCATAGTCCTTAGGTGAGAGTTACTTGCCACAGCTAATCTGTACGATGGAGGGCTTGGGTTTGAGGTACAGTTTCAGAGAAATAGATATTGTGCGTGCTCACAGCCAAACTGTATCATAGTCCTCTATGAGCGTCTGTGAAGCTTTGGGCCCTCGTAGCCTCTTACTGCAGCAGGGGTCGCCGGCGACACTATTCACTTGCTGAAAATGCTTCACTACATCATAACAACATTGCTATGACATTACAGAGAGCCATAGCGTCTATGAAGCTTTGGGCCCTCTTAATTGTCCTTAGTTGTCCTCATCATCCCCCATTTTGGCACTATTCTTACACCATACTTTTCTGGAACTATTCCCGCATCCTTGGCTAATGCACTGTGCACTAATATGCACTAATGCCTCTGGAACTGATTGCACTGGTGTGTTCCCATGAGTGTGACCTTGACTAAGGCTGACAGATAAGGAAAGAAAGAAGAAAGAAGCAAAAAAAAAGAAGAAAAAGAAGCAAACATGTTTTTGCTGTGCAAGAGAAAGTTTCTGGTGCCTGTGAGAAGCGCTTGCATTTTTTTTTTTCGTTCCAATGTCCCTGTAACAGCTCTCTTGATATCCACTGTGAGATTCAGATTTTTTCGTTGTTGCACTTGAAAAAGGACGAAGGTCTGAAACGTGTGGATTACACCTTAACCTTTCAGACACTGCTGTGTACCATGTGCAAATAAATCACTGGGAGCATTAATAGTGTTGCGGACTTCTATCATTTATTTCAGTTACTCTATTTTGTCCAGCACCTGTACCACTGATGTGCGCGCATTCTCTACCTTCTTGATCCAGATTCCTCCCCAGCTCTAACCTTGACTGCATTGTGTGTGACTGAATGACATTGACTATCTGGACCAGAGTTGTATAAAGTAGAAGTTGAAGTACTCTTACTTACATAATTACAGCATTAGTGGTATGATATTACACGGTTTCAACTTTGTAATATGTTCTTCTTGTTCTGTATATTTCCTGTGCAGTACGATTATGTCCTCGATTGTAAGTTGCTTTGGTTAAAATTCGTCGGCCAAATGCAATGTAATGTAATGTAATGTAATGCAATATTGTGTTGTAATTACATCTGTAAGAGTAGTTCTATTTCTACTTAATGCAATTCTGATCTAGACTACCGTGATTTTTTTTGTCCTTGACTGCTGGGTTGTGACCTTGACCTGTGTGGTGACCTTTGACCCCAGGGGGAGGCTATGGAGCAGGCCATCATCAACCAGGCCCCTCAGCTGGAGAAGCTGATCGCCACCTCGGCTCATGAGAAGATGACCTGGTTCCACGCCAAAATCTCTCGACAGGAGGGCGAGAGGCGCCTGTACTCTGGAGTGCAGCCCGACGGCAAGTTCCTGTGAGTAAAACCTGAAAGCCTCGTATTCACTCACTACCCACTACCCACTAGTGCATGCCTGTTAAATAAAAATCCAACTGTATGATTGTACCTTAATAACTTGGTCTCTGAATAACTGCACTTTACTACTGTACTCTATATAAAATATGAGGGGCCTTGTTCTATGTGTCATCCTGTCTTTATGTCCTGGGGTGGGGGGTGGGCTGTTTGTTTAGCGTGTCTTTTTGTTTTTTTGTAACTGTATCAGATGCATTGTCAATGGCACAGAACAATTTTCTGCAGTGGCACAGAGCACGTTTTTAGGAACAGTGTCCTTCATGTAATGTCCAGGGAAAGTATTTTTTCCCTGCGGTAGACCATTAAAATTTGGGACAATCCGGTAAAACGCAAAAATGTGGTGGCAACATTACTTAGAGGTGTGGTGTGTTCTTGAGAGACTGGTTCTTCCGATGTTCATACATCATACTCTACCAAGTATTGAGTTTTTCTTTTGTTTTCAGACAAGCTAAAGTTTTTATCCTTTACCTGAAGGTGGGGTCTGTTGCCGCCTTCAATATTTGCCTAAAGTGCAGGGGGAAATCCTGATATGATTTCACAGTATAGTCCCTGGATGTAGGACTTCATAAAATTTGAAGTGAAATTAAATGAAAAAAGTTCCCCACCCCTGACGTAGAGTGGTGTGCTTTCTTCTGAAGTTCATGTTCTGTTCAACAAAGACGCTTTTGCACACCTCTTTAGTTGGGCAGGTGTGTAGGATATTATCCCAGTGGGGTTGTCATTCAAGTTGAGTTCAAGGATGACCGAAACGTTGTATTAAAGTTTGTTGGTGGAATGGACAGTGTGCAGGATTTCTTTACACTTGAAGTTCATGTTCTACCTCTCTGACCGCAGGGTGAGGCAAAAGGACGACTCCGGCACCTTTGCCCTCTCCGTCATGTATGGCAAGACCGTCTACCATTACCAGATACAGCTGGATAAATCTGGGAAATATTTCATGCCAGAGGGAACAAAGTTTGACACTGTGTGGCAAGTATGTTACAGAAAAAAGAACTTTACCCTTTACCCATAAATTTACCCATTGAATAATTGGTAACGCTTTCTGTTACGGTAAAGTTACGTTATGTAATACTTTCTAGATAACAACAGGGTAACAGAGAGAAGTTACATGGTAACTAACGGATAAAGGGGGAGGTAATTACAAAGTAAATACCATGTAATTATCAAGAAAAATAAATGACTATTTTCTAACAGCAGGGTAGCAGAGAGAACTTAGATGGTATCTAACAGGTACTTTCTCTCTGTTACCCTGTTGTTACCTAGAAAATAATCAGTAATGACTGTACCGTTAAGGAAAGCGTTACCAAATAATCAATAAACAAATGAATATTGCCTACATTTTGGGACATAAAGTAGTGAATGTGTGGCATGCTATTTTGTTAGAAGGTTTGAAAGACATGTTGTTCTTAGTTAAAAAGCTTTTAATTAAACTGAGATAGTTCATTTTTACACATTAAAACTGCCGACATGTTTCTGTGCTTCATGTGATGGCCTTCTTCAGAAACTCCCCCCAAATTCCATTTTGCATTTTCCAATCTTTTCCATTTTTTGTTGTTACTGGGTTGTGATCAATTCCAATGTCCATGTAGCATGCACGTTACTACCACGCCGCGGTCATGTGTGTCCTGTCGGAATTGAGAAGTCATTTCCCGGCTCGCTAATCAAGTTTCCGTAGTGCGCTCCAAGTGTGCTGGGCCAGCGCCCGCCCCGCAGTCAGACATTTTTATGATTTTATTACATCTGTCAGACTAGAGGAATGTAAACAGCCCAGGGCCTGAAACAGAAAAAAATACACCCAGGAATACAAATGAGACATGATTTCTTGATTTAATGTATTTATTATAATTATTATGGAAGCATTCCCAACCAACATATCAGCAGCAACTTAGCTATAGAACGGTATGGCAGAAGAGAAGAGCGCATTAATGAAGACTTGCAACTCTCACCCTCTCTTACAACACACTCGCTCTCACTCGCTTTCTCTCTTTTACACACACACACACACACACACACACACACACACACACACACACACACACACACACACACACACACACACACACACACACACACACACACACACAGACACACACACACACACACTCCCTCTCTCTCTTTCTCTCTCTCTGTCTTTAATACACACACACTGTCCCCCTCTCTCTCTCTCTCTCTCTCTCTCTCTCTCTCTCTCTCTCTCTCTCTCTCTCTCTCTCTCTCTCTCTCTCTCATCCCCCCCCTCTCTCTCTCCTCTCTGCCCATTCGTCCTCCCCTGCAGCTGGTTGAGTATCTGAAGATGAAGCCTGATGGGCTGGTGACAGTGCTGAGGGAACCCTGTGTCAACCGCAACAATGCAACAGGTACTGGCACAGTTTACTTTAGTTGTGCCCACAATTCCAAATTGAGATTCCATAGACACAAATTTACCAGTTGCAACGATACTCATGAACTAGATAAGTGTCACCACAGTGATCAATAGTCCATCGGGTAAAGGTCTCAAGGATATAAACAGCACCTTCTTCTCCATATGTGAGAATGATCAATTACTACCAATTATTGATGATATTGAACAATATTTAAGCAAGTTTTTTGCATTCATTTTTGGGAAGCCAAGCATCCTTAGCCCCCTAGTGGCCAGCCTATGCATGTGGCCCAAACTTCCAAATAATAGCAACAACACACACACACACACACACACACACACACACACACACACACACACACACACACACACACACACACACACACACACACACACACACACACACACACACACACACACACACAGAGTACCATAGAGAACACTTGTAACAATTACACTGAATATATGATATCAGCGGTTCTTTACTGTAGGCTACATGTATTTACTAACCAACTCTCTCATGTTTGTATTGTTTTAGCCACTCCTGTTACGCCAGCTGCGGTATGTGGTATTCATTTGATTTTTTAAAGTGCAATAACAAGTTTATAAATGTCTTGTTTCACATTTGTCATTTCATTTCCTAAATTACTGTACTGTTTTCTTCTTCCTCAGAGGAGAGCACCAGGCGGTAGATATGTACCGCCCCCTCAAGGTGAGTTTATGTAACGACAACTGTGCTCAAACAGGAGATTTACTATAACAGTACTCGACTCAAGAGGAGATAGATCAGTGGTGTAGTCTACGTTTTTGTAGTGGGTATACTGTATATTTAAGCATATTTTGAAGTGGGTATACTGTATATATTTGTGCTATTCTAAATAATTGATCAATCAATTTTAGGTGGGTACATTGAAATCCCTGAAATTTTGACGTGGGTATACTGCGTATATCTGCGCTCTACGTAGACTACACCACTGAGATAGATAGCTTGTTGCCCTTTGTTGGGTACAGTCCAATATGCAGACTCTCGTCCTCCCTTGCTCCCTTCCCTGCTTGAACCCTCGTGATGATGTCACCGACAACAGAATTGTATTTCAATATCTTGCAAACAGCTTAATTCTAATGTCATTTCCTCATTTGGAAGCGGGATGGTTAATGAAGAATAGTCCCCCAGAAGTTGTTGTGGCTTGGCTGACAGCATGTTTTCTCCATGGAGGCGCAAGGCCACCAGCATAGACCGAGGACGGGAGTCCGCATATTGGAATCCACCCGTTATGCACTGCTACAGTAACTGAAGCTTCCTTTTGGGTTGGAATAAGCTCCTAACCTTCTGGAAACAACTTTAAAGCAACACTTGTTTTTCAAGTGGGCTCATTCATCAACTTGCAGGAGGTTGAAAGGCCTTCTGACTCTGCTTTGCTGCCCCCTGCTGGCAGTAACGAGTGAAGTTTGGATCTTTGTATACAATGTGAACGATTCTAACATGAATGGAGACTGAAGAGAGAAAAACGACTACTACTACTCTATTCTACTCTACTCTAATACTACTCTACTACTACTCTACTACTACTCTACTCTTCTCTACTACTATTCTTCTCTACTCTCCTACTACTACTGTACTCTACTACACTACTACTATTACTCTATCCTACCCTACTCTACTCTACTACTACTACTCTACTCTACTGTACTGTACTGTACTCTACTCTATTCTACTCTTCTCTACTACTACTCTACTCTACTCTACTCTACTCTACTCTACTCTACTCTACTCTACTCTAGTGCTACTCTACTGCTACTCTACTCTTTTCTACTATCCTACTACTACTGTACTCTACTATACTACTACTATTACTCTATTCTACTCTACTCTATTCTACTCTACACTACTCTACTATACTACTACTCTACTCTACAACTAATCTACTCTACTACTACCCTACTACTACTCTACTCTACTCTTCTACAGCGGTCATGGAGAGTCGTAAGAACTCGGATTCCCAGGTGGAGAACCGTCGTCCGATGCCGATGGACACGAGTGAGTTCACGAGTCCGTACGACGACCCCGAGGAGCTGAAGGAGAAGAAGCTCTTCCTGAAGCGGGAACAGCTGATGATGGACGAGGTGGAGCTCGGATCAGGGAACTTTGGCTGTGTCAAGAAGGGTGTCTACAAGATGAGGAAGTAATAACAACAACAACAACAACAACAACAACAACAACAACAATAATAATACTACTACTACTAATAATAATAATTTTGTTTGTCTATCTGTCTGTCTTGTCTGCCTGTCTGTCTGTCTACTTCCCTGCCTGTCTGTCTGTCTTTTGCCACCAGGAAACACCTGGACGTGGCCATCAAGGTGCTGAAGAGTGAGAATGAGAAGGGTGTGAAGGAGGAGATGATGCGTGAGGCGGAGATCATGCACCAGCTGGATAACCCCTACATCGTACGCATGATCGGCCTGTGCCAGGCGGAGTCGCTCATGCTGGTCATGGAAATGGCCTCCGGGGGGCCCCTCAACAAGTTCCTCTCCAGCAAGAAGTAAGTATGCGTACTGTAGGCATCAGGGCTTGACACTGACTTTTTCACTTGCCTGCCATGTGGCTAGTGGTTTTCCTCAGTCAGATGAGTGCATAGCTTTCTACATGGAAATAAATCAAACAAATAGAAACTGAGCTTTTTCTTGAACTTAAATAAAAACAATTGATACACAAGAAGTGAAATGCAGAATATATGCTATTCTGATATGTCATACCATTGAATAACCTACCAAATTGGCTAGTGGCAGTGTAATTGTTACTAGCCACAGCCAAGTTTTACCAGCATTTGGCCGGTTGGCAGGTGCCAGTGTCAAACCCTGGTAGGCATGCTGATGAACACAAGCACACACACACACACACACAGTCACACACACAGCACAGCTCAGACATCCCAATTAGCCCAGCTACCTCGGCACAGAGGCGCGTCTTGTCACCAGACTAGACAGCCGCTTGGGGCCCCAAGCTACAGTCACCTCTGCTTCCCGAAGGGCCTCTAAACAGGTTCCTCTCCAGCAAGAAGAATGTACACAGGGACCAGATGTAATATCATGACTTAGTAATAAGCCTCTTCTCCTTGCAGGGACCAGATCTCGACGGAGAACGTGGTGGAGTTGATGCACCAGGTAAAGGAATGCTCCCGTTCCTGTTACTATTAGTTTTAAAATCCAGACTTAAGACAGAGTCTGTTCTCAGATGCTTTCCCTTAGCAATTCCAAATGATTAACTTTTGATTTTAACGTTTGAACTTTATTTGATTCTAATTTCTTGATGTTTGCTCTCTTTATTTCATATTTTCTTTATTCCGGCTTTTATTCTTTCACATTTTTCTCATCGTGATGCCTTTGTTTTTTTCCTGTTTCATTTGCTTGGTTTTTTATTCATGGGTTCCCCGTGTTTGCAAACACAATATTGTGAGGAGGGGCAAGACACTGGCAGCCAACCACGAGAGCTAATTTTTTGACTGGCAGCGGTATCCAACAAACAGTGATTGAGTAGTGCGCAGTTAGTTTCGCGGAGTCAGGGGGAAAAAAAATGTATAACCCATGTATACCTTTCTTTTTTGTGAAGCACATTGAACAGCATCGTTGTATCAAATGCATTATAAATCAAGTAGGTAGCAGGCTTCACTCAGGTTTCTTGATAACTTTTAAGGGTGCTGTCCCAAATGAACACTTAGAATCTTTATTTTTATTCTTATTTATTTATTTATTTATTTATTTATTTATTTATTTATTTTTATTTTTATTTTTATTCTTTATTTTTTAGGCACACACCGAAACGCGTCTGTGCACAAAAAAATAAAGAAAAAAGAAAAATTGATGCAAGGTGCGCCCCCCTTTTTCTTTGATCAAATGCATTATACAAATAAAATTGTCGACCCTGCCATGGCTCAACGGTAGGGCACTGCACTGTCACACCGGTCGTTTACAGATCCTCCTCCATCTCTCTCTCTCTCCCACTCGCTTCCTGTCATCTCTTATACTGTCCTATCAAATGTAAAGGTATAAAAAATGAAATATAAAATGTTTAAAAATAAGTAAAATAAAATCTCCTTGCGTTGCCAGGTGTCGCTGGGCATGCTCTACCTGGAGCAGAAGAACTTTGGCATAATGTTCATGACCCATAAATGACTGCGTTACATCACTCTTATGACACTGCTATGTCACAGCAGGTATCAGTGGCGGAACAATTGCACACAGGGCCCCAGGGCAAGACGCTTATAGGGCCTCCTATACAGCTTGCTCAGCTGCCAATAGGGCCCCACCACCAATATGGGAGGGCCCTGGGCCCAGGGGCAAGTGCCCTGTTCGCCCTCCCTATAGTTCCGTCCCTGGCAGGTATGATGCCGGCGTCAAGCTAAGTGTAACCTAAAATCTCCTTGCGTTGCCAGGTGTCACTGGGCATGCTCTACCTGGAGCAGAAAAACTTCGTCCACAGAGACCTGGCGGCCCGCAACGTGCTGCTGGTCAACCAGCACTACGCCAAGATCAGCGACTTCGGCCTGTCCAAGGCCTTAGGAGCAGACGACAACTACTACAAGGTCAGAGGTCGCCTGAACCTGAATCTCCCTTTTTTGGACAGAGATCTTTATTGAGTTTTTCCTCCTTAAAACCCTTTCATGCAGAGCCTATGTCATAACTTTTTTGTCCCTAAATTGGTAATGACCATATCTTAATCTTTTACTTAAGACTCTGAGTCAATTCGAAAAAAAACTCCCGCACACTAACCATTTTGCTGTTTACAGAGATTCAATTATTCCAGACAGCCTAAAGTGACAGATTAAGACATGGTCATTACTGGCCCTGCCTTGGCCAACCGGTAGGGCACTCGTCTACCATGCGGCCGACCGGGGTTCAATTCCCGGCCCGGGTCATATGCCGACCCCTCCCCGTCTCTCTCCCCATTTGCTTCCTGTCCACCTCTCACACTATCCTATCATCAATAAAGTCGTCAAAGACCAAAAAATATCTTTAAAAAAAGACTAGGTCATTACAACTTTCATGACAATTGGATTATAACAGAGGCTCTGCACAAAGGGGTTAACAAAAAAAGCACACGAAACAAATTAAAACTACCGGTATGTTTAACTATATACATACATGCATGAGTCATATGTGCACTTTGTTTCTCACACTCACACATGTACTTACATTGACTGGCAGTAACTGAAACATATTAAAGACTAAAGTCATCCCTGACAGTAACTGCAGTGTAATTACATGACAACACCACAAATTACTAGTGATCGAGTAGAGTAAAATATACTGTAGCTGAAGATGTATATTTACAAGTAGAAGCAGCTCAAGGTTTTGATCTTGGGAAAGCCACGTCTTTGTGATGAGCAGTGTTAAAAGCAACACTAAGTACTTTTTTAAAAGCTTCAAATATTGTTTCTGAAGTTGTTTCAGCGCTTCGTCAACTAGTATTGTGAGGGAAAGCACTTCTGAGTTCTCTGTGACACTCATAGAACAGTCTCATCTATGTTGTTCTCCTTGAGACAATACCACTTTTAACCAACTCCAACTCAAGGGTTTCAAAATCAGCGCATTTGTGTCCAAAACAAAAAAAATAACATCATTAGGGTAATTCGCCTTTACTTGGATATGTATTCCTGCTTACAAGGAATAGTTTCCACAGTTAATCGCCAATTGGACTCTATGACTATGAGGAATTTGAAAATGATGTTTCCTCTGCTCGCTGGTCCAAAACGTTACATACTGTCATTACTTTCCTACATTGCTTGTAAGACACATTAGGTCTGGAGATTGTCATTGAGTGTTTGACAGACTCTTTCCTTGTGTTCTTTTGTCAGATAGGCTATACGTACATTCAGATTGTTTACATGAACTGAGGTTCACAGTTTCCAAAAACTTAGGGTCTACTGTCAAATCTCATTCAATGCTTTATTCTTGTGATCATCATGAACACTTCTTTCTTAACATTTCTTTCAATTCCTTTAAAGGATATGTTTTGTGAAAATCTGAACATATAGTACTATGTACATATCTTACAGCTCAATAGGAAATGTATAGTTAGGCTACTGTATAATGAAAGTGGAAAGTCTGTTTTTGTAGCCATCACATCAAACCTTATCCGCCATGTCATCACTGTGTTGCCTTCCAGGCCCGGTCGTCTGGGAAATGGCCTCTGAAGTGGTACGCGCCAGAGTGCGTCAACTTCTACAAGTTCTCCAGCAAGAGCGACGTGTGGAGCTTTGGCGTGACCATGTGGGAGGCCTTCTCCTACGGAGGGAAGCCTTATAAGGTAGGCTACTGCTGCTACGCTGTCCCCAATATCCCTCGCCACTTCTGCCCTTGTGTCACACTTCGACCCCTACACAGTAAAAAATGCAGTGTCAATCCAACTCTTAGAGAGTACTATAGAGCACCAATTACACTCTAAGATGTTAAATTGACTTTCTAGATGTTGAATTAACACTACATTTTTACTGTGTTAAACTAAATTCGGTCAACTTACTCCAGTGGCAGAACAATTGCCCACAAGGCCCCAGGGCAAAACATTGATAAGGCCCACCATATGGCCTACCATGGGCATAATAGGGCCCTCAAGACCAATACAGAAGGGCCCTGGGCCGAGGGGCAAATGCCCCACTTGCACCCCCTATAGCTCGGCCCCTGACTTACTCTAATCTCTCCCTTTTGCTGGTGCCAAAATGGACAAATCGCTACATCACAGACCACCTCAGTTGTTAAGGGTGTATAGCAAGAGATTGTGATGTCCACAATGGCCAAGGCCTAGCTCTAGTCTAGATTGTATTATATAATGTTTTTCTTATGTCAATTTCATTTTATATATCGGTTTATTAGATATATCAGTTTCCCATTTTTATTTTGGTTTTTACAAACTATTTGGCCAGTAGACTAATAGAATTTAAACATTTTACATATTTAAACACAACATGTGAACTAGGTTGTCATCCTTACTGTCAATTGCTCAGAAAACTGCCACACTTTGATTCCATCAGTAGCCTTACTTGTTGTATTCTGTTTCGTGCTTGTAAAATGCATTATACTGTATTTTGATCATAATTGTGTATGCATGTAAAATGTATTGTATATGTTCAATTATCATCGGTTTGAAAGCTCAATTGTTTTTTGTGTGCAGAAAATGAAGGGCCCAGACGTGATGAGTTTTATTGCGGGCGGATCTCGAATGGAGAGCCCCGCGGGATGCCCTGAGACCATGTACAAACTCATGCTGGACTGTTGGACATTCAGGTAGGAACACATTTATTGTAATATTAATAATGATAATAACAATAATAATAATAATAATAATAATAATAATAATACATATATTTTATAAAGCAAACATTTATTAATAATAATAGCACAAGTTTTATATAGCGCTTTTCATGACACTCCCGTAGCCAGCATTGTGGTTGGGGGGGATCTTTATACAGTGAAGTGGACTTCATTTGGCTCCCTACACCAATGTCCCTAACAAGCACACTTCAAATCTTTTAATTTAGACATATTTTATTTCCATCATACATTTGTTGTGAATCTGTTGTTGGTGTCCTTTATTGTTTTTCCCCACTCTTAACATAAATGGACATGAATTGCTTCAATAGAGCTATCTCCCCACATAGTTTATGTGGCCCACTGTTGGCCCACTTCTTTTTTGTGAGTGTCTGACAGTTGGCCCAATTCTGGCTTGGTCCTCGGCCCACAACTGGCCCAGTTGCCGCTTGCCTACAGTTATTTTCAGTGTCGGCTCAGTGTTGGTTCAGTTACTACTATCTGACAGTTATTATCCGTGTTGGGCCGGTTCTGGCCCAGAGACTGTAAAATGACTCAATTTTCTAATGTGATGTGATGTGATGTGATGTAATGTAACGTGACGTGACGTGATGTGGTGTGGTGTGACGTGGTGTGGTGTGACGTAATGTGACGTGATATGATGTACAGTAATGTAATGTAATGTGATGTTATGTACCGGTAATGTAATGTGATGTCTGTGTGTTCTATAGTCACGAGGAGCGTCCGTGCTTCGCCAAGGTGGAGGAGCGGATGCGTGCCTTCTACTACTCCATCTCCAAGAAGACGCAGAGCCCTCAGGCCGCCACGGGAGCCACAGACGCTGAGATGGCGAAACCCGTCCTCGACGACTAGTGCTGACATGGCTAGAGCCGTCCTCGACTAATAATAATAATAATAATAATAATAATAATAACTGTATTTGTATAGCACCGTATCATAAAAGGCATGCAGCTCAGAGTGCTTAACAAGTGGGAAAACATCAATATTAAAGATGGAGTTAGAAAGAGAAGTAGACAAGAGAGACAGAAACAAGAAAGAATAGCCAGCAGACAAAAGAAGAAGGCATAAATAGAGATTGTAGAGGCATAATGCTGACATGGATAGACCAGGGATGTCAAATTCAAACTGATTAAGGCTGAAATCAAAATCTGGGACGAAGTTGCGGGCCAAATTCCCTTTAGTCCATTTAAAATTATAATTAGTGTGAGCTATTTCACTGGCCTGGGTCCACTCCATATTCCTGTGACATCAAATTTCATATTCAAGTCTTGTTAGACACTATACATTAATGGCGTATGGGGCCAGCTGTATAATACACATTTGAAGTAATCTTGCTGACCAAATAGAATGACTCCGCAGGCCTGAGTTTGACATCCCTACGCTAGACCCTCCACTAACACTGATATGGCTAATTAATGCTGAGATTACTAAACAAGTTCAAGTTCAAGAGTTTATTTGTCATGTCAACATAGTTGGTAGGATTTTTTGTGGCATATCCCCAACAACAAACATCAGATCGAACACAAACAATGGTCAAGATAAATTACAAGCTACAAAGCACATACAATAATATAACTATGGGTAGACATAAACAGTAAACAGAGAGGGTCCTAGCAGACATTGTACAGCAGTTAAATTACAGATTATGCTTAAATAATAAAGTGCATTAAGGGTAAAGTACATAGAGAGTGGGAAATTCTGGCAGGTTAAGATGTCTGATAGTCAGTGGGTATATGCTGTTCCTAAATCTGGATGTGGATGCTGTGATGCTTCAATATCTCTTGCCTGATGGGAGGAGGTTAATAAGGTGATGTGCTGGGTGTGAGGGATCGGCTATGATTTTCTTTGCCTTACTGATAACCCGTGATGAGAAAATGGAAGAGAGGGAGGGGAGGTTGGCGTCTATGATTTTGCATGCTCTGTGCATCACCCTTTCCAACCTTGTCTTGTCTTGTTGTAGTGTTACCATACCAGACAAGGATGGAGAATGTGAGGATGCTTTCAAATCTGTATTTAACCGGATCCCACCGCACTATGGATTAAAAGGTGCCAAACATAAACAAAAACTGTATAATTGAAAGAAAAATGATTCACACTTAAATCCCCTTTAAAAAGAACACAAAGGGGATTTAAGTGTGCAGACATTTTTCTTTCAATTTTACACAATTGTAGATCTGTAAAAAATGAATCATGGCTGACTGACTAACATTTTAATTTCCTAAACCCGTCCTGTACTACTCAAGTAATGCTGAGATGGTTTGACATGCTGAGCTGCCGTCCTTTCTGCCAGCCAAACCTTAGTTAGCTTTCATTCCACACTCTAAGAAAATTTCCCTGCAAAATAACGGCAGTTACTGGCAATTATATTTACCTGTAATTCTACTGTTATTTCACAACAAAAATCAAATACAGCTCATTGCTGTTTAATGTATCACAGTATATAACAATTTTTCAGCAGCAATTGAACTGTTAAATAACAGTACTCTACAGAAAAATAACAGTACATTTCAGTTAAAAAGTTGAATTGTACTGTGTGATGACAGGCAAATACTGGGTCATAGTTGTATTCATGAATATGGCCATGGCAACTTCCCACCCCACCCATCATTCTCCATAACTGTGGTACCCTGACCATGTTACCACCCCACCCTCCCATCGTTCACCATGACTGGAGTGCCTTGAGCATGATACTATGGCGCAATGCTGTATTGAGAAAATTGTTTGCGGTGGTCCTTTGAAAGTGTGGGCATGATTAAATTTTCAGAGTACGCAGTGCTATGTTACAATGATAGTGTGCAAGGTGGGCTTTTTACTGTATCTCTTGATGAGCCAATGATGAATATAGCATTGGTCAGTCTTTAAAAAAATATTTTGCACCAAGTAGCACAGCAAACAAGCAGCACTACAAGCTAGGTCTCAAAGCAATGCCTACTTTGCAGCAGGCACATTATATGCAACAATGCCACAAATGATGCCACATACAGCAAGTGTTGTGGATTTTGCAATTAGATAATAAGACCATAATTGTATAAAAGATTATCACTGCACCTTTTGTAGATAACGCAGATCTGAGGAACCACAGCAGATGAGCCAAGGAGAGACAGGAGAAAGGAACAAGTTGTCGTGGAGTCTTTATTTCTCAGTCACACCCAGTACAGCGAGAGCAGGCCTTCGGCGTCCTACGTGTTAGCTCTGAATCTCAAAGAATCCCTAGTGTTCTTATACCACATGCTACCACTTATCTGACTTCCTTACATGGAATCCTAACCTGGTAAATCTACACACCACACTTTTCAGAGAGACTTCTTCTTTTGCTGACTCAACACTGGACAGCCTAATAAGGTCATGACACTGCCTAGGACCAACACTTTTAGACCAGCAGCAGACTTACCGTCTCCTGTAAGCTACAGTCCATCTGCTGACCACACACAACTTTTAACTACTCTACACTTCTATAAAATCTTTAATTACACATTATTGGATATATAAAATCTTCCACACAAGCTTTCACAAAGAGGAAAGTGTGCAAGCAAGCTTGTAGGCAAGCTTGTAGGCAAACAAGTGCTATGCTGTGCCATGCAGGCCAGCCAGCAGGCAGGCAAGCAACTGAAGTGTTGATAGTCCAGATTTATATACAGGTGCAAGAGTACTATGTGACCAGAGTCATCAGGCCCTTGGCAGGTGACGCCCGTAATTGAATAATGGCATAACAGCCCTACTCAGGTGAGGCCAGGCACTGATTAGCAGATTGGTTTAGATGGGGCTGCTTGTTGCAAGAGTGTTACAAGTTCTTAAAATGTTTCAGCCATTCACACTTTCATCACTATCAAAATGCATGTGCTACTCACACTTTGCTGCATCAAGCACTTTTTAAGTATTGTAGTTTCCTTAGAAATTGTTTCATCATGCTTGATAGTATCAGATAATCTTTAACCAGTCAGAATGACTTCAGTTCTTCAGGTGGTATTGAAGTTTGATGGTGATCACGGACAAGTGGAGGATGAATGGGTTTCAATGGTGCTGCCTAAAATAACTTGTTATTTTCTAGAGATGCACCGGATCCGGTTCCGGTTCCGGATCCGTCAGGATAATAGAGTTTTTCACAGGGTCCGGATCCGGCAGGATCTTAAAGAAACACTATGCAACTTTTTCATAGTCATGAAATGGCTTGGAACTCAGGGTTTTGCTTGACTGACCCGTTATGGCGAAAATGGGAATATTTCCATCACCATCTGGTGGTTCTGCTCCGAAACAGCACTTGCAGTTTTGCCTGGAGGCACCGCGCCCTTTGTTGTTGTGGAATTTGTGGCCGCTAGGGGCGTCTAGATTTCTATGGTGTATGAGTGGAACGAATGAGAGACCCATTCATCCCCTTCGCTTGCTAACTAAGCAGCAGCAGCTCGCTGAAAGCTGGCTAGTTCTACTGGCTAGCTGATTGTAAAATATCACGCTGGCATGCAGCGAAAACAATGAATGGGACTGCAAATAAATCACGAGCTAATTGAGATGAAAGGTTTGGACAGGGAAATAAATCGCTTGTGTGAACATTGGAAAAGGGCTTCAAAACGGGGAGAGCCGAACGGCAAAAGAGCAAATATGATTTTATCACTCATTCACTGCACTAGCATTCTCAAAGTCCACGCCACTTCGTTTTAGTTTACAAAGCTACACAAATGTATACGAGTTGAAATCTGATGGCGCACATTTTACTTGATGTCAAAGGACACAATCAGTCGAGCGAGGCTAAAAATGTTGTTGCCGATCAAGAGGAAACAAAACGTGATCTCTAGCCGGCTTATGGGTGTCCACTTTCACTTTCAACACCACACAAGATAAAAACGCGTCTTGTCACCTCGACTTGGAAATCAAATCTTTATTATTACAACAAAATAAACAACAGCCTTTTGTCTCCTCGTTCTCCTAATGTACAGGTACTATATAGTTACTGGAAATGTGAAATAAAGACGGGGATATCTGTCGGGAACAAGTGGATCAAATAATAGTAGCCAGCTGAAGGAAGTGCAAACGTGATTGCAGTTGTGTGAAGTGAATAGACGAAGCAGCGAACTCATAAGCAAGGGGGAGAATCGCTGATAAAGCCCCTTAGAAGTGGAGAGAGCTGAATGCAAGGAAGGGAATCTGGCTAATTACAGAAGACGAAGAAATTTAATTCGCACATAATCTCGAAGCCAATGTCTGTCTAATTTAGTTCGATGCACATTTTCGGCAGAACCACTAGAGGCCGCCATAAAGTTGTTTACATCGGTGTGTTTATGTCAAAGTTGCATAGGATATCTTTAAGCAGTGGATCCGGTATCCGGCATGTTACCTAAAAATCAGGGTCTGGTGCATGTCTAGCCTAGGCTTTTCAGTCTTTCACAACCCCAATCACTGCATGGAGTGAAATCCCTTTGGAAGCGGCTATTGCAGGCAGCGTGGCAATAAGCCAATGAGTCTAAAAAATTGTTTGCGCCAACGTAATAAAAAGGGCCCACGTGTGCGAGTAGACTATATGTTTCAACCCTTTTGTAGGATCCGGTATCCGGTTCCGGATCCTGCAGGATCTTATTCAGTGGATCTGGTATCCGGCAGGATCCTAAAAATCAGGATCCGGTGCATCTCTATTTTTTTCCACAACGGCGAATACTGCTATTGTGCAGTACTTACTGTTTATGCTCAATATGTGACTCAAAGTAATATTTTCACAGTAGTTGTCTGTTTTTTCGAAAAACAGTAGAATGCTGTTGCAGAATTGCCGTAAATACACAGCTATTTGTTACAGTGCATATACAACATGAGCATACACAATAATGTATGATTGACAGTGACCAAAAATTGTACAAACTGTGCGTGCAAGATGTATCTTTGAGGTGTGCTTTTCACAGTTCATGAATGTGTTATATTTTTGCTTGGTAAATTAATTATAATGTAGATGATGTAGGTCTATTTCCAAATAGGCCTATTTTTGAGGGTGAATGGGGGGGGGGGGCGTAATCATACTGTAGGACCTAAATAATGCAATACTCAAACTATTAATAGGATCTCAAATTGGAGCAAGGATCTTCCTGATGAAGAATATACTTTTGCCCATTTTATTGATCATGTCTTTGATTGTTATTTAATGAGATGAAAATTAAAATGATGTGGGAAATTCTGCTGGGACTTTCTTTCTTCCTTGTCTTCCTTATAATTCTTATGAAGTGATGTCTAGGATTTGTGTTTTGTCTGGGCTTCCTGATGGCAGCCACCCTTTTGTTGAAATATGCAAAACAGAAACGCGAAACTAGGGAAGTGGTGCAGTGTTCAGAGTCAATTGCAGAACACGTAGCTCGCATGCAACAGAGCCCTGTGGTTTCCATCAATATGACGTTTCATCAAAGGAAGTGAAGTTTTGTGTAGCTAGGGAGGGGCTAGTTGTTAAAGTTTTCAAAGAAAATAGATCATTTGATAGGCCTACTACAAAGGAAAATGTACAACTTATCATTTAGCAATGGTAATGTATAATTGGTCGAATTAACTTGGAGAGTCGTTGTGTGTTGCAAAAGTCTTTCGAAGGAGAGCATCATAGCGGAACGAGAACGAATGTCTTATTTGGGTATGTTCGCTTTAGGTCCACTGTTTCCCTAAACTAGACCGTTATTTCTCAGCATATTTTCTGAATAGGCATGAAATGTATATTACCAGAAGTTGGGTGTCTTTACTGTCATGATGCTGCAGCGTAATATGAAATGTGTGCGAGTTTTGTGGTGGACTGTCACGCGGAACCACCGCACGAGACACTGGACATTGTGTTGCCTCAAAGTTTTGTCTTGCCCGCTTAGCCATTTTATCCGCGCGCTGTGTTCTCTTCACGACGCCTGACCCGCCTTTGTTGTTACAATGTAATTATCACAGACATCGGGAGTTTTGTGTTAATAACGCGTTAGTATCACTGGAAACGCCGGTGTTCCAAATATGTATTAGACTCTAATTTAAACGCGGGCATATAAAGCGCCATAGCGTCATTACAGAAGTCATCCAGTAGGGTACAGTCTATTGGCATTGTGAAGAAGGCCTGAATGCATTGACTGTCTTGCATATAGCAGCTGCGCATAGGCTACTGCGTTTTGCTGGCGTTTGCAGACTAGTTTAAATGCTCGCCACATGCATGCGTTCACTTTTTAAATACTTAAACTCAAACAACAATAGACCTATACATTTGTTTATTTTGCACCAGGTGTGTGGATAGATGTTCTACTGTGTCATCTAGTGTTCTAGTCAACTAGGCTCTAGTACAGTTTGTGTTAAACTACCCATTAATTAGCCACACTTGCCGGTTACATAATGATGCTTTGGAAATTGGAACTGTGACAATGTTGCACCATAGAAGACTATTGTGGCTGACATCAGACAAAGTAAAAGCAACAGAAACATGTTTAAAGAGTAAATTGAGTAATTCATTTTGAAATAATGTGTTAGTTGCATGTGTTCCAAGTCTAGGTTGTGTATTTTTTGTATTGCAAAAAA
>NC_085862.1:13900298-13915298 GCF_034702125.1 Engraulis encrasicolus | reverse complement strand
GGACGGTCTGCATGCAATGGATATGTGCACGTGTGTGTGTGTGTGTGTGTGTGTGTGTGTGTGTGTGTGTGTGTGTGTGTGTGTGTGTGTGTGTGTGTGTGCAATGCACGCGTGAGTAGTATGTGTGTTTGTGTGTGCATGGATGAGGTTACTATTTGTTGATGCCTGAATGACTTTGAGACACACACACACACACACACACACACACACACACACACACACACACACACACACACACACACACACACACACACACACACACAAGAGAGCCGTTAACCATTGTGGGGTAATTCGTAAGCATTGTTGAACATTTGCAACTGGTTAAATGACCTTACAGGAGGCTGTAGAGCCAGACAGAGGGAACTTGGCACTTCATTGTGTGATTCACTGGGCTCGTTTTTGATGGAGCAGTGCTGCTTTTGCTGCTTTATTTGTTTATTTATTTCTTTCTTTATTTATTTATTTATTTATTTATTTATTTATTTATTTATTTATTTGTTTATTTATTTACTTACTTACTCTTGTTTTTATCCTTGCCTCTTTTATCTTGTTTTTATTTATCTTGCCTTGTGCTTTTATTTATTTTTTTTATCTCACACCTTGCGTTGCTATTGTTTTTTAATGCTTATATGCTTTTGTTTTTCTCTCTTCTCTCTTGTTTACTGATTTTTTTTGCATGTTTTTTATAACTGCACAGCACATTGAATTACTCTGTGTATGAAATGCGCTTTAAGAAATAAAATTGCCTTGCCTTGCCTTGCCTTTTGCTATGCGGAGTGCATGTACACTCCAGAATGCATCGACATGGCTAAGTGCAGATGTGCATATAGCAAAAGCAGCTCTGCTCCATCAAGAACAAGCCCATAGTGACAAACATGATGGCATCAGAGTAGAATTGGGACTTTACGCATCATCCCCCTCTCAGCTTGCAGGTGTATCACAGTGAGACAGACATCACTGGAAAGGAGAAGCTGGAGCACACTACAGCTTAGTTTTCAAGACTTTATTTTGTGCACACACCAGACCAACGTTTCGGTGCTGCTACACCTACTTCACCGAAACGTTGGTCGTCCTTTTCAATGATGGCATCAGAGTCAGGTGTCCCTCAAAGATCCTGTTGCAGAAGGTCAAGTCCGTCCCGGGCAAGGTAAACAAATGTCACGAGGGGCCATACTGTATGTGTCCGTCACAGGCAAGGTAAACAGAGTCACTCACGAGGGGCCGTGTGTGAAACGCGCCTGTTTGTAGAGCTGTGGGATGTTTGCTCAGCAGTGTCTTGGCTGACTCATTTCCATCCCTTGACCCAACCGAAAGAGATGACGGCATGCACGCGCTTGTGTGTGTGTGTGTGTGTGTGTGTGTGTGTGTGTGTGTGTGTGTGTGTGTGTGTGTGTGTGTGTGTGTGTGTGTGTGTGTGTGTGTGAGAGAGAGAGAGAGAGAGAGAGAAAGAGAGAGAGCGAGAGAGAGTGAGGTCTGACTTTGGCTAAATGTATATAAGCGTGTGCTGTATGATGAATTGATGAGTGTAATGTCTGTGTGGGTTTTTTCTGTATTTATGTACAGTACTGTATGTATGCTAGCCTACTGGACACCTTAATTTCCCTCAGGATTAATACATAATACTCTACTCTCTACTCTACTCTACTCTACTATCCCTTGACCCAACAGAAAGAGATGACGGCCCGCATGTGCCATTGAGAGAGAGAGAGAGGAGACGTTTCACCAGACAGCAGCACTCACAATCACAAGGACCATGGGAGCAGAGATGATCTTCTTCGAGAGTTTATTTTTTATAACGAATGCACATTTACTTATTTAGGAAAAAATTGTACATTAAACTTTATTCCTTACATGTGCCAGAACGTTTTTTGAACTCAGTATTTGTTATTTCGTTTGTGTTCTTCTTGTTGTTGCAGTATATGTCTTATTATGGTTGAGCTACATTAAAAGCAAAATGCTAACTACTTTCCTGCTCTGTTATTGGTAACACTTGGATGGTGGTGTGGGATGATTCATTATTCACGAGTGTTTATGAATGAATGACAGACCTTTCTATTGGCTTCAGGAAAATGGAAACAACAGACCATCCAAAAAGACAGTAGGCCAGGGGTGGGGAAGGTTTATTGCCCTTGAGGCCGTCTTATCCAGCCCCCGATATAATTGTAATGTCAATGCAGTTTTACATGAAATATTGTGTAAAGGAATCTTAGGTTTCCTATATAATTAAGTTATCTTTTCAGAGGACATAGTGAAGGCGGGGTCTGTTGTAAAGGTGGCCAGCTTCAATATAGGCCTAAAGTGCCGCGGGGAATCCTGGCTTGTGTTCATAGTATGGCTCTTGGAGGACTTAGTAACGTTTGACGTGGCCCTCGAAGGAAAGGGGTTCCCCCGCAGTATAGCCCGACAGGTCAGATCATTCATTTTGAATGAATGTGGTCTGCTAAAACCAGGCTACCTGCAGTAGGCCCTGTTGCAGTTGTCGCGTGGTCTAGCAAAAGCCCAGCAGGTGGCGCAGGAAACGCATTAAAAGTCTGCGTCTAAAAGGCGCACCGAAAAAGTCATCACCCAAATAGAACTGCCATGAGCATGAGGCTTCAGAAACCTGACAGAGTTGTTATAATGATATTGCGAAACTCACATCAAGTCAGTACAGGCCGTGTCTGCTGCTACGGATTGGGAAACACTTAGTGTATCTCAAACGTTAGGAACATTTTAGTGTTATTATTGTCTTTGTTATTACCTTTTTATTGTTTATAGTTTTGATATTCGTATGCCATGTGATTGACTTCACCATATAGGCCTATACTATGTCTTAATAACCAAGGTCATATCAAAAATGTTTGTTGGAATGGTCACAGTTTAAACTTTTGTAACCTCAATGCATCACTGGCGAGCATGTATGGATTTTGATCACTACCTAAGTAATTAAACTGATAAGATAACAAACACCGTATCCTTATAGGCCCCTTTTCTCTCGTGCTGTGAACTGAAGTGTCATTGTGGCGTAGTGGTGGTGTGGTTTTATAACACCGCGAAATCTACTCAAATCTTTAGAGACAGGCGGAAACAAAGCTTTTATGTTTGGTAAACATGCTCCTGCAGCCCCGTCGCGAGGTCGACTCATCTCGCTTTGGGCTGTCAAAAGAACACCCCCTTTACAGTAGTAGCGCTCGAGCAGTGGGGCACATTTCCCCTCCCGTCCGTGTTTTACGTGCGGAAATGGGGTTCTGCTTTTTGTTGTTCTCTCTTGGAATGTACTGGAAGAAGCTCGAAGTGATTCGTCAAATGGGCGGGGCGTTGAATGGGGAAGTGGGCGAGCCTCTGAAAAAAAGATGATTCAATCGAAAGTAACAGCATGCATGCCTTCATGCACACATTCCAACATCCAGGGATGGATCGTGTGCGTCCGTGGACATGTGCGCTGAAACACGGCCCTAATTCAAGCTTGTGTAGAGTACATAGGCCTATGTTTATAAAGTGGCCTCTGTCATGCTTAATGGCAGCTGCGGATCTCCATTACATTTAGAAAAAATATAAGCAACAAATGTGTGTTTTATTATTATTATTATTATTATTATTAATAATAATAATAATAATAATAATAATAATATGTGTTCAGTCAGCATGCTACTAAACACTACCTCTTATAGTTCTATTCCCCTCATGCACTGGGTCTCGGCAGTAATTCCTCTGGCCACTGTGCCACGAATCATGTTTTGTTGCCACAGCTATCTCTTTTTTATGCACACAATAAGTGTTTAGAAAATTGAGAAAATGCTCTTGCGTAATGTGCCTTAACAGAAGGATTGCTTAATCAAAAAGAGTATTTTCTAGGATGGATAAAACGCTTCCTGTTGGACTGACTGAACAGATTATCTCCTCTGGGAAACAAATATGGAGAACTGGGGCAAACGCCCCCTGACATAAGATGCTTTTTATATGATGCCCTTTGAAACCACATGTTCTGTTTATGCACAAAAGCAAGCTTTCAGATGTTTGTGGTGGTGCACTGACCTTATAAACCCATTTACCGTGTGTTTTCTGCATGTACTGCAGGTACAGAAGAACAAGCATGCTGTTGTCTGTGTTGTTGAGGAGGAACTACGCGTTTGATGGGGTTCGGGTTGGGCATTGATGAGCTGAGGTTACAGGGGTTGTTGTGGTGGCATAGAGACAGACTTTCAACACATGCTGCTGCAGGGGAGCCAACAGGAGGGGGGCAAATGGGTCATTTGTCCTGGGCCCAGGTAGAGAGGAGGCCTAAAACTGGGTTTCCATTACATTGTATGTATTGGATAGGGGGCCCTTTCAGATGTCCTGGGCCTAGTAAAAAGCTGTCAGCAGCCCTGTGCTGCTGCTCCGACTGGGTTAATATACCAAGGAGCTCCGTTCTGGGAAGTGTGGAAGCCTACCGTATATAAATCTTAACTGTACGGGTATGTAAGCTGACGCTTCGGAAAATGCATCCAGCACAGAGGTAACGGAATAGGACCACTGACTGGCCAACACATATCATGCTGGATTATACACACACACATAAACACCCATGAAAGACTCACACCCATGTGTCTCTACTCCCTACACACGACGGAGTCTGCACACACACAGTACACGCCCAAGCCTATCTTGACACTTTCACACACCGCATACATTCACATGGATTTCAGCACGTGAATGCCACAGGCAGCAATTCTTCACCTCGTAGCGTGGGGCCAGTGGTGGCCCAGAGGTGCAAGGTGTCATATAATAATGATGATAATAATAGATTGGTTTTATATAGCGCTTTTCTTGGTACTCAAAGCCGCTTTGATATCACACAAACAAAGATTGTTGACACTCAAGCGTCTTAATTCCATATTATAAGCCACTTTCTCGTAAGACAGGTATATTTTTTTTCTTTGAAAGCAGACTGCCTTGTTGCATCATTTAAATCAATTGGCCTGCCTGTAAGCAAGGCTTTAGTAAATTATGCATGTACATCATGACATGACCTTATCGACTGGGATTGATTTTTTTACGGGTCCACTCCTCCTGCAGGAATGTCCTCGTGTAGTGCGAGGCCCCGTATGTGGCCCCATTCATGATGCCCTGGAGTACTCCCTGCGGCCCACTCCCTTCTGTGTGCACAGCCCCAGCCCCAGCCCCAACCCTCTCACCCGCCCCAGCCCAGCCACAATCCCAGCTCCAGCCCCAGCCCCATACAGCCCCAGCTCCTGCCCTCTCCTCAGCCCCAGCCCCAGCCCTCTCCTCAGCCCCAGCCCCAGCCCCAGCCCCACTAATACAGCTCCAGCCCCATCCAGCCCTCTCCTCAGCCCCAGCCCCAGCCCAGCCCCACTAATACAGCTCCAGCTCCAGCCCTCTCCTCAGCCCCAGCCCCAGCCCCACTAATACAGCCCCAGCCCCATCCAGCCCTCTCCTCAGCCCCAGCCCCAGCCCCAGCCCCACTAATACAGCCCCAGCCCCATCCAGCCCTCTCCTCAGCCCCAGCCCCAGCCCCACTAATACAGCTCCAGCTCCAGCCCTCTCCTCAGCCCCAGCCCTCTCCCCAAACCATACAGCCCAAGCCCTCCCAGCCCCATCCCCAGCCCCACTAATACAGCCCCTGCCCTCATACAGCCCCAGCTCCAGCCCCATCCCCAGCCCCACTAATACAGCCCCTGCCCTCTCCCCATCCCCTGCCCCATACAGCCCCAGCTCCAGCCCCATCCCCAGCCCCACTAATGCAGCCCCAGCCCTCTCCCCAACCCCAGCCCCTTATACAGCCCCAGCCCCAGCTTGTTTTTCAACAAAAACTGGCCTTGCATCATGTGCTCCGCTGTGCTTGCGCGGGAGCCAGCAGTTTGCGTAATGTTTGCTGCCGCTGGCTGGTTTAATTCCTGTGTATATAGGCCAGCCAAGCTCAACTACAGATATGGGGGGGGGGGGGGGGGAGAGAGAGAGAGAGAGAGAAAGGGCAGAGGTGAGCTTGAGGTGCCTTTCCTTGAGCACACACTCCACTCATAGAATAGAGGAAAGAAAACACATAAAATAAAATGCTAAATAAATATGGACGGGGAAAAAAGAGCAAAACATGCTTGTCAGGAAGCACGTGGTTGCCTTCACTAGAGAGGAACAGAGAGAGCAGTACAACCTTGAGTATCCGTTACAGTCATGGGATGTGAATTGGCCGCCTGGCATAGATACAGTACAGTGCAGTAGAGTCGTAGACAGTTGAATGGATGTTGACCAGGTTCAGATGAGCAGAGTGTAGAGTAGCCATACAGGAGAGGAGTGTAGAACATTTGTGTCATGTTTCTCTCAATATGATTCACTAGACATTGTATCTAGAGTGCGCACGCACGTAATGGAAGATACATTCTATTCTATGACAGTTACACAACTTGTCAGTTAGTAACCAGTGATGCTACAGTGATGCTGCCTGTATGTGATGCTCCTGATATCTAAGTAAAGTCCTAATGTTTTATACGGAATCCTGAACCCGGTGCTGAAGTCGTATCTTTCGCACGATACACAACAAGGAGAGGAGAGTACTTCTAGAAATCCAGAGGGGAAATTACAGTAAGTTGTCTGACAGCTTACATATTTACACAGATACAAAAACATGCACAAAGACATAATACACATTATTGCACATTGCAGTAAACATATACAGTAGCACACACTTGAGTACAGAAATCAGCCTTACATCCGTTCACATACCGAAACACGCACGCTCACACACACACACACACACACACACACACACACACACACACACACACACACACACACACACACACACACACACACACACACACACACACACACACACACACACACAAACAAGGCAAGGTCCTGGTCGCGTGTTGCACACACAAAAAAAGCAGTGCAAGTCCAGAGTGATTTTCCCGTGTCAAGAGTCTCTCAGTGCAGTAAAAGAAATATGGTGTAAAAACTTCAGAGGGGACTGGAGCCTTTTTAATTATCATACAGCTGACAGAATCCACATCCTGGAGGCCGTGCATGGCTCAGACGCACCTCTACAATGAAACGTGACTGCATGGATGTCATGGGAGAGCATACTTCTAGGAGGCACAGGCACAGTCACTGCATTGGTATGCATGACGGTTGGCCAGGTTGTTTGAAAAAAGATATCTAAAGATGTGAAGTTGTTATAGCAGCTTTCAGCTCACAGTAACTCATTTGGATAACATTATAACATGGCTTGGATGAAGAATTGTCACAGATATTATGAAAGAAATATATGTGTTGCTTGGGCAGGCTAGCATATTGTATTACAGTAATAAATTCTATGTAGGCTAGTAGGCCTGTCGTGAGTAATCCATCAAGAAGTAATGAAGCTGATTGTGGGTTCTAGCCACTTTGACAGTACAGTACAGTAGGCCTATATGGGGGTAATGTTCAGAGTTGTATAAAGTAGAAGTAGAAGCACTCTTACAGATGAAATTACAACACTAGTAGTATGATATTACAAAGTTGAAACCATGTGTTGTAATTACATAAAGACCTGTAGCCTACTTCATATACAAATCTGGTGATGTTTCATCTTACGGTTTCCTTTTCTGTGTATCTCCAACTATCCACATGTAATATCAGGTACTTATTTATACAGTAGTACAGTAGTCTACTGTAGCCTACATAACTCTAACCTTACAGTAGAAGTAGGCCTAGTTCTATATTGTTAGGATAGGCCTATATAGGCCTACTATTTTAACTGTGCCGGTTATTAGCAAGGACAGGAAATTATTTTTTAAAATAATTTTAAAAAAATGATAAAAGACAAAGAAAACAGTGAGTGTACATCCATTATAGGCTACATATAGCATTCAGAAGGCCTGAAAAATACATAATCTCAGAAATGTGTAGAATTTAATATAGGTAAGGCAAGGCAAGAAGGCAAGAATTTAATATAGGCAAGACTTTAATAACCTATAGACCTAGGATAATGTAGCCTCCTGCTGCCATCTATTTTCTGTACACGCATGCATATTGTGGGTTGACTAAATCTGCGTTTGGGACACACTGAAACAGCCCTCATTAAACACATAGGCTGCTAGGCTACATCTTTGAAAAAACATGCCAGCTAAATGAAAGCAATGCGGTGTTGTGTACACATTGCATTGGTCTACCTACGTCATCCATAGAGCTGATTTAACAGTCTGTTCGAATTGCAGTGTTGTGCTAGCAGGCGATGGGGTGGGATGTGCCAACAGCAAAAGGGGCAGGCTTTAGCCAGTGAGAGGGGCGGAGAGGTACGGGAGGTTATAAAAACCAGAGCTGTCCATAAACAAGAACCTTCCCCACGAATAACATCACCACTGTACGGCCGACATCTGCGGTTTTGAAGCAGAGGGTCAAACAACGGCGTCAAGACTGGAGCCTTAAGGAAAATAACGGGGTAAGTTCAACTAAAAACTGGATTAAACACTTGTTACTTGTTTTTTGTGTGTGTCGGTAGTCTGCTAACGTCTGCAAAGTCTTTATTGTCTGAAAGAAAGCAGTGGTGATTCTGGTTTCGCTTGTGACCGTTGACACAATTCACTGAAGTTGTTGGTCACTGTTAGCAAAGTTAGCTTGTCATTTTGATACGGATTCTCACGGATGTATGAAAACGTGCTTAATTGAATTGGAAATGTGGCATGGCTTTTTGGCTGGATTTATGGCGACGCTGTTGGTGGAAGAAAGAACAGTTGTTAGCAGTTTACGGGGCTTTCCATTTGGCTATGTGGCTAATGTTAGCTAGTGTGCCTCGCCACAGATACAGAACGCTGACGTTAGCTTGCTAGCTAGGTTACAGAAAGGCACGTACACACAGAATGCCCACGGGCTCTCCACTGGCTCATTGATCGAGGCGGTTTTATTATATTTAACAACGGATTCATTCATTTTAATGGTCAGATTATTAATTAATAGCTCGGCAAAAATGCATGTGGTTGTATGGCTGCGACTGTTGTGTAAATACACCTCAGCAGGATGTTGTGTTTTTGTGTCTGAGGTTCGCGTTCATTCATTAAATGAACGTAATCTGATGCTAAGCTAACATCAGTTTGTTATTGTTGTGGATTTGTGTCGTAAAACCTTTAGAGGAAATGTTTAACATTGTTTGTATATTCTTGCTCATCATGTTTTGTCAATATCAATTGAATTGATTCGAAATCGTGTTTAAGCTTAGATGGTTAAAGACGGCAGTGCTTTCAAAGCTGAGGAAAGTTTTTGACCTACATTGTTTTTCTGTGAACGGTGGGTTTTTAAATGATCCCTGTCAGTGTCTTAATACACGTTTCCATGTCTCATGTACAGGGTTCCCGTTTAAAACACCTCAGTCACCACCAACCGCCGGGATCTGCATTGATTCTAAAACAGGCCACTGTTTTGGAATAAGTGCAAGTTGCCATACATCTCGACCACAGCTTAATCCGCAACAGACCCCAAACGTGTCACCCCCTAAACAAAACAAAATGGTGCAAAACAAGATCACAGAAGTAACTGGATTTCATCGGTCTTTCAAGGTAAGTTTAAGTGATCCACAGTGGGATTTAATAAACAGCATGGATTTGGCAATATATTGCTATTCTGAATTATACTTTGTAGCTTGGTGACTTAATTCAAATTTTTTCCCTCCCCAAGGGCCAAAATCCCTTTGAGACCGATGAATTCTCTAAAACAGGATCCCATCTCCTTGATTCGGCCTTCAATTTTGATTGCTCTGCCCGGCCAGGTAAGTTGTCATCATTAGCAGGACCTGAAGACTTGACAAAATG
Organism: Engraulis encrasicolus; assembly: GCF_034702125.1. Classification (NCBI taxonomy): domain Eukaryota; kingdom Metazoa; phylum Chordata; class Actinopteri; order Clupeiformes; family Engraulidae; genus Engraulis; species Engraulis encrasicolus. The sequence goes on along the minus strand of NC_085862.1, from coordinate 13,905,537 downwards.
GCAGCAGGGCATAGTGGCACCCCAATTGGTGTAGGTCTATGTATCGTAATTTTATTGCATTCATTCAGCGCATGCTTGCAACTGCATTGGCTATTAATAGACTAAGTATTCATTCTCCTCCTTTTGAAACCGTAGACATGCCAGCCAGTCAGCCAATTGATATTCCTGATGCCAAGAAGAGAAACAAGAAGAAAAAGAGATGCCGTGCAACTGACAGCTTCTCTGGACGATTCGAGGGTGAGTCAGTTCAGATGGGATATATTTGACACACCACGGTGAAATTCTGCATAGAGCAACATGATGGTGCCCAGATCTGTTCCTGTGGCATGTTTGGATTGGTTGCTGTGCATGTAATCACAAGTCGGGATGACTTGAACTTTTTTCTTTTTTTACCACATAGCCATAGATCGGAAATCAGGTCAATTGTATAAATCATGTAAATGCAAACGGAACGCAACAAATGTCTAAACCCACCTCAAATGACTGTTAAACTTTTGTAGGACGTGACCTAAAGTTGTCAGTACAGTGTGAGAGGCCATTGGCCACAAGGCCTATGGCTCTTTTGGATCTACAACATGCCATGGTGAATCACCCTATTGGCAGCATGTTGCGGCGGTCAGGCGGAAATGATTACTAACCTTCTTTAAAACCCTGTCATTTGTTATGCAGTTCAAGTCACAGCACTGATTTCCTAACAGGAGAAGAGTAAAGGGTTGGGAGTTTACTTTATTTGCACTCACAAGCAGACTGGTCATAAATCAAGCACGGATAGTGTCATTAATGCAACATTTTTTCCCCTCTTCTAGATGTGTACCGACTCCAAGATGAAATTTTAGGAGAGGGTGCCTATGCTCGAGTTGAGACCTGCATCAACCAAATTACTAACAAGGAATACGCCGTCAAAGTAAGATTTGAATGTTTTGTTTTTACTCTTCCATAATTCTGCACTGCTGCTAGTGCAAGACTCAGTTTATAGATGTCAGTTGGCCTGGATAGGAGTGTTGCCGTCATAAGCGGAGCAGGCCAGAGCATGCCAGACGCCTGTGGGCTAAGAATAAGACCGTCTTTCTTAACAAGTTCCTGTTAGGTTTGGTCCTGTTGAACGTCACTGCAGGCTGTTTCTCAGGCTCTGTTACTTTTGGTACAGTAGTGTTGCACTCGTAGGTGACAAAACGCACACTGTGGTGGGACTGTTGCAGTATACCTGAGAAATTAGCCAGTCTTTGCTGTGAATTCTGGGGTGCCTTTCCTGTAAAGTGTAGTTGTTAGCAGTTAGCAACTTCGGTAGTTGCCAATGGGAAATTGCATTGCAACCAACAAAGTAGCTAACATGGTTAGCAACTAAGCTTTCCAGAAATGCACCCCTGGTCGGTTGTGGTTGATTACTGTTTTTATTGGCGAGAGAAAGGGGGATAGACACGCACGGCTGCGTGCGCGCACACACACCCTGGTAGAGCTTTACTGGCAGTGCGATGCGGTGTGTGTGTGTGTTTGTGCAGGGCTGTGTTTTTCTGCCGTGGGAGCTAGAGGCCCTGCAACGCTGGCTCAGCACAGAAACTTCCTTTCATTGTTTTGTTAGTGCTGTGCTGTGCAGCGGGCCAATCAGGGCTTTGGGGCGGAAACATTCCCTTCTACTCTTAACTCCTATTGGTCAGCAGGGACCACAGTGGCGGGAACATTGTGTTCAGGGAACTGTGCAAAACAAACCCACAGCCAAGCGAACGAGAGAGAGAGAAAGGTTGGGGGGGGATGATCATGACCTGAGGGGTTGCCTTTCCCTTCACCAGCACAGAAAGAAGGGTGTGTATTTTTTTAAGGAGGTACTTGATGTCTCAATACACCAAGCCTGCTAGGACATTCCTCAGGAAGATTTGGCCGTTAAAAAACTTTTTTTCCCCCAACCCATCGCTGAAGCCCTCTAAAGTTTGAATGTTTGGATTTCTTCTTTAGTGTTTTGCAACACAGGAAATGGCTTGCTCTGCAAATTCTTGTTTTGCACAGGCTGAGTTTTATATTTTTTTCAGCCATGTATTACAGTGGAAGGAATTGTTTTGTTATCCTCTCAACTTATTCTGTGCCCCAGTTGAAAACAAGCCAGGCATACCACAAGCTTTGTGGCTAACTTGCATGAGCGGGGGGAGGAGGATTAGATTGGAGTGAGGAGGATTGTTTGTGTGAGCGAGAGAGGTTAGTGGGCTGAGTGTGTGTGTGGAGGGGGGGGGGGGGGGGGGGGGGGGGGGGGGGGGGGGGGGGGTCGTCGAGTGCAGACATGGGGGCCAGTTCAGGCCAGGAGGAGTGGTAGGGGATCAGACGGGCCTCAGACGGGTCTGAGCAGATGTCTCGGGACACCCACCACCACCACCACAACAACGCCAAACCACCACCATAACAACCCCAACCACCACCAACAGTGCCAGTAACCAGAGGGATTTGGTGGGGAATAGGGGAGGGGTGGGCCGAGGAGAGGGCACGGTGTCATATACTGAACAAAAGGGTTTTGGAGGCAGGGGGGGACGGCGTGCGCTCTGCTGCAGACGACTTGTGGTGTGCTCCGCTCTGCTCTCACAGGTCCTCTGCTCTCATGTTTACAATCCTGGGTGTGATCTGGAGTTCCCCCCCTTCGGCCGTTCTGCTTTACTGCTCCGCAACAAAGACACAGCTCTGCCCAACCTCCCACAGAATAAAGCTGTGCACTCTCTCTCGCTACTAGCCATGTTACACATTTTGCAACCTAGATAGTTTGTGTTTTGAAGAGGAGTGGCAACACAACTTGCAAAATAACGCTTTTGCACAATTCTGTAGTTGGACAGGTGCATAGGGTATTATTATCCCAGTGGGGTTGTCATTCAAGTGCAAAGAAATCCCGCACAGTGTCCATTCCACCAACAAACTTTAATACAACATTTCGGTCATCTGACCGGCAGGTCGTATGACGGAAATGTCGTATTAAAGTTGTTTTGAAGTTTGTTGGTGGAATGGACAGTGTGCGAGATTTCTTTACTCTTAAAAACACACAACTTTCAAACAGAACTTTTTATCGCCCCCCATCCTCCCTGCCACCCTCCCTCACAACTACAGTAAACAGCGTTCAGACCGAGCGTCAGCTTTTTGGCATTGTGTGGCAGTGGACACAGACAAAGGAAGGGAGGGAGAGGGAGGGAGGGAGGAACAGCCCATGTCCCGTGGCTAGCGGGAGCAGAGGGCCCCCCTGTGTTGTCCATATATATCTTATATAGTTCACTTCTGGCCGGGGAAGTATAAACGGCAAGCTGCTCCCTCTCCCATCCCTCCCCCTATGAACTCTATACTCTATAGTGTTTCAGTGGCCCTGGGCCAAAATATAGGTTAGATGCAGAGGAGAGGGTAAAGGAAGGAAGGAAGGAAGGAAAGAAAGGGGAAAAAAAACATGTTTACCGCACAGTGCCCTGCCCATGTGCTGGTTTCCTCTCTCAGGCTGGAAAACCTGGGAGAGAAGTAGAAGTAGGCCAAAGTGGTTGAGTTGGATTGTTATAAGGCAGGCAGCCTGGGTGGGGGTTGGCAGCGCAATCTGAACCCCAGGAATGCAAGCAGACAGGGACTAGTCTAAACTCTACCGGCTGTGGCTGTGGGGGAGGGCTAAATCGCCAGCTGCAAGGACTGGAGGACTGTCAAACAAGAGTTAACCTAGTTATATGGCAGCTGAACTTTTTGGTCTTTTTATTTGAGTTATGAAGCTTCAAATGAATCCTAATTGCATTACAATCTTCATTATTTTGATGGTCATGGTGTGAATGGATGAGGTCTGTCCAAGTAAATGGCTGCAAATCATGGCACCATCTTAAATATTTGTTTTTTTGACCACGCAACGTTTTGTCCTCCATAATTGCAGATAATTGAGAAAAGACCTGGACACAGTCGCAGCAGGGTGTTCCGGGAAGTGGAAATGCTCTACCAATGTCAGGGACACAGGTAAACCACCACACAATACGGACTCACACTGAAGCTTACATACTCATGCACACATAAGCCACCACACAATACACACTCGCACTGAGTAAGCTTACTCATACACACATAAGCCACCACACAATACAGGGGTGTGTTTCTCAAAATCGTAGTTGCCAGCCAGTTAGCAACTTGGGTAGTTGCCAATGGGAAATTGCATTCCAAACAACAAAGTAGCTAACATAGTTAGCAATTATGACTTCAAGAAATGTACACCAGACTCGCACCGAGTACACCCTCATACCATACATACACACAAACAAACTTGCATTCGTACATTCTTTGACCCTTTGAGCTGACCCTTTGTATCGGCCACTGTTCTCAAAATAGTGGTGTGGCATGACGGACACTGAATGCTGTGTGTACACCAGAAACGGGTAGCTGAGGTTGTTGAAGTTTCGCCATGAATTCACTCTATTCGCTGTGACTATGTGACATTCATGTTTGATTTAGCTGATCACATAACGGCTGTCTTGTCAGCCTAGGACATTCAGAGATATGAACATTACAATTGGTTTTCGCCGAACTGTGTCGTAGCTCATCACCATAATATTCGCTGAAATTCGCTGTGGTCGACCAGGTCGCTTCGCTCTCGGCGGATTCACTTTGGTCGGCCCTCCATAGAAAAGTAATGACTTCCATCGCACCGGTAGTGTAGGTCGCTCTTGGTGTACACGCACCTTAAGCCTGACTTGACCTCTATGCCCCCCCACAGAAACATTCTGGAACTGGTGGAATTCTTTGAAGAGGAGGAGAAGTTCTATCTGGTGTTTGAGAAGCTGAGAGGGGGTAGGTGGATTGTGTAGCGTCATTTTGACCAGTTGTTTCGTTTCCTTTCCTGTTGGTCCACAAAAGTATTTCTGATATTTAATATCTCTCTCTCTCTCTCTCTCTCTCTCTCTCTCTCTCTCTCTCTCTCTCTCTCTCTCTCTCTCTCTCTCTCTCTCTCTCTCTCTCTCTCTCAGGGTCTGTTCTGAACCATATCCATAAGAGACGGCACTTCAGCGAGCAGGAGGCCAGCATTGTAGTGCAGGACATTGCCAGTGCTCTGGACTTCCTCCATAACAAAGGCAAGTCCCTGGATACTCCCCTGGATACAGCACTTCCTTTCTGTGTGTGTGAGGGTGTGGAAGTTCATTATCGGAAAGATAACGCTTTATTAGAATGTGGGTGTGAGATCGTTTCCGATAGCTAGCTATATTTGTGTGTGTGTGTGTGTGTAAGAGTGTACTAGTGGAACCAGTTGGGGTCGGCA
>NC_085862.1:13822798-13895298 GCF_034702125.1 Engraulis encrasicolus | reverse complement strand
TGTAGGGGGATGGGGTGCCTGCCTGGCTGCCTGCCTGAGCAACAGTGGGTTTCTTTGTGTGCGGAGGAGGCCAGATTCCTGCACTGCGAAAGCTACATTACATAAGGAACACAGCAGCGGAGCAGGGGAGGGAGGGGACTGAGCTAGCCGAGGGAGGGGGGCTGGCTGGTGGGGCTGAGCTGAGGTGGGGTGGGGTGGGGTGGACAGCTGGCCCAGAGAGAACAAAAGCACCTCGCTCTCTTGAATAACAACTCCTGTCTCCTCTCCGTCTTCCCTTGGCTCGCCTGTTTTGCTGCCCGCTGCTGCCTGGCCACAGATGGAGGAGGCGAGGCGTGGGGATGAGGGTGGGTGTGGGGGTGTATTATGTAAATAAACAACATGAGCTGCTGCTCGTCACACCAAGACGAATCAGAGCGAAGAAAGAATGTTTTTATTTCCCCTTTTGTCTCCTAATGAGTTCCGCATTTGTGTGTGTGTGTGTGCGTGCGTGTGTGTCTACCCATTCTTTGCTTCTCTTTGTTGTTTTTCCCCTCCATCCTGACCAATAGTGTGGGTTTGTTTTTGTATCGAGTTGTTGTTGTTGGAAGAACGCAGACTGCAACAGGAGTCGGGTCCATCGTAAACTTTCAAGTCGGTTGCGAAAGTTCCCATCAAGCACGGGTGGAATGTTGGTGTCCGATGCTAGTGCGTCGCTCACCCAACTCCTTCCTTTCGTGCTTGCGTGCGCATGCGCTACGGAGACTGGAGAGAGCAGGACACACTGAGTACACAGAGTACTGTACTGTGGGCTGGGCTGGGCTGGGCCGGGTCGAGCTGGGCTGAGCGAGGCGGAGCAGAGCCAGGGATGCTGACAGTCAGTCCGTCCAGTCTTATGTAAGCCCACTGCCCTGCTGAACTACCGCCCCTCATGTCTGCCTCATTTGTTTCCTTTCCACTCCATGGGGCACATTAAAAAGCCAGTCCTTATTTGTGTATGCGTGTGTAGTGTGTGCGTGTGTGTGCATGTGTGGGTTTTTTTCTCTTTTTGCTGAGTTCATGACGCCAGTTCTTGAAGTTATGCAACAAGTGATGCGTAACGCAGCTTTGAACAGCGAGCGCAGGGCTTTTCCTGGTGCACCCAATCCTCTTTTCCTGCGCTTGGCCTAATTTCAGGCCATCCAACCACCACAGCCCCCCTCCACCACCATCCTCTGCCTCCTCTCTTCACTCTCCCTTCCCTGCCCTGCTCTCCTCTCCTCTACTCAGTCTGTGCGTTCAGCTGAGTGCTGGAAAAATTTCCATGATTCACCCAGGCAGCCTCGCTCTGACTCCAGTCCTCCCCCGCCCTCCTCCTCTTCCTCCCTTCCCTCTTCCTCCTCGGCCTGGGTGAAGAGGCCCCATCTGCCATTGCGGTTCTGTTCTGTTCCATGTTCTCCTCCACCACACCGCCTGTTCTGCCAGCCTCCGAGCCTGCTGCTCAGTACTAATTACCACTCAGAACTTAGTCCCCCATCATCAGCCAGTGCGTGTGTGTGTGGGATGGATGGATCTTGTGTTTTTATGGTGTTATTTTTCAATTTTTTAAATTGAATTGAGTTTGGTGTGTGGAGGACGGACATGGAGAAGGAGAGCGTATGCATTATGTAGCTATGGAGAAAGAGAGTATGCATTCTTTGCTGCAACTACGGAGAAAGAGAGGGTATGCATTCTTTGCTGCAACTACGGAGAAAGAGAGGGTATGCATTATGTGCAGCTATGGAGTGGGGGAGCGTATGTGTGTCATGAGCATGCACTTTATCCAGTCTGTCTGCAGCAGGCAGCTAATCTGCTGTGTTCCCTCTGGGCTGTGTCCATCAGCAGTGCTAGGCTGTCTTGTGACTCGCCCCCCCTTCCGTCCCCTCCGCTTTGCTAAAGCCCCTCATAAAAGCACCACAAGGAGTCAGCTGAGCTCCGGAATGTGGCCGGGGGAGAAGAATCAGACGCTTCAGTTTCAATTCAAACCCCATAAGTCCATAGTCTATAGCCAAGGGGACCCAGTGTACAACTAGTGTTGTCCCGTCTCCTGTCCCTTCACAACGTTTCCTATGTTTGTTTCAATGCGTGACAAATGGGACCCATTTCACTGGGCAGTAGCTGCCTCTGTTGATTGTCTTGTCTCTGGTGTTCGAAGGAAACAAACCCGCTAACCTTTTCAATCTCTCTCTCTCTCTCTCTCCCTCTCCCTCTCCCTCTCCCTCTCCCTCTCTCTCTCTCTCTCCCTCTCCCTCTCCCCCTCCCTCCCTCCCTCCCTCCCTCCCTCTCTCTCTCCCTCTCTCTCTCTCTCTCTCTCTCTCTCTCTCTCTCTCTTCTCTCTCTCTCTCTCTCTCTCTCTCTCTCTCTCTCTCTCTCTCTCTCTCCCCCTCCCTCCCTCTCCCTCCCCACAGTGTGGTTCTGCTGAGTACATGGCTCCCGAGGTGGTGGAGGCGTTCAGTGAGGAGGCCACCATCTACGACAAGCGCTGCGACCTGTGGAGCCTGGGGGTCATCCTCTACATCATGCTGAGCGGCTACCCGCCATTCGTGGGCCGCTGCGGCAGCGACTGTGGCTGGGAGATGGGAGAACCATGCCACGCCTGCCAGGTGAGGGACTCGTGCCCACCGCCACCATTGCTCCTGCCACCGACACGCTATACACACACTCCATAGTGCCACCACTGCTCTGCAAAGACGAAGTACATTGGCTTCATGCAGATCTTTCTTTCACTGGATAATGCATACCTGCAAACTCGTCACCTTTTGGTGACAGTCACCTTTTTCCCGGCCAATTAGGTCATTCACGTGAATAGAAATAGAACCCCCGCTCTACACTGTCACCTTTTTTTCTTTGACGAGTTTGCAGGTCTGATGATGTGAAAGCATTTTGTACAGAGTAAGAAAAGTAAGGCGAAAGGTTGCAGTATTAAGCCCATTTGCGGCCTAAACGAAGTCTAAATTTCTCATCGTAGCTTTCAGCTTTGAAAAGTTCCATTCACCCTGAATGGGTGGGGAAAAGTCTGCAACACTCACAGAACGCAGTAGCTTATGTACACCTGGTGTTTCCAAATCTTCCACATTACACTTGCATGGTGTACTTCAGTAGCCGAATTTTTAAATATTGCCCAAGATCCCATGAAAGAGTAAGCCCGCATTACATGCATATTAGTGCTCTGATCCTCCAGCCCCTGGTTGGGATTAGGCTTTAAGCACGTTGAAGTCATGTCCACACAGTTCAAGGATTTCTTAATCATTAATACGATTTCCCCTCTGCCACACTGTCGAGACGGAGAGGTGGGTTGTTGTTTTTTTTGTTTTTTTTGGTGCAACTGCAGAAGTTTTTCACTGCACACAAACATTAAACCCCTGTGAATGCCTCGACCCACTTTACAGTCTTTACTGGGCGGGCTCCTTTAGCATACAAGGGGGGTAGTTGTTCCAAGCTGATTACTGCTAGAGGGCCCTGTAGTGTTGCGCTGGCCTGCCTGGCCTGGCTAGCATGGAGCGTGCTTTTCCAGGGCCGTTAGCGGGCGGGTAGGCACAGGCTGAAACGGTCGAGAGCACACTGGGATCCGTATAACCACCATGTCCTTCAACTAAGAGGGCAGTCGTCTGCACACACAACCTTGGGTGTGCCCCTGTATGGCATTTCTGTCCATCTGTATTTACTACATTAGCGATAGGTTTTTATTTTTTCAGTGCTGACCAGCACTAGAGCGGGATGTGATTTCAGATGAGCACTAGAGCAGGGGTGCATTACTCGAAAGCATAGTTGCTAACTACATAAGCTACCTTGTTGTTTGCCGTGCAATTTCCCATTGGCAACTACCCAAGTTGTTAACTGGCTAACAACTACGCTTTCGAGAAACGCACCCCTGGATGTGAGGTGATGTGAGCGATGTTTGTGTGTTCAGATGCAGCTCCTCCTGCAGCTTTTTAATATGGCCGCGCTAAACCCATTAGCCTTGAAGCCTCGAGGGCTCTCATTTAAACTAAGGCCTTCTGCATTAAACTCTCCACAATCACAGGCTTTCTGTTAGGTTGCAGTTAGGTAATACTGCTTCAAAATGAATAGGCACACAGTCGGGTACTTTTTTTGGGGAGGGGGGGGGGGGGGGGGGCACTCTTCCGACAGCTTGAGCAGAATCTGCAAGACTTGTATCGACTTCAATCTCTGCTTGATTCTTTGTGGCAAACTTGAGTGTGGTTCTTGAGGCTCGTGGAAAAGGACATATTACATGGAATGTGACTGACGGTGGTGATTTTGTGTCTCTTGTGCCGGTACAGAACACCCTGTTTGAGAGCATCCAGGAGGGGAAGTACGAGTTCCCCGAGTCCGAGTGGGCCCACATCTCCTCAAGTGCCAAAGACCTCATCTCCAAACTGCTGGTCCGGGACGCCAAGCTCCGGCTCAGCGCCGCTCAGGTTCTACAGCACCCTTGGGTGCAGGGGGTAAGCAGAACACGAACACACGAACACACGAACACACGAACACACGAACACGAACACACGAACAAGAACACGAACACACACACACGAACACACACACACACACACACGCACACGCACTCACTCACTCACTCACTCACTCACTCACTCACTCACTCACTCACTCACTCACTCACTCACTCACTCACTCACTCACTCACTCACTCACTCACTCACTCACTCACTCACTCGTGTCAAAACCAACACAAACCCACTTCCTATCATTTAGTCATAGAGATTAAAAAACACACACACACACACACGCCTACACCAACTCGGTATAAGTCCACCCTCTCTCATCCACACATGCAAGCAGTAACCCATACTAACGCTTACACACACTCTCTCTTACACACGTATACACACACACGCCTAACACGTCATCCAAATTATCTGAAATATCTCAAGGTTGGGAGTTTTAACACGTGTGCCTTTCTCTCTCCTCTCCTCCTGTAGGGTGCAATAGATACCCCCACCTCCATTCTACTTCAAAGGTAAGGCCTACGCTAGTGTTTACTCGTGTTGACATTTCCCACTTATCAGCGTCGATAGCATTTATTTATCTACTGATAAGAGAAACGTGACTTACCAGAAATCCTGACTCATTTTTTTTAATCTCTTGTGTCCCTCTTTTCTCTCTCTCTCTCTCTCTCTCTCTCTCTCTCTCTCTCTCTCTCTCTCTCTCTCCTCCAATAGGAACAGCAGTGCTAGAGACCTGGGCTTCTTTGCTGGCCAGGCGGTGGCCATGCGTCGGCAGCTTGCGGAGCAGGAGGGGCTGGAGGAGCAGCTGCAGCTGGAGGGGGCCCTGTCCCCCCCGGTGGTGACTGCCGGCGGTGGTGGCATCGGCAGCCTCGGCCTCGGCTGCAGCGCCAGCTCCGGCTCGGGCACGGGCTCCATGCGGCTGTCTCCTCCCTCCGGCTCCAAGTTGGCGGCGCGTCGTCGTCAACAGCTGCAGCTGCAGCAGCAGCAGAGGGGCAGTCTGCTGAAGGGGGCGCCCGTCTCCGCCTCCGAGCTGCGCCAGCTCCTCGCACCCCTTGTCATCATGGGAGACTGTGCCTAAACCTAAACCTTACCCCCAACCCTCCCAATTACCATGCCTAAACCTTACCTTACCCCTCTTGCCCTTACCTTACCCGCCCTTTACCATTACCCGACCCTAATCACCTCCCGAAGACCCTCTCCACCTAACCCCTAAAACCCTCTCTACCAAAACTCCCCTAACCTAAACCCTGAACCAACCAATGTGCCCACTCCCTCACCCCACCCCACCCCACCCCATGGGCCTCAGAGCCAACTGGACCCCAGCCGACCCCCCCATCAGGCCCACACACCTCTGCAGCCCCGAGCCCTGAGCTTCATGCCTCTTAGATCACACACACACACACACACACACACACACACACACACACACACACACACACACACACACACACACACTAGGGGTGGTACGGTTCACAAAATTCACGGTTCGGTTCATATCACGGTGTCAAGGTCACGGTTTTCGGTTCTCTACGGTTCTTTTTTCTTTTTAGTTCATGATAAATGGTGCACTGGGAATATTAAACAATATTTATATAACTGCAGTTATAAAGTGATGATGCACAGGTTGAATTAGACCTTTTGCATGTGTCTGAGAACTGGCTCTTGTGCTAACTTTCGCTTACACTTAAACTGTCGTTAGTTGATGTTGCTGTCTGAGCGTTCCAATGCCCTATTTCAATAGACTAATAGAATCTGACTTATCACTAAATATCCTACATATGGTTTATATAGGCTTATAATGTGAAAAGGGTGTGATTGTAATTGTGTCATCCTCTGATTGGTCTTATACGCTAATGTTTCAATCAGAGAGACTGGATAAGATACTCCTGGAATCTCTGTTTTACATATTTTTCTGGGCAGTACATGAATTGCGACGGATTGCTCGGTTCGGTATGTGTGTTAATTGTACGGTTTCGGTTTTCGGTGCGGTTTGTGCCATCCCTAACACACACACACACACACACACACACACACACACACACACACACACACACAACATGCATTCACACAACATGCATTCACACAGCCATTCACACTCATGCACACACCTAGAGCTATGATGCATGATTACACACACACCTATGGCCACACCTTACACACACACACACACACACACACACACACACACACGAGGTTGCCCTCTGCTCTCATAGCACTTTGAGAAGCACAGTAGCTGGGGCGTATGCGGAGGTGTGGGGGCCGGGGGAAGCCCTGGGGTCCACTAAGCACCTGTCTCCCCCCCCAGGTGCACACCTAGCCTTGGATTAGTCCCGTCTGTGGCAGAGTATTTGGAAGCAAGCACACACCACACCAAAGGACCCCCACCAACCAAGCAACTTTCAACACTTTACATGTGCGCACACCTTCACATAGTTGCTGCTTCCATACCAACAGAAAAAGAAAAATCCACTGTGAATTATTTTTGTTTAGATTTTTTTTTTTCACTCACTTTTTGGATTATTATCATAATTATTTTTTTTAAATATATCTATTTTTTTGTTTCTCATTCCCTTTGGCCATGCTGGACAGTGAGTTCATGTGGAATGTATGAGCGGCGGCCGTGTGGCGTCTTGATGTCCGTTGGGTCGTCAGCCTGCCCCTCCCCTCCCCCCTCCTCCCTCCCCTCCCCAGCATAGAGCCCCTCACCCCCCCACCCTCCACTTTACACAGGAGAGAGAGACACTCTGGTGCCCAGCGGGCAGGTTGAGCGTGCCGTGCCGGTCGGCGGTCAGGCACCTGCCCCATACCACCTCGAGAGAAAAACAAGGCACACCGGGCCTGACCTCAACTCAGCAGCCAACCCTCCAGAAGTAAATAAAAGCCCACCGTTTTGCACTAGAGCCTCTAGTATACTTTAAAGACACATAAAGCATTTAAATTTCAATCCCTCAGGAGGTTGGGATATTGGGATAATGGTGGTGATGATGATGATGATGATAATAATAATGACACTGGTAATGATAAGACGTAGAGAGGAGGCGAGTCTTATCCCCCTTTAATTGAAGTCCAGGTGTCATCTGTGTAAATGAGGTGTTCCAGGGTGAACACGTCCCTTTTTCTGCCAAGCTGGTCCTCCCATAGTGTGCCTGTTGTAGGCCGGGTGGACTCGACACGTTAGCCAAGTTTATAGGCCTGTAGTTGGCCTCCCCTCTCTGCTGCCTCTTAGTGAATGGCACAGAGAGCTAAAACAAAGTGAAGGTTCAGTGCTGTTTGACAGTATGCCCTTCAGATTTGCCCTATGGTAAACCCCCCTCTAAGCTTTAACACTGAGCCTATCAGTGCTGCAAAATATGATTGACACACACACAAACGCGCGCACACAACACACTCACTATCAGCCTCACACCAAGTGTTCAAAGGTTAACACAAGCACATTCTTCCTGTCAACTCAGATCAATGATTGACCCTCTCATTGGGCAACATAGCGGTAGCTTTCCCATTGTGACAACAGCACAGGAGAGTGAGTGCCAGCTGCTTTGGCAATATCAAAGCTTTAGGCGTTGCCGGCAGAATGGGACTCTCCCATGACACGCTCCAAGTAGAAAGGGGCTGATCGGATCTAGGATATAATTTGGAACCTGATTTGAAAAAGATGGAAAAGCATTCCTACTATTAATTAAAGAAAAAAATTAGGAAGCTAGAGGAGAGAAGAGAAGAGGAGAGGTCTTCCAAGAGAACGCGTGTAGCTGCAGGGCGATGTGTAGTTTAATGTCTAAGGTCTACTTCTCTACAAGGTTTACTTCACTTCCATTGGTGGGACTACGCTACTCCATGTCAGGTCCCCATTGTGCCACACTGATCTTACATTCATGTTAAGCTTTTTATCTACAAAGTCGGTGCTGTCCAGATGTTCAGGTGCAACACCAGATATTCTTTTCACTTTTTTTTTTTTTTTTTTTTTTTTTAAAAAAAAGCTTTCTTTTATCGTTTCTTTTTTTTAAATGTAAAAAAAGTTCAAGATTGGTGAGCAAGTAGGAGTGAATGAGTCGGTTGAGAGCGGAGAATGTTTTTGACAAGTGTAGGTGAGCGACAAAGCAAATTGCCCAGGGAAGGCAATGTGTACTTATGTTATGTTTCAAAGACAAGTGCTGGCAGTGAGTCCTATGGAATATATGGGTGGGCTGGAGGGAGGATATAAAAGGCAGTCTTGTCTCCTGTCAGCTGATGCTCTTTGGCATATGTACTCCTGAGTGGCGATGTCCGTTTGTCTGTCCTTTCTGACAACGCTGCCATTGCCAAGGTCTGCACTTCTAAGACGTACGTGCAGGATGCTCCCGTTGAGCCTCAGGAAGTCTCAGCTGTGCGTGCTCCATCACCATGGTGATGCGAGGCGAGGGTGCCCTCTGAATGTGCGAGGCGAGCAGGCGAGCGGGCAGTAGCCAGCGGCAAGCGCAGCGTGGTACTCAGAAAGGCCGGCAGACAGGACTCTGATTGTAAACCCTTTTTTAAAAGAACTCTTTCTACAGTCGCATCTTTGTGGGTGTTTATGTCTTATAGTAAGACTTACTTGAAAAGGATATGCAGCTGTTTCCTCACATTTTGCTTGGGAAACGTACTTGCTTATTATATATAAATAAAACAAAAAAAAGAATCTGAACAAAAAGCATTCATAAGCTTAAGAAGGCTATCTGGTTTTGAAAGCAACTTCTACCACTTCAGTTCAGTATTTGTTCTTTTCCGTTTTTTTTTTTTCTCATCTCTTGCCTTTTTAATGTATTTTTTCCATTACAATTTAAACCACCGTTCAAAAGAATTATTTACTAGAAAGAATCAGCACTGCCCAGATGTGCACATAGAAATGGGTGGCGTATTTTGGCGTGAACCGAGAACATTTTGGTGAGGTCCTCCAAAAGCTACTCTTTGTCCATGGCTCTCAGCCACGGACTGCCTTGTTCCAGGAGAAGTCGGGAGGCGTTGTCAATGTTTATTATTTGACTTTTATTTGACTTACAGTATTGGGCAACAGTTCACCAAAGGTTTGGTTGAGAATTCACCTCCCAGATTTAAATGATATATGTAGCCCAACTGTAAAAAAAACTAAGTTTCACTAAAAAAAATAACTTTTTATTTTCCTTTTTTTATGTACTTGTTCTGAATTCTTGGTTTTGAAAGATTTTTGTAATGGTCTGATTCTCTGGCCTGCTGGCCATGATTTGTGAGTGTTATTGAGACTTGTGTCCGGCACTGCGCATTTCCTATCCCCACAGTCCTCATGGGAAGGTGTTCTTTTTTTTCTCTCCTTTTTTATTTTGAAAATGTTCATCTTTGGGAAACAGAGACATTGATTTGAAGCACTTTACTGTACCATGTGACTGACCGCAGTTCACGCGAAGCAAAATTTATGACTGTTGTTGCAGATTTTTGTATTGTTTTTCTAAAAAATAAAAAAAAAGATAATAAAAAGTGAAAAACGCTTTTGTGATTATTTCCTCCTTGATCCCAAAAGCACTGATATGACACAGCTCTCTGTTGAGCTATATGCAAACACAAGAGTCTGAGTCCTTGTCTCGTGACCTGCTTCTTTCCCCATATCATCTACATACGGTAAAGGGACCTTCTGGTAATCTGACCAAAACCACGTGTTGGGTCAGCACTTGGAGATTTCCTACTTTTATCTCCTAGAAAGGCCACCTTCACGGGGCACCTCTAACTGAAGTATCCCTATCAGTGTGTGAGTCATGAGCCTTGCTTGCTTCCATGATGCCCATGTACAGAAGGCTTAGCCAGCCCAGAGCATTGAAATGAAATGACTGAAGCCTGTCGAGTGAACTTGCTCAGCACATGGCTGACTGTTGCAAGGCCAACTGATGCAATCTCCTTGAAATAACTGACACTCGGGGGAGAGAGGGGGCTGCTGCTGCTGCTTGCCTGTTAATATGGACATTTTTAGAATGTAATGTCTTTTTTCAGCCCTCTGAGACATCAGTGTCTCTACTACAGATGTTTTATACTTCTAAAAAAGTCCTCTTGAAAGTGTAACAGGGTATTACCAGTGAATCACTCCCCTGCTATGACATTGTGGGATTGAGAGGCCCGGACTGTTAAAACCTCTAAGGAAATGGTGCCATCTTCTGGCTAGAGGCAAAATTTCAAAATAACACAAAGTATATTTCTTCAGGATTGTGGCAGTCTTCACCTATGTGAAGAAACACTTGGAAATAAAATTGTCAAAATAGAAAATGGCTATGAAATGGGTTTTTTTGTTGTCTATAGTTAAGGCTAAAACATATTACTTACTTATTAAAACTTATTGACAGCATATGTTTTTGCACAATTGCCTTTTTCTGTAATCTTTATTTCCCTCCCCCAACTATTACCTGTGTTATATGTGTCTGAAATGTCCATGTGGGCATTATGTGTATTTTATTTAAGCTACTTGACACCTGGGGATCAATAAAGTTTCTCTACTCAAGGAGCACATGCTATTGGTGAACTTTTTTGTGTTTTTCTAATTGTATCTTTCCTTGTTACCGTGTCTTTCCTTGTTGCGTGTTAGCGTGCCCCGTCTCCTTTGTCAATCCTGTCTTCCCTAAGGGGCAGGGGTGGGTTTCGGAGTATGGCTCGGATGTCTAGCCGCACCCCCAGCCCCAGGTGTTCTGATGGCTCGGATGTCTAGCCGCACCCCCAGCCCCAGGTGTTCTGATGGCTCGGATGTCTAGCCGCACCCCAGCCCCAGGTGTTCTGATGGAGGGACAAGAGGGGGGCACACCGCAGGGCTCAGGGCAATGTGCCTAGGGCCTCGTCCAATCAGGGGCCTTGTCATCGCATTGCAGTATTCGTTTCCTTGCATTTTAAAGATATCTACCACACACCGCAATCTTCCTTATTGTTGGTGTGTCTCTGAAGTCGTCAGACAATGGGGAATAGTCATAGATCACACTCAGTTTCTTCTGGTGTAGCCGCCAACCTTGAGTCTGTTTTTGGCACAAGGAACAGCAGCAGCAGCAACAGGTCATAGGTCGAAGGGCGAAGGCCATGAGTGTCCAATGTTGCTCTCAGCTCTGGACAGGATGGAACATTACGTTGTGGAACCTCAAGCTGGACATCATGTGACATGACATGGCATCAGGGCTGTGGACAGCTTTCGCCGGGCCCAGGACAACGTCCTCTGAAAGGGCCCCCCAGTCCAATACATACAATGTAATGAGAACCAATTCTGGCCCCCCTTTCTCCCAGGGCCCGGGACAACTGTCCCCTTTGCCCCCTGCCCCCCTGTCAGCACCCCTGCATGGCATGGTGACAGCTCTGGAGGCATTCGGCTCACGCTGGCTGAACTCTCGTGCCTCCCGCCTGGATAACAATGTCCACCACAGCGCCACACACTACACACAGCCATGGGGAGACAGCAGGCAGCCAATCACGTTCACTGCTATACTTTTACTGTAATGTACAATAATGTGAATTAGGTCTTTCTGCATGACAATGTTTTGTATTTGTGTATTCATGTAAGCTGACAGACGCCTTCATTTCCTTCGGGATTAATACAAGTATTCTAGTCTAGTCTAGTCTACTCCTCCAGGGACATCTGGCTTCCCTGGTTATGCTTGTACACTGACTGCCTAGTCAATTTAGTCTGAAGAAGTATGAACTCAGTATACTTTCGAGTACACTGGAAGCGCATAGTCTGGAGAACAGTGTATGTATAACAAGTATACAGTACTTAAAATAATGACAAAGTAAACTAGTTTTTGCTGTGGGGTTTTCCCATATAAAAGTCAAGTCATCCACTTGGTCATAAGGGCTGACTTCATGCACCGTCACCAGTCTGCTCACAAGCTTCCTCAGAAAGATGACTTCAGACGGGTAGAGACAGGACTGTGTAACTATTTAGGATGACGCGACGGGTGTCACTGATACTCTATCTGATGCAAAGGGCTGTAATCCTAGAGCAGGGATGGGCAAGAGCAGGGATGGGCAACTGGAGGCCTCCTTACTCAATGTGGCCCTTACATCTAAAACATGACTTGAAAAAATAATGAACAGAATTTTTTCAACCGCTACTGAATTAATCCATTGTAATCATATTGTTGACCTATAGAGAACACTCCTATTCATTCCAAACAATATCAACAGTCAATGAGCAACCAACTCCACCTCGGACTCTGCAAGTTGTAGTCAGATCTGTGATCCGTGTGGCCCTTCCGATGGTCACAATAAAAAAAAATGTGGCCCTCCTCATCATAATAGTTGTCCATCCCTGAGAGGCTCAGAATTACTGTGGCAGTACAATATCATGAGAATACAGTCGAAGAACTTGGGTATAATAATAGTTATTTTCTGATGAAATCATGGCATATTTTTGTTGGTGGTGTCTTCCTTGCTCCCATACTTTGGATAGATGTTGGACATTAAAGCCTGGTGAGATTGTTGGTTGATTCCCTTGATGGTGTGATTCATGCTACCAGTATCCATCTGGAGAAGGCAGAAGCCATGTGCTCACTGCATCAAGCAGGGATCTCACCTGTCACACTCTAAATCAGGGGTGTCAAACTCAGGCCCGGAGTCACTGAGTCCATGGAGTCATTTGATTTGCCCCGCAAAATGTTTTGTTGTTTTGTCTAGTGTTTTGGTAGAGTTGTTCCTTGTCTTTTGTGTTTTTCTTTTGTAACTTTTAACTTGCTGCCTCTTGGCCAGGACTCCCTGGGAGAAGAGTCACTGTGACTCAACGGGACCCTTCCTGGTTAAATAAAGGATAAATAAAAATAAAATAAAAAATTCAAATGTGTATTACAGATGGCCAACACACACCATCAATATACAGTGTAATAAGACTTGAACATGAAATGTGGAGTGTCATAGGAATATGAGTGGGCCCAGGCCAGTGTAACAGCACACGCTAATATGGAACACAATATGTGCTGGCAAATTTGAACTATGATGGGAATCTGTGAAATTTAAATATTAATAGTTATATTATATTGAGTTATATTGAAATAAATATTGAGTTCGGCCCACGACTTCGTTCCAGATTTTGATTTTGGCCCTGTGCCAATTTGAGTTTGACACCCCTGCTCCAAATGTTCACTTGTGACTCAGCTTGAGCACAATCCCTGGTGCTGAATGAAAAAAGTGACTTTTTCTTTAAAGGTTCACACACGCCTTTGGGGTTTTTCAATCCAAAGGAGAGTGCAAACTCTTTTACAAAAAAGAAAAAAACCCACTATAATATAACTTGTAAAACAAAGGAGATAGGCACTCCGCGATTCTAAATTAACAATCCGGTGCGACTAGAGCAGGACTGAATCATAAGGACACATGTGGACGCATGTCGAAACATTAGTCTGGAAGCACTGAAAAAAATGAACAACAAAAATCTGTGTGGCACCAGATTATTTTTCCTTTTTACCAATCAAATTATAAATGTGTATTGGGCGGATGTAGGATGGTTGTTATATGACCATAACAACACCAAGTTCTACCAACAAGTCTAATATAGGCTAAATCAATAAAGAGTAGGCCTGGGCCCACAGGCTATGGTGCGATAGTGCCTGATGAAAAAAATAAAAACATTAAAAAAAGGTCTGTGAATATTGCTCAACAGTGTGTTTTCTTTTCCAAGGAAATGTTGAAATAAAACTGCAACTCTGCAAAGGTCTTGATTGGGAGGAGGCTGTGGGCAGCTATGTTTACAAAGTTTTGAAATGTTTTGTACGTCAGAGACATAACATGGCCTTCACTAACCCCGAACTGGCTATTACAGGTGGCTACCAGTTGGTGTCGCTGTTGTTCAAGGACCATTCGTTATCTCAATGGCATGGACTCCTAATAGACCAAACAGCTTTATCTGGAGTTCAGCAAAACCTTGAAAGCTGTTTTCTAATGATGTACAATCTAACAAGTGGCACATCTGAGCTTAATTCCACTCTGCCTGGCCTCAGATAATCATGTCAAGATTAAATGAAAGTACTGTAGATGAAAGCCCTTAGCCTGCACATTCAAACGCTTGAGCTGGGAGCAGGGCAACAAAATATAGAGATAAAAAAATAGAAAAAAAGTCTGCTTCAGACAGGACTTTTTTTTCATCCCACTTTTTCCCATGACATTTCATAAAATAAAGTGTGAGCAAAACAGTTTTGGTTGAAGCAGACTTTTTTTTCAATCAAGATTAAATACAAGGCCAGTAGACAAAAGGCAGGTGTAAACAAATTGTGCTAACTATAGAAGTATTAAATAAGTAGTAGTAGTAACTATAGTGACAGTGGTCTTTAGGCAGTCAGTCAGTGGCAGGAGGCCGAGGGCATGCAGCCTGAAGGCTGACAGGCCTCATCCCTCCGGCATTTTTTGTCTGATCATTGACATATACAGTACACATCTATGGGTATGATGGCTTTCAAACGTTTTAAATGTTACCTCTTCACAGCATGGTAGGGCTTCACACATAGGCTACATTCCGGATAGACACCAGTGTGGGTAAATGTAAACAAACAGCATAATGAGGGTTTAAAAGCAAAACTTCTATACTTCTATAGCCAAAATCCGAATACTGTAGTCACTTCAGGTTTAAATAGGCTTTGTTTTTGTTTGTGGTTCGCATGGCTGAGTAGAGGACATATGACTGGTATCACTGTTCCTTTGTGTGGAAAAGGTCAATCGGACACCAGTCTCTGGAGTTTGCTCAGTGTGATTGAAATTGTTGGGCATATCGTCCATAAATGCATAGTCCAAAATAAACACCACACAGGTCCATATGTTATTAAACAGCTCACAACAGGCACGGCAATGGCATTTTTTTGTAAAAACATTTATTTACCCAACCCCCCCTGCCCCCATCCCACCTCATGGCCTGGCAAGCCAGACAAATAAAAAAGATGAAAAGTTTAGTCTAGTATCGCACCATTGGGAATGCTGTGGAATCAACAGCTGGCATTGAAACTGGTCTCCACTACTGCTTATCTGCACACTACTATACAGGCCAGTGCAGCCAGCATGTCATTACTGTGCAAAGCCCACATCAACCAATCGCTACACTGCGCAGATTCAAACAGAGAAAACAACAAGTAAACTGGGACCAGTGAGAGTAAATAGATGATACACTAACTATCTTAGCTATCTAACTAGAATATCTTAACTATCTAACTAGATGATACACTAACTAAACTAATTATTGGGACTTTTACGCACCATCCCTCAGCTTGCAGGTGCATCACAGTGGGACAAACATCACTTTGGGACTCCGAAGAAGCTGTGGCCACACCGAAAAAATAAGATGCAGTGAGCTCCAACCTCGACTTTCAAGAATAAAAATACTTGAAAGACACATGTTGCTTTATGATTGGAGGATGTGTTTCATGGCTCAGCAATGACCCCCCTATGGTGCAATGCTAGACCTGTTTACCAGGGGGAAAACATATTTAGTGCCACTAGGTGGCGTGCTGCTAAGTGGGTTCATACAGTTTACCAGGCCAGTGGCTCTCTAGGCACCCCAGGTTAAGGCTATTTTCACACCTAAGTCCCTTTAAGTGAACCAATATCTGTCGTCTTTAAGTGGACCAAAAAAGTGATCCTACAGCAAAAGAACAGTCTCAGTTCCATTTTTGTTCATTGTGAGTGTATTACAAAAAGAACCAGCTGCTCCTTCTGGTCCTGTTAGACTTTAATGGTGTGTCAGTCCTCTTTTTGATCATGCCAGCCCGGTCCTCTAAAGCTCTCCTTAAGTGGTTAGAAGTGTAACTTGTCAGGACTCAAAAGCGAACCGCACTGAAACCGTGTCAAGTAAAAGGTCTCAGTACAGTTCACTTCCGAGGGGTCTGGGTACACTTCAGAGCGTTCACATATGTGTAGAAAATGTGCATTGAGTCATTGGTCTGAGTTCACTCAAATGGCTGAAAGGGACCAGGTGTGAAAACACCTTAAGAACCACTATCCTATAGGCTACCCATCCCCTCTTGTCAGCATGAACTAGTTGCATCAGCCAGGCACAGGGAATCTGCGATACACTGATCTGTATCAAATTTCTCATTTAGAGTCAACTAATGTTAGTTTCAATGAGTGCTCAAGACGGCTGTCTGCCTTAACTGATCCTTCAGCTGGTTGGTTCTCTCACTTGAAGCCATGCTTGCCTAGATAGAATACTACACTTTGGAAAGACATCATAGCAAACTCAAATTTCAGTAACTGCAATTTCTATGGGTTCTAAAATAAAACTAGTAGGGACCGAGATAGGTCTCCTCTACAGTCTAGGTGCATTTGAAATGTGCAAATGATGACAAACCTATACCTGCCCAAAAATAAATCAATAAAACAAAGGTTTTAAAAAAAAAAGTTAGAACAAATATCCATCATTTTAAATGACTGAACACATGCATTGTCTGAATTGCCAGTTGCAACAAATGATCAAGCAGCAAGACATCAAACCCGTTTTTTTTTTTTTTAAAAAGAAGATATTATTGTACAACAGTTTGCTTTGTGTAAGGGTGTCTGAAGTCGCACTAGCTTTGACGCTTGTCCAACAATGTTTAATGTGAATGCACAAGGAGAACCGCTGTCATTGACTTAAAGTGATGCTGTCCCATTTTTGGAAATAAGCTTATTTTACACCTCCCCTTGAGTTAAATAATAGGGTTTTACCGTTCTCCTGTACTTTCAACCGTTCTCTGGGTATGGCAGTGCATATTTCACCTCCAAGGTAACAGTTAACATTGTGTCCTCTGAGACCAGCTGGTGGCTAACTGGTCTCATAGGACTCAATCATAGAGGTAGAAAATAACACTAGAGGTGGCCCCGCCCCCATTTTTACGGCAGTCTGTAGCAGCCATTATCTGTAGGTAGATCAGAGAAATGGAAATTAACGGAGAACGAGGCTCACCTCTGTCAAAAATGGCTTAATCATGTGAAAATGTCCATCAACACACTATACAAGGTCAATAGTTGAAGTGTGTTGCCAACTATGTTCATAAAATATATTATTTGATTTTTAAATGTATTTTATCGACTCATATGATTTAAATAAATATTTGGCATGACATTTCAAATCTGGTCTTTGATTAAAGTGTTACTTCATATTTACACAGTTTTAGTCAATTTCTTGACAGGGGTGGGCGTGTTCTCCATTGACTTGCATTGCCTACACTACCTACGGAAGTTGGGAAGCTCCAGCTGCCATTTCCCAGCGCTGTCGCAAATTGCTGTGTCCTCTCTAGTGTTATTTTCTACCTCTATGGACTCAATGTTAACTGTTAGCTTGGAGATAAAATTTGCACTGCCATACCCAGAGAACAGTTAAAAGTGTAGGACAACGGTAAAACCGCTATTTAGCTCAAGGGGAGGTGTAAAATAAGATTATTTCCAAAAACGGGACAGTATCACTCTAAGTAGTTGTATATCTGTCAAATAGAGTGGAAAACAGAGATCATTCATTTGCAGACATGTGGCGCCCCCTTTGCCTCACAGCGGTATTGCAAAAGGTAGCTAATTGGACTAATGCACTTTAATGTTTCTAATCAGCAGGTCGGCCAGCCAGAGATCACATGAGTGAGTGTGCAACCATGGCAATCTGACTCTCAGATCAGATATTCTGTATGAATGTAACCAAGTCTACGCATGTGCAAGGCAAAAGCACTGAGGCTGCAGCTATAGCAGAAATGTATCGAGTAGAAGTCAAAGTAGTGTTATGGCCGTGATTACAACACTACTTGTGTGCTATTACATGGTTGCAACTTGCAACTATGTAATATATTAGTAGTCAGGGACAGAATAGTGCACGGGCCTACCGGGCCCAGACTCTGGGTCCCAAGAGCCAAGGGGGCCCTGAGGCCCAAGCCTCCACACTACAATTTCAACATCACTTTAAAAAAATATTATGCGTCCCAATATTATACACTAAACCAACACGAATGGAGACCCTTTCTTTTTGTCTGGCTCAGGGAGCCATAAAATCATAATCTGTCCCTGCTACTAGTGTTGGAATTACATCCCTAACAAAATAATTACATCCATTACAGTAATTCTACTTCATACATTTATACATCTCTGCTTTAGATACAGTCACAGTGCTCTGTAATTAAGTATGCTTGTAGTTGTTCATTTGTCTTTTTACCAAATATTTGACACAGTTGTGAAGGAAAAGTTGAGGTGAATGCACTATATAGTAAAATAAAACCAGTGACCAGGGTGACATGATATAGCATCAGCTGTGCTTGGCATCGCTTGGATCTTCGATAGAACTTTAAAACACAACAACAGTGCACTATTGTAAGCTGTTCTGTGCCAACCACCCATATAGAAACAAAAAAGGAACAGATTTTAAATCACGTGTGTGTGTGTGTGTGTGTGTGTGTGTGTGTGTGTGTGTGTGTGCGTGTGTGTGTTGCTGAAGATCTAGATAAGCTCAGCAGATGGAGGTGTAATTGCACTAACATGGTGCTGCAACTGCTGGTGTGGACATCTCCAATCTCAGCAGCCTGAACAATATGGGGACATACATGAGAGTAAAACTTTGTTTCTTCTTTTCCTTTTTACTTCAGACATTGAAAGGTTTGTATCTTTTATCTGACATGTTTCCATGGTATAGCTTCCGTCTTCATAACAGGGTCACTTGGATGTTGAACCGTCGAAACATGTCAGGTAAAAGATAAAAACTTTTACATGTCTGAAGTCTAAGGAAAAAAAGAAGTTTTACTATAATAGTTAGACATAATGAATGTCACACATCTACACACGAGAGTAGCCTACTAAGGCTAATGCCATCATGCTAATTATAATCTATTCCCTCTACGGCACACTGCTCACCTGCCACACACAGACCAGGCGATGTGAGGTGTGAGGAACTAAGTAGTGTGTGGCACCGGAAGATATGGTTCAAGATTGATTTGAAACATGACAGTGTACTTCCTCTTTGATTGCATCTCTCTTCAAAACAGAAATGTCTAAAAAAAAACACACACAGACAAAGACACACGCCTGTCTTTACCCACTAGCCTCCCAGTATGAGCTCTGAATTAGGCTTTGGATTTTGACTTGATATGACTGGAAACTAGGGAAGCAGGATTCCATTCAGACATGCATCACTGTGTATACGATTGTTATTCAAGTGTAAAGAAATCCCACACACTGTCCACTCCACAAACAAACTTCAATACAACGTTTCGGTCATCCTTCTTAGAAGATTGGAAGAACGAAATATTGCATTAAAGTTTGTTGGTGGAATGGACAGTGTGCAGGATTTCTTTACACTTGAATGACAACCCCACTGGGATAATACCCTATACGCACCTCTCCAACTCCAGAGGTGTGCAAAAGCGTCAGTTTGATATGATTGTTATCGAAACTTTGGATGAGGACAAAAAGTTGTCAAGTGTAGCAGTGAGCGCACTCAACTTCTAGAGTAAAATTAAACAACTTTACGTTTGCAAAAAAACCCCTACAAACTTAAAGAGGAGAAAAATCAGCACTCACAAGCTGAGTCCCACTAATTAATTATGTATCATTTACCACCATGTCCACCAGCAGACACGTTTTGGCTCTTAGGCCATAATCAGTGTGAGGCGCTTGTGAGCACAGACTTTTCTCCTCTTTAGACAGGGTGTAAATTACCATGTACCCATGTAGGCCAGTCAATCTAGCGTTTTACCCGGGACAAATTGCAATAGTAATCATTCCAAGTTTTCTGTAATCCCTAGGTATGTCTCAATTACAAATTAAAAATCTACAGATTTATTTTTAGTGGAACATACTTTTTTTCAAGGTCAAAGTTGAAGATTTCCCTATTCATTTTTTCATAGGGAGATAATATAATTAATGCATCTGCCAAACAAGTTGCCATACGAAAAGTGACAGAAAATGGATTGTGTGCAGGTGCTAAAATTGGCTATTGCGCTGCTACCGTGTGAGTATGTGTAGTTAGTCAGTATAGATTACTTGACACCATGAAACCGCATGTGTACAAAGCAACCCAAGATGATTTAATCATGAATCATCAGTACCGCTGATCAATATTAAAAACAATATTTTAAACAAAAACCTTTTACATATTTTTAACAAGCATTTAAAATCAAAACAATTATACTGGTGTCTGAACCGACATGATCTTTTTTTTTTGCTCAAAATTCATTTCTTCATGTTAGCATACCAGACAACATTCTTGCTCCGTGCACGAAGCAACCCTGTTATAACATTAATAATAATGTCCAACACCATCCTCCGTGCCATCAGCAGTGCGGTCGGCACAAAGACTTCGATGTGTTACATTCTACCGAGTCTCATCCAAAGACGACCCCAACCCCGACCCCAACCCTATTTCCCAGCAGAACGACTACATTTGCACAGACATACAAATGAAAAAAAAAAACCCAAAGAAATGTCCGTTGACAATAAATAAATAGATCTTGAAGGGAAAACAAAAAAAAGTAACGGTTTGCAGACTAATGAAGTCTAATCCCCTCCCATGCCACCAGGCCCAAAGCCTGTCCCCTACTATACAGTGACACCCCCCTCTCAGACGAAGAAGGATGTTGACACCCCCCTCTCAGACGAAGCAGGATGTTGAAGAAGAAGAGTCTGCACGATGCCGAGCAGCTCGCCAGTAGCCTGTGCGCCAGCCAGCGTCACACACACACACACACACGCACGCACACACACACATACACACACACACACACACACACACACACACATCCACGCGTCCCGTCTCGTCCGCCACGTTTACACCACGTACTGGTTGGCGGCGTAATTGAGCGGCGTGTAGGCCTGGCGACTGTACTGGAAGTGGTCTGTTAGCACGTTGCTGCGGCCGTACAGGGCGTCCGAGCCCTGCGTGAAAGGCACTGAGCCGTTGGGCTGGGGTTTGTCCCCTCCCACGTGGTCGAAGACGCCACCCATGTCCTGCTTGGAGACCGGGAGCAGCTTCTTCTTAGCTTCCTGATTAGCATCGTATTTAGCCTGGTGGAGAGGAGGTGAGGAGGAGAGCAGTGGAGGAGAGGAGGGGAGGGGAGGGGAGAGGAAGGAGAGGAAGAGGGGAGGAGAGGACGGAGAGAGAAGATGATCATAAATGGTAAATGCATTTATATAGCCCTTTCATTACATTACGTTACACTTAGCTGACGCTTTCAACCAAAGGGACTAACAGTTATGTACAGGGTATTGGTTACAGTCCCTGGTACAATGCGAGATTAGTCTCAAGGGCACTTTAGCCATGAATGGAGGGTTAGGGAGAGGCAAAGGTGGGATTTGAACCTGCAACCCTATGATCTACATAGTACCAACGCCTTAACCACTCCTTCGAGCACTCAAAGCGCTTCACAATGCATGCCTCACACTCACCCACAGACTCCCTCCAGCAGGTGGCTTCACCAAGTAACTGCTCTACAGATACTGCACAGCACTGTACCCGTCTGATGAACTGCTGATACTGAGCTGGCTGGATACAATTTGTGGCAGGTTTTTTTCAGGTTTTTTTTTCTTTTCAAAAACAACAACATCACTCTGATTAAGGCCTAGTGCCGAAACGTCAGCACCAAAGAAAAAAGAAAAAAAAGTGGTGAACTGTGAAGAAGCAGTGTTGCACTCTTCCTGGAGTTAAATGAAGACTGGAGTACCTTGAAAAGCTGCACCTGCTAAAAAAGAAACATTCGAGGTGTGCGGGCTCTTACCAAAAACTTTGTCAAAAACAACAACAATAACAACAATGCTGTCTATCTACCTTGTTATACAGAAACACCCCAGGGTGGCGGTCATCATGCCCATGACGTTGGTGATGTTGACTATTATAATGTAAGGTAGTGTAATGTAATGTAGTGTAGTGTAGTGTTACCTTGTTGTAAAGGAAGACGCCCAGGATGGTGGCCATCATGCCCATGACGTTGGTGATGTTGACTATTATAATGTAATGTAGTGTAATGTATAGGGGTGTGCAAAATAATCGTCATATCGATGCATCGCGATACTTACTCTCACGATACAATGCATCAATTCATGACAAGGTATCGTGATACTTATTTTCTCAATATACTGCATGGATTCATGACAATTGATTATTTGATAACAATAAAATTCGATTTGCCACGGGTTATTTTGTTCCGTAGAGAATAGGTAATATTTCTGTTGTGATATAAGCTCTCTCCCAGATGATGGAATGCTTAAATAGTATGAACTGCCTTAAGAAAGCTACACAGCAACTGACAAATAAGCTGTATTTTACACATTTACTGAAGTAAATATCGCAATGCATTACAGTAGTACATGAATCGCAATGCATCGTGATCGAATCGCATCGTGGCAGGTGTATCGTGATGCGCATCGAATCGTGAACCCTTTGCCAATACCCACCCCTAGTAAAGTAGTGTAGTGTAGTGTTACCTTGTTGTAAAGGAAGACGCCACTATTATAATGTACTGTAGTGTAATGTAGTGTAGTGTAATGTAGTGTAGTGTAGTGTTACCTTGTTGTAAAGGAAGACTCCTAAGATGGCCGTCATCATGCCCATGACGTTGGTGATGTTGACTATTATAATGTAATGTAGTGTAATGTAGTGTAGTGTAATGTAGTGTAGTGTTACCTTGTTGTAAAGGAAGACTCCTAAGATGGCCGTCATCATGCCCATGACGTTGGTGATGTTGACTATTATAATGTAATGTAGTGTAATGTAGTGTAGTGTAATGTAGTGTAGTGTTACCTTGTTGTAAAGGAAGACCCCCAGGATGGCCGTCATCATGCCCATGACGTTGGTGCTGTTGACGGGGTTGCGCAGCATGAGCAGCGAGATGCTGATGACCATGATCCTCTTGGTGGCGTTGGCCACGGCGTAGCTGAGCGGGGACACCAGGTTCAGCACACTGAAGGCGATCACGTTCTGGGCAAAGTTGCAGAAGCCGCTGACCAGCAGCAGCAGCAGAGTACTCGTCCAAGTGCCCAGCGTGGACTGCAACACACACAAACACGAACACACACACACAAACACGAACACACACACACAAACACGAACACACACACACAAACACGAACACACACACACACACACACACGAGAGAAGACACACACACACAAGACAAGAGGTTAGCTCATGTTGGGGTTTTTTCGAGAATAGTGTTTCTCAACAGATGCTCTAGAGCAGTGTTTCCCAACCTTTTTTGTCTTGCGTACCCCCTGAGCATCTTAGTTGTGCCCTGAGTACCCCCTAATTCATGTTCTACATTGCTTTCTCTGTCCTGATGTGACTGCTCCATACATTTGTTACAATAATAAAAATTTTACAAGTACCCCCTGCAGTGTGCTCGCGTACCCCTTGTGGTACACGTACCCCTGGTTGGGAAACATTGCTCTAGAGTGCCGCCCAGCTTATCATGGAGGCCTGCATAGACACACACACACACACACACACACACACACACACACACACACACACACACACACACACACACACACACACGCACACACACACACACACACACACACACACACACACACACACACACACACACACACACCAAAATATCCCAAAACAACGCGATCATCTCGTGCCAGCCAGGAAATCGGATTGAAACCAAGTAAGTTTCTAACTCAATATTACTAAACGGTAGTTGAGTAGCCTACCTGGTTAAATTAACCTGGAGGTAGTAGTAAATCAGGTGGTGAGAAAAGAGCCTGGAGCCCTCGTTTTATAAACCAAGAAAACTCCTGCAGGCTAACTATTACCATAGACCCGGTCGGCAACTCTGGGCTCGCCCAAAAAATTGCTAATTTTCCCCCATGGTTGCCCCACCCGCGGTATGTAGTGGCTAATTAATATGCCTAATGACTGGCAGTGATTGACACCGCACGACCACTGATTCGGAGGGGAAAACAATGCAGTTTCATGGGCGGGCCAGAGGAGCCCACTGGGCCTACCATATTTATTTACCACTTTAGCACTGTAGCTTTACCACTTTAGGTTAACTTGGCCAACTTTATCACTTCAATAAACCTTGTTCCCATTGACTACACACCTCACACAACACGTCGCACCTCACACAACCGCTGAAAAGTCTCTCTAAAAGTAGCCTGGTTGCCAACAACTAAATACTGTTGACTCAAATAAACTGGATCATCAGACATCTGACCCAAATCTTACGCCTTAATTGATTTGCCTTTTAATTTTTTCCTGTAGTTTTCATTTTTTCCCTCCCTGACTGTGTGTTATATGTGTCTTGAAATGTCCATTTGGGCATTATGTGTTTTCATGCAAGCCACTTGACACCTTCATTTCCTGACACCTACTACTACTCTACTACTACTACTAAAGGAAATCTATTCTACTCTACACCCCTTTACGACACTGCGTACCAACCTATACTTTTACACTGCGTAAGAAGCCTTTATCCAAAGTGACTTACAATCAAGGACCTATCATGGCCCACAACACTTGCAGATACAGCATGCACAAGAAATATACTGAACAATAAGTGTAGATGCCAAATAGGGTTAGTGTAGTTAGTGTTTTCTTTTTGAAGTACATTAGCACAGGGTTAAGTAGAGTAAACACACTCTCACTCAACTCACTCAACTCACTCAACTCACTCAACTCACTCCACTCACTCCACTCACTCCACTCACTCCACTCACTCCACTCACTCCACTCACTCACTCCTTGTTCTCACAATTGGCATCGGGCTACAATAGGCTTTATCAAAGACAGAAGCAGTAAAGCAGAAGTCAGCCTGATAGTAGAGGAGTCTTGAATCCAATCAGCCCAGAGCATGAAGACAGTAATGCCAAGATAACAGCCATCCAGATACTGTCTGCAGTTTAACCCATTTTAGCCTGATGCTGCGTCTACCCTGTTTGACCTTTGGTGCCTGCCTGGAGCGACATATAAGCTGTATTCAGTTTCTTGAGATTTTAGGGTTTTTTTTTTTTTTTTAATTAAAATGTGGGTATGTTAGAGCTAAATGAACAGATTCTAATGCCAGATGAGGGTCTTGGATTCTAAATGGAACTTAGATTTCATGTTTTTAGGTCCTTCGGAGGCTGAGATATTTAGGTTTTAATGGGCATAGTCTTAACCTAGAAATGGATTTCCAGCCATTTTTTGTCCATTAATATTGCTAGATTTTCCATTAACAGTTTGTCCGCTAATATTGGTAGAAATCCACAGGAGAGCTGGAAATCCACAGGACCAAATAATAACCATAGAAGTGAATACAAGTCCCTTTTGTCCGCGACGCCCCCTTCAGTACCTTCGCGACCCCCGTAGGAGTCCCGCCGCGGCCCCCAGTTTGGGAACCACTGAGGTGATGCATCAAGTTGACACCAACATGGCCACTGAGCACATGGACTAGAGAGATCTTTGCTACAACACATTCAGAGGTTCAGTAGGTTTCACAGTTGATAGTGATACAATCTCTTTGACTAGTTTTACTATACCAACACACCACTGCTACTTCAACCATAGTGCTGCAAGAAGTACAAAAGGAATCATCCATTACATTCGTCAGACACTTGTATGCAAAACAACTCACGGCCGAGAACAACCTACAATCAGTAGCAGACAACATGAGGAGAAGTGCAGAGTATTCAAGCCAAGTAACAGCAGAGATAGATAGCCGTTTCCACCTGTAATCACTCAGCAGGTCACTACCTGCCAAGTCAATGTCCACATCTTATAGCTTATCAAAATAAGCTTTATAACACACTCAACTCAACACAAGTATAGTGCAACTGGGTGCTCATTCCATAAGAAATATTCAAAACAAAGGTGACAGGACAGCACTCCAAGTTGTGTACTTTATTGCCCATCAGACGTTTCAGTCTTAACCTTATTCAGTGTCGGGCCCGACAAGCAACTAGAAGTGCAGTCCTGTCTCCTTTATTATTAAACCGAGGGAGGCGGGTCAACCATATCGTTTGGAAAACGTTAATCGTCATGTAATTGGTCAGACCAAGTCTCAAGTGACGACATTTGAAAGTCGATGATAATCCGGCAACAAGGTCCCCTGACACACAGGCCGTGTTTCAAATGCCGCACTTGTGCACTTCAGGCACTGTTTTTCAGTGCCTAGGGTGCTCACGCTGAAAATTTCAGTTGAGCCAGTGCACTGAAAGTGCCAGGATGATCCCCTAACAATGGTGGAAAAATGCAGTGCTTGAATGATGGACACTGCACGCACTAAACGGCGGCCATGTTGACAATGACACGGAGGAAATGTGACATTCAGTTCAGTAGAAGAGTTTGGTCAACATTCTCCTAATTCTGTAAGTAATGTTGATGGTACACCAACCTTGCCATGCAAACCAAAGTATTGTATGTGTGATTGTTGACCTTTGGGGTGAAGGACATGGAAATACAAGCACCAGACGCTGTGCATTGTAAACAGTAACCAACTCATATTTTGGCGAGCTAATGCCATGCCCAGCCGTCACTTCCAGCGAGGGCACAGTGCTCAAATTTTTCCACAACACTATGCACTAAAGACCTCAGTGCACTGTGTGCACTGTGCACTGACTGTCAGTGCACTGACAAAAGTGTGTAATTTGAGACACAGCCACAGACTCACCACATCTCCATCTACCAGGAAGGAGGAGAGGTCCACCAGGATCCAGGTAGGCAGCATGAACATCACCGCGTTGAAACCCAGCGTGTTGAGCAGACGCAGGTGGTGGATCCGTGTATCCCGCAACACCTGTAGAGAAGAGAAGACGATATGCTAAATAATAACAATAATAATAATAACTAGAGATGCACTCAGAGTGCAGACCTCCGCCAAGGAAGCTGTTTGATAGAACATCTGACTATCTTACACCCTTATATTTTCCAAGACTTTCTGCCTTTTTCTTTTGAGGAGTTAGAAACTGGAATGTCAAAATTCACCCTATCCCGCAACGGTGAAGAATCCCGCAACACCTGTGGATAAGTACAGAGTACGAGGAGAATTAAAGACCCCCACCCCACCCCACCTCACGCCTGTGCGACTGGAAGGACCCCCACTCTACCCCACCACATGCTCATGGGGCTGGGAGGGAAAAGACTTGCTACTAGATGTTCTGCATAAGGTGACATTGGGGTATGTGGGGATGAAGTAATGTGTGAATATGTGTTTGATGTGGAGTAATGCATGTGTGGTGGTGGCATAGCTGGGTAAATGAGAGGGGGTGGTAAAACACTGGGGTGTTCGTAGAGGAGAGGAGTATATGGGCATGTGGACGCATGGGCATGTGGACGTATGAGAATGTTTGTGTGAACATGTAAATGGTGTCTCTGTAATCCCCCCACTGTCTTGACCGTTCTCTCACCCACTGACATCGTCATCCTCATCTTCATCCTCATAATCATTACCTACGGATTCCTGAGGAATCTCACATTTCGTTGCTTTTCCTCCATTCATGTGTTTATTTACTGTTTTTGCTATCTTTAAATTACAAAGACAAACTTTGCCTATCTGGCGTTTGAATCACAAGGCCACAGTGTAGGACAATACCCTCTGTGCGGACACGCCAGCTGTTCAAACTCGCCCCCTCCGGTGTGGGAGATATCCAGCTGTTGCGCGTGCACAGGATTTGCGTACAGATACCACGTGCCCAGGAGAGACGTGGGCCAAATGTATTGATATGTGTGGTAAACGCTTAATATGATGTATTGAGAATTCCTATGATGTGTTTGGTATCAATCTGATGGAAATACTTTGAGTGGTGAACAGGTCTCGGTCTTGTAATTGTTTTAGGTAATGTAATAAAAATTTAGTATTTTAGGATTTGAGTACAACTTGGCGAGAAGCTAAAGTTCCTAAGCCAAACCCCTTGGCGTTAGGACGGCCCATGTTCAGGTAACTGATTGCTCATTGGTCCCTGGCTGCGGTCGTCCCACGAGACAACCAAGTATTAAACTTTGATGTAATGATCAAATCTTTGAGTCGAAACCCGGTAAAGGGCTCCCGTGAACCTCAATTCACGTAGTATTTTCCCCTTAATTTAGGTAGTGCATTGGCTTCTTTCAACATTGTATTCTGTTCGTAATCGTATTGCTGACACAGTAGGTTTTGTCTGCTAATAAAATGTCATACAAATCTGGGGAAGAATTCCGTTTGGTCTATGCATATGTTTATTGTTCTGGTTATTGGTAATTCGGCAGTAAGGCTCATTCCCTGTGGATGGAGCGAGGCACACACACTTTGGACCAACTAAGATTTGGATCCGACGTCAATGGTGTTTACCTGGGGGTGAAATATGTCATGAAAACTGGGACGTACTGAGCGGGGTGATTGCATCTCTTTTGGGCCGTGTAGCCTCCGCCCGTTAACCTGAGGCAGTCGATCAGTCGCGGGACACGGAGGAAACACCTCTTTTAATAGCTGTAATACCATCCTGGCACCATGACCTCTATCTCATTCCTTAACGACTTACGTGCAGGTCTGGGCCCTCAAATAACCAAAAGTCGCGCGCTGATGGAGCACCAACGAAATGAACCCTTAACTAGCTGAACCCAGACGTAACAGAGATTGGTAGACTAATCATTTTATAACAGTAATATAGTAATTAAGTGCAATCACAAAATTACATTGGACCTAGAGAGTCTTACGACTGAGACTCTATTAATTGCGGTATTGGAAATAGGATGAAATGAAATATTTTCTACAGCCCAGAGCGGAAGTGTTCCTGATCCTAAATAGTACCGTCGTTGGGTATTTAGGAGTTTACATCTATATGTACTGTACAGCATGTACTTGCATAAGAAATGAATGAGATGTAAATCACAAAAGATCTGACTAATGCTGATCCTGATGGAACTGACCCGTCTCATGTGAAACCAAATATCCTTATGGGACAATCAAGAATAACATCTACAATAGACAATACGTTAAATATCTGCACACTCTCAAACGAAGATTAAACTCTATGGTGGGGATGCACTGGGAAGATACTGATGAACATTAGCTTGACACAGACACAACAATACCAGTGTTTCCCATACATTGAGGAAACTATGGCGGCCCGCCATAGTTTAAATTTGGCCGCCATAGTTTACGAAAATGTAAAAAAAAAAAAAAAAAAAAAAAAAAATTTTTTTTTTTTTTTTTTTTTTTTTTTTTTTTTTTTTTTTAAACGATATCCGTTTTTGTTAAAAACGATTTGAATTACGATTTTGAATTTCCTTCGCATTTTCCTCCTGGAGTAAATACATCCTATAGACTCTGTATTGGTTAGATAAGTAGTCCCACGTTAACACAGAAGATGGACAGAATGAGGGGAAAGCATTAGGAAGTGACCGTAAGGGTATTACAGTTGATTCATGTGTGCACACGTGTAACATCGGGTGAGTAACAGAACATGTGCGCTACGATGCGTTATGACACGCCGATATGCGAGGATCTTCGTCCAAATCGCTAGTCGCATGCATCATCGCTAACTGCGTTTACATCGCGTGCCGCGTGTAAGGGAAATGTTAGTAGTTGGCATGTATGGAATTCACTTCAATGTGTGCTGTTCTTGCTTCAGTTGTGGACAAAAACGATTGGCCAAAACTCACAATAGAAAGCCTTTGCTGGGCTACTNTCCCAGAGAGCTGAAAAAAAACCTTCATAGAAGAAGTCACACTTAACAGGGGTGTTAACCGATCCAATGAGTTCTCTCATTGCTCTCTCTCTCTCTCTCTCTCTCTCTCTCTCTCTCTCTCTCTTCTCTCTCTCTCTCTCTCTCTCTCTCTCTCTCTCTCTCTCTCTCTCTCCCTCTCTCTCTCTCTCTCTCTCTCTCTCTCTCTCTTCTCTCTCTTTCTCCCTCTCTCTCTCTTGCTCGCTCTCTCTCTCTCTCTCTCTCTCTCTCTCTCTCTCTCATAGTAGCCTACTATTTACCCATAACAAATGGTGAATTTCTGAGCCCTTTTTCATTTGTAGCCTATACCACTGAAGGCATGATAATGCTTCATCATATTTTAGAAATAGGGCCTATGTGCCTTTTATATACCAAATGTTTATCATTTTGAAATTGTTTCAGTTGTTTATGACTTGTGTATGACTGAAATTATCTCTGCATACTATCAGTGTTGCATTGCTTTGTAAAGATAGGCTATTCAACACACTTTAAAAACACACTGAAAAGATACGGCCATAGTAGCCTACTGAAAACATTTTGTTCATAATAATGGTGATTAATAAATGGTGGTCTTAAATTTTCATACTGACATCCTTGAATTTGACTTGGTAGATCACGGCAGACCATTAACTTCAAAAGTAGATCTTGGTTAAAAAAAGGTTGGGCACCCCTGCTATAGAGAGAACCACAAGTGCTTGAAAGACAGGGATCAAAAGCCTAGTCAAGTTGTTGTAGTTTACTTGGGTTTTGGAGCAATATAAAAAAACCTTCAGAGAAGGGACAGTTGGGATGAGTTTACTAACACTCCCTAGGCTTTGTTTTACATTTGTAATGAGTTTGGTGACAGACCTTCATTGACACAGCAGAGGAGACATCGGGCTGCATATAGAAATTAATGTGTAATGAATGTGAATATAGACATAAATGTGTAATATGTTGTTCAGCCCTTTTAATGGGAGGAATTTGGAAAAAACTGGCCCTGTGACCAGCACCCCTCATGTAGAATGTATACGCCTACAGATATGTGTGGGGGAAAAGGCATAGCCTACCCTCTAAGACCCTTTTTGTCTACAATTCCACAGTGCTCTTAAATTCTTATCTCTGCTCCTGTAAACAGAAATTATTCACTGTACTGCATTTTTTGACAATGACAATGTACTACTATTATACAAGTCATGGGTAAAATCTTATGTAGCCTTATTTCTCAAAATATAAATGACTGAAATATAGGCCCAGGCCTACAGTTTCTCCATGCGCCAATACGCTGCAAGAATACCCCCCCCCCCCCCCCCCAAAAAAAAGGCCCGTGTGAGAAGACCCCCCGAACAAAATAAACCCCGGCAGCCCCCATAGTTTCCAAAATTTCTGTGGGAAACACTGAATACATTATGTTGAACAGCAGCTTGACACAGACACAAACTATGTTGACATCAGTGTGATATATTATTATTAATACAAGTGCCAAGTGCAGGCAGGCACTGTGCATTTTCTCAGTCATACACATCAGACTAACATTTGGCCAGTAAAAGATCTTACAATGTGCAGATTGAGCAGAACAATCAACAGTGGGATTTTAATCCACCCTTGGAACGCAAACCAACGGCAAAGTTATTTGGGCTTATGTAGTAGTATGGCGGTTGGCGGATATCAAAAACCCAGCTAGCTCAGCAGCAAATCTGTATGTTAATCACTCATGAATTTGCCTGTGCAGTTAAACTGATACATCACCACACCAGTTCTCTTCGCTACAGGAGGGCTTACATTACATTACGTTACGTTACATTTAGAAGATGCTTTTGACCAAAGCGACTTACAAGGAGGACATTCGATCAAGTACAGAGTAAGGGGTCAGTACAGAGTAATGTAGTAATGTTCTGAAAAGTATAGGTTATGAAATGTAGTGCAATAACTCACTTTAACGGTTATGAAAAGCACTAAGTCATGGAAAGAGTATTGATGCCAGCATGCTACATCACACATTTTTTGTACCGTTTCACGTAAGCTTAATTGTAACATGGTAATGACCTAGCGTATTGCACGCTGAACTCAACTGAAAACAAGGCCAGGTATGCTTGAGGTTACCCGGTGAGACAACAATGCCTCTTTCCCACAGCCGGTCTTCTGGTAGGCCTACAGCTCAACACAGCATGATTCAGCTGCCACTTTCTGCTGTTTGACTAAGCTGTGTCGTGCCTGTTTGAAAAGCAAAAAGTCGCGGCCGAGTCGCGCTGTGTCGAGCTGTAGGCCTACCCGAAAACAGGCAGTGGAAAAGAGGCACAAGAGAGACATTTGTTTTGGGTAGGGTGCCCATATCCAAATTCAGTTGTAGCAGGTGCCAGTTGATCCAGGGTGATCGTAAGGTTGCGTTTATTTTTGGAGCTTATTTCGCAGTGTGCAGCCTGACCTACCTTCTAAAACAACAGGAGAGGAGAGACACCCACCTTTTTGGAGAAGATGTTTTGCAGGGAGAAGCAGAGGGTGGCCGCCAGGGCGCTGATGAGTCCAGACATGTCAAAGGACAGCTCGGTCACCGTAGCCAACAGCACTCCCCCAATTATGGGCGCAAGGGACAAGTACACCTGCACGCGCAACAACACAACGCCATTATTAGGATGCAGACATGGGGACTACATCATTTACACATACACAATCTCACTCTCTCACACTCACACTCTCTCTCACTCTCACACACACATACACACACCTTGTAAAACCATGGGACTCCGTTAGGATGTGGACATGGTCAGTGGCCTAGTTTACATTGGACATTTAATTCAGAATAGAACTCAATTCCGCTTTGAGAACCTCATGTAAACATTTCACAATTATCTCTCACTCTCTCTCTCTCACACACACACACACATACACACACACCCTGTAAAATCATGTATGATAGGATATTTCTACACAATTTAAATATGTATATACGAACACCTCGTGAAATGGGAATTCTACGATGTGCAAGAGGAGACAGGTAAACACACACACAAACAAACACACACACACACACACACACACACACACACACACAAACACACACACAAACAAACACACACACACGTAAGGTTGACATCTCAAGACTGCTATGGTGATTAGAAAAGAATGGCTAACCCTTGTACTCTGTTTTTCCTTCATGATGATTCGTGACAGTAACACGACCCAGATTGGCATGGTTGCTTTAACTGAAGAGAAAGAAAAGGGGGGATTAATAGTGCATGCATAACGAGATAACTTCATAAGTTATGACAATAACTCAATTTTCCTGGAAGGCCGCTACCTCTCGGGCAAGAATTTCAGCATGTCACTTGGGCACAAGTTGGAACAACTACACCTGGCACATTATGGGCATTAACAAATAACATTGCCCTAGGCCAGGAGAGCGCAAATCCTACGAGGGACCCGTTGGCAAGATCTGATGCTTCAGTAGTAACATTAAATTGAAGCTGTTGTCAACTCCATCGTAACTCGTTACAATGAAATGCAACTGCCGGCTGAGAAAAAGGATTCATTGTTAGTTCTACCGCTTATCGGATTGGCTCGTGCGCTACTGCTACTGTAACGAAAAAGTACCTTGAGAAAGATGTTGGTTACAAGCGATTGCTCCGCAAAACTTCACAGACCAATATCCCACGGATAAATTGGCTGAATTGGTTGACCATGTTTAATTTAATAAAACCAGCTAGCATGCTACGTTAAGCCAATTTTGCTGGTTTTAAAATAGGGAGCAGCAGCTCCCAAATGAGGATGATGCAGCTGGTTAGTGAAGGAGCCGAGAGCTAGCTGGTTAGCAATGTGCTAGCCAGTTATACATCTTGGAGAACTCAACAACACACGCATGTAATTTTAACAAACTTACCAGTATGCGCGTAGGACACTGGCACTTTCCATATGCTGAAGTGGGCCGAGACAGAGGCGAAGTATTTTCCAAAGGCCAATGGAATGATGTACCATCGATAGTATCTGCTTGGTACTTCTGTTTTCGGGACACCCCAGGCACGCAACAGCGGTGGTAAGAAGACGACAATGGAAAATATGTGGAAAAGAGAGACCGTGACAGGGTAAGGGAATCCATTTAAGATGATTTTGTTGACGACGTTGCCTCCCGAGCTGACCGTGTACCAGCAAACACACAGAAGACCGATCCGGACTCCCTCCTTCACAGGAGTACGATCCGCCGCAGCCATCTTCCTATTTCGTTACTGGCTGTGGAAGGGCCAGTGAGACGTGGAGGGACTACGTCTACAGAAACTACGTAGGAGCGGGGTGTGTTCGATACGATCCTGTGA
Source organism: Engraulis encrasicolus (assembly GCF_034702125.1). Classification (NCBI taxonomy): domain Eukaryota; kingdom Metazoa; phylum Chordata; class Actinopteri; order Clupeiformes; family Engraulidae; genus Engraulis; species Engraulis encrasicolus. The sequence continues at coordinate 13,861,001 of NC_085862.1, read as the reverse complement.
ATGACTCCTTTGTTCCTGCTTAGAGCCAAGACATAAATCGATTTATGCGTTTGCTTTTAAGAACTTTAGGGTGTAGTGTAGGCCTACGGGAATGGGTGTTTATAATACCGTGTAAATTATTCCAGTTTGTTGTACAGTTGTATTGTTGGAATGCTTGCCTTCAGGTTTTGTGGACTGAAACGCCTGCAGTCATTTAATTCTAAAGACAGAGGGGAAATCAGGTAACAAGACAGGTAAAACAATGGATTTAAAAAGGGTATAAAGACTTAATGAATGAAGATATCCCAAGCGTACAAAATACAATGTTTACCACCACACACCATCTACATTAGACCACAGCTCTAATAAATAAACACGAAATGCAAAATTGCATTATGTTTCATATATGACGTTTTTCAGGTCTAATTTTACACCACCCAGCACCCAACAAGCACATAACACAGAGCCGAATAGTTATACACAAGGCTTTGCAGGTGACAATGGAAGGCTGCCTTTAGAGTAGGCCGCCTACCACCGACAGGTAGCGAGGATGAACACGCCCTTCCCGGCAGAAAGAGGCATGGCTTGACTAACTATCCGCTCATTGGGCCATAAGTCACTTCGTCTGTGTCAACTCCTCGGGATCATACCCACAATATTTGCTTGGAGTATACGATGATTTAGTTGGCATAGTAGATAAGGAACCATATGTGATAGATTTAAAAATTACTTTTTGAATAAAGAGGGTTATTTTGAGAACTCGCCTTTTAGTGTCTGCATTAACAGGTGCATACCTACAATAACACGCACCCAGTTAAAAATAGACTGGGATAACACGGTCTTCTCAAAATTGCAAACGAAGCACATCTTTAGAAGATGAATGGTAGAATGGCAATTAATTATAGTCTCTGCATATAAACAATTTATTTACCTCCTCCTTTACTCACAGTACAAAGTTCAAACTAAATAGATTTCATTTACCATTTTAATTTATGTTTTTTTTTTTACAACAAAAGATAAATTAATAAACATTTGCACATACACATCAAAACGTGTGCATTTTGCAGTTTTGCATCTCTGTCAGAAACTTAGGGGGGGAGAGAGATTTGGACAGAGGCCAACCTGGAGGCAGAATGGAATGTCGGTAAGTAACACGCTCGTCAACCCAAACCATACAAATGTGTATATCAAAAAGAAAACAAAAAAAGGGGGAGGAAGAAATTCAAGATTGCCAGAGTTCATTTTTTTGTCAACTCACTCATTCAAAAACCAACAGGGCCAAAACAGCTCCTATTTTTCACATGAAATTGAAGGCTACAATTCTTTAGTCTAGGCAAACGTATGGCAAGATATGCAGCTTGCCGTCATCCCCATGGGGGTCTAGTGATATGCATTCAGTCCAGTCGTGCCACTTGTCCTTGGTGTCGTAACAGCCGTTCACCCCGGCCCACCGGTCCGAGTGCAGCCTGTCCAGCTCCTCTCTGGACACCTCCTGCGTAACCCCCGGTAAGTTCGACGGTGGGGCTTGGGTCACCAGAACGTGCGTTTGCGTTTTTCTCCCTTCTTTATTCGAATGTCCCTCCTCGCGTTTCAGAAACTCCGTCATGAAGAAGTGGGCCCCTGGGGTTTGCGTCCCAGAGGAGTTGAGCACATTGCTCTGCAAGTTCAGGTATGACTGGATGATTTCGTTTCGAGACAGCTCTTTCCAGTTCGTCTGCTGAAGGGGGTTGGGCTGGGGAGGAGGAGGAGGAGGAGGGGGGGTAGGGGTAGGGGTGGGAGGAGGTGCGTCGCTGTGCCCGTCCGCCCTCCAATGGGCATCGGGCAGAGCAGGCATCTCCTCTTTGGGCTGCGCCTCCTTCTGCACTAAGGGTTTGATCTGCCCCGTGACGGGGTCGAAGGTCAGCTTACGGTCTTTTAACTTGGCCGGCTTCTTGCTGTCCTCCGGCTGCGTGCCCGTCAGGTTGACCGCCTGGTCTCGGGGCCGGTACTTCTTTTTCTTCTTCTTCTCGGTGGTGCGAGTGGACGTGTCGCTCTCCGCCTTGCTCACCACCTCCGTCGGTGCCGACCCGCTCCCTCCCCCGTCCGACACGTCCATCGCCCCGCCGTCCCGATGAGAAGAGCCCAGCCGCCCGTCGCCCTGCACAGACACGCCGTCCGCCTTCCAGCCGTGGCCCGAGTCGCTCGAGTGCCTTGCCTCCGTGACGTGCACCCCACGGAGCGCAGAGCTCGGCGAATGCAAGGAGCCAAAGCTGTCGGTGGGTACAGTGGGGCTGAGAGGGGGGGTTGACACGGTCGACACCCGTGCTCCTGAGGGGGGAGGCCATCTTCCCAGCGCTTCAGCTGCGTTGGACTTGGGGTTGACCGCAGAGGAGCAGGGGCTCTTGGGGGGCTGCTGCACCCCACCGGCGGCTGCGGCGGCGCTGTCTCTCCTCACCTGCTGCTGTAACACAGCCGTCTTGAGGAGTAGCGAGGCGCTGGGCGGCTTTGCAACGACGGGGGAACTGGGGTGGGGTTTGACGGCGATGATGGGGACTTTGCTAGTTCTGTCATGCTCCTGGTTGTCTGTAGTAGAGTCTTTGTCTGACTGAGAGTGCGAATTGTCGAATGTGTTCAAAGAAAGAGCCTCAGGACTTCCTGCAACGCCGTTAGTTGGAGGCGGCGTGGAGGAAACTGAGTGATGTTCAAAACCTGATGACGACAGTTTGGAGATTTTGGCTGGCAAGTGCTGTGTGTCTCTTTGTCCCCCTTTGCGCTTTCGGTGGCCTGACCCCTCCACCACCTTCGAATGGTTACAGTTGAGAAAATCATTTCGAATTTTCAGCTCGGGGCCAGTTTTCCCTGAGACCGAAGTGACGGCGGCTTGGGGCGAGTTGGAGAAGGCACCTCCGTTGGTTCCCGTGTTCTCCTTGGTGGGTGGGGGCTCCGTTTGACCCGGCTCGATAAGTTTCTGCCAAGTCCGTAACAGCTTCTTCGCCCGCTTCGCAAGGTCCTCATCGTTCGTCTTCTTTCTGACATCATTTATTAATTTTCCGAGACGAGTTTCCTGACAAGTAAAAAAACATTGCATTAACAATTGTGTCAACATTAAAGTCACCAAATGGAGATGTATGTCCATGTACAAACCTATATCTGAATTTCAGCTTTCCTGCTATTCTGCATGTTATGTCCTGCTTGTCCTAGCTTATGTGTGTATCTTGTACAGTACAGCATGATATGCATTTCCTGACTGTCTTAAACTTGTGTGTGCTTAAATGTGAGTATCTTGAATCTTGGGCAAGGTGTCAGACTTGTAGCCCAAAGGTTGCCGGTTCGACTCCTGACCTCCAGGTGGGGGGTGGGGGAGATTAACCAGTGCTCTCCCCCATCCCCCTCCATGACTGAGGTACCCTGAGCATGGTACCGTCCCGCTGCACTGCTCCCTAGGAGCGCCACTGAGGGCTGCCCCCTTGCACGGGTGAGGCATACATGCAATTTCGTTGTGTGCAGTGGGCAGTGTTCACTTGTGTGCTGTGGAGTGCTGTGTCACAATGACAATGGGAGTTGAAGTTTCCCAATTGGCTTTCACCTTCACTTGTTAACCTGCATGGTGTGTTTTTGTCCTGCTTGCTACTACTGTAAGCTGTGTGTATTTATGTTGTCCAGCATGGTGTGCCAATATCCTGCCATTCCTCTAAGCTCTGCATGACTTGGTCTTGTCTGCATGTTTTGGTTGTGTCCTACATATTTTTTTTTTATGTCTGCATGATTATGTCCTGCACGTTTTGACGTTTTGGTCTTTTCTGGCTTTGCTCGTTGTATATATGCCATGTTTTGTTTTGTCTGCATGTGTGTCCCTTGAAGTTACGTTTAGAATTTGCTTTCTTGGCCAGGGCTCACTTGGAAAATAGGCAACAGCATCAATGCGACTACCCTAGTAAAACAAAGAAGAAATAAAATGTGTACATTCAGTCGCGTTACCTCAAGAGCTTCTTTGGTGATGGGGTATCTCTCCAAATGTGTAATCACTTCCATAACAGCGATCATATTGCAAATCTGTGGCAGAAGAGTTGAGATATGGTAGATTTCAGCACGGAACAGTTTTGCAGTAATGGAACAGTCAAAATGATATCTATTATGACCGCATCCAATTTAACAGCATCAGGCCAAGCTGGTCTTGCTTTTACACAGCACCCGAAAGCGCAACTGAAAAACAGTCAGGGTAATCAATTTACATGGATTTTTCAGTTGTGCACCTGTTAGCAGAAAGCTTAAGGATTGAGGACAGTAAGCACATACTGCATGTTTTACAGTTTATGATGACAAATAAAGAAACTTTACCCAAGTCAACGAAAATGGTGTGAGTAGCAAGTGTCAACAGTGTACATAAACTCCACATTAGTAGGCTACTATGATGGCTACTATGGCTACTACTAGCTATAGTTATACATCTACTGGTGCCTCCATCAATCTACCTTGTGAAGCCTTTCAAAGATTCTAAACAATAACTAATAATATGTTGTGTCTAAAGAAGTTTGTTTGGCTGCCCCACGCCTAGCCTAGTTGACGTCGAGTCATCCAGTGTAAACTGGCCATCCAATAGATGAAGCCTACATTTGGGGATGACATTATAGCAAAACACAACTGGTAGACCTTACAAAGTTTTGATCGATGTTAAATGGGCAAATCACGGAGTGAAAAACGTTCAGACCACTGATTGTACAATCAATGGTTCAGAAAAAGCCAGCTGCCTGGTAACTGCGTACAACTTCAAGCTAAAGTTGAACAGGGGAGCAAACTTACAAACAAATCTCACACCCAACAGTGAGAACCTTAAATGATAACAACTGGCATTACGAATCAGTCATTGCGTATTGGACGCAATAAGTGACAGTCAAAATTTGAAACTGAAAGACTGAAATTCGAAAAGTGGCTGGGAAAGCTGTCGAAGTTGAACTTTACCACTGATTGCTGCAGCCTTGCTAGCCTTAGCTAACTGGGTAACAATTTACAAAATGTCAGTTTAGTGTCGGGGGAAAGAACTTTGTGATAAACCTGGATTAATATGGAATACGGCGTAAGCAGTAATAACCATATAAGCGTTGAAATTATTTTGGAATAACTTAAATTGAGTTACAGATCTACTTAATGCTGGGTCAACAACACTGCACAAGTTGCATACCAAAGTTAGCAACGTTAGCTTGCCAAACAGGCTTAACGTTAGTGTCTCTTTTTTTGCGCAAGCAAACTATATGCAAGCTTTCTGTCAATGCCGAATCTGTAGCTGATGAATCAGATATCTGTCGTCCATGAGTACTTACATTGCTTTGGCCATCAATAGCTTGCAGCAGCCGGTCTCTCATCTGCTGCGCGGTAGCGGAGGCCGCTGTCATTGCCTGGCAGTAGTGGGGACCTGCAGGCGGGGGGAGTCCTCCGAAGAGACGGGTGGGTGACTCGCAGACACTCACAGGCCTTTCGGAAAGTGAGCCGCCAAGTGGAGCCCCATTTCGTCCATAGAGCTCATCTCTGTGAGATAGCTGAATTTACTTCAAGCATTACCGGTCAAATCTTGTCTGGACGGAGTCCGAAGGCTCATTTTACCCCGTGGCTTCTCTGGTCATCCGCTTTCACGCAGCTCCAACTGAAGGATTCTGAGCTCTGTGTTCACCGTTGTTAAAAAAAAAAAAAAAAAGAATGCTGGCCCAGTGCATTCTGGGACGCGCTTGAAAAATAAAAACGTCACACGTCGAGACATGATGTCATACGTAATGTATTCTGCACGTACAATTTTATGTAGAATGTAACTGTTGCAGTTTCTTCCAGAATATGATGTTTGTTACGTATTACACTTATATGCAAACTGATAAATGAAAGCATTTACATTTCGTGTTTCAGGATTGCCAACTCTCATACACTCCAATAAATCTCACTCTAGATCATTTTTCTTTCTGTGCTGTATTTGTTTACTCATGCTCATTTCCAAATGCGTTTAAGTCCTGATAGGACAACAACTGGGAATTAGTGACTTCAGATGTAATGTACCGTTTATATCTTTTTTTTTTTTTTTTTTTTTTAATGTCTGTACTCATTTGTGACCAGATAAAAGATCGAAAAAAAGAGAGAAAGTCACAGATGAGAGCACAAACCAGAACACTGATTTCTGTGTAAAAGAAACGAAGTATCCAAGGCACTCTTCCCAAAAAAGTTAAAATAGCTTTATTAAATGGCTAAATCATTGTAGAAAAGTTAAAAACGCCAACATGTTTCGGCCAAGGAGTGGCCTTCATCAGGGCAGAGTCTGCCCTGATGAAGGCCACTCCTTGGCCGAAACATGTTGGCGTTTTTAACTTTTCTACAATGATTTAGCCATTTAATAAAGCTATTTTAACTTTTTTGGGAAGAGTGCCTTGGATACTTCGTTTCTTTTGCATCCTATTTTTTGACCAAAGAGCACCTTCGGACTACCAACTAAAAACGCCGTAGCCCTCCAACTTTTCCTACACACTAAGAAATGCTGGGTTGTTTTGTCAACCCAAGTGCTGAATAACAGCTATTGGGTAAACGTGTTGGGTTATTCTAATGCAGTGTTGGGTTACTCTAACTCAATATTGGTACAGTGGGGAACATCTATGCTACTCTGCTGATTGGGTTATTAGTTAGGTTACACAATAACCCAACTCACTGGTTTATTGTACCCAACACTGTGTTGCCCTGCTACGTTTGAAATCAGAGTTCCCTGCAGATAACGTTCTTTCTGCCTGCCCGCCCTGGAAGAAGTGAACTGACCGGAGTCTTCAACAAAAATGAAGGTTTGTAATGTGTTTTTACTGTTTTGTCTCCAGCTAACTTTAGTTAACTGCCTAAAGCTGATAGATGTGTGATAGCCATTCGTTCATCCAACGCATTTCTTATCTTCCATATCGATCTATGAAGTATGAACCCATAGAATAAGAAGACCGTTGCCCAAGGTAGTCTCTACACAAACCTAAACCGTTGGTTACTCTCAATTACCTAAAGCAATGGAAATGGAGTCAACTAATCTAATCATAAGAAACACTGGAATGAATCTCGTCTTGAAACCAGATGGGATGAATTTTAATTTCACGAAACTCGCCTGTAACTTCAATCTGTGTCCAACCGTCTTTTGGTTTCCACGGTAACTCTCGACACAAATAACTGGCCGCAGTGCCGCCGCTCTGAAGTTGGTCTCTCGGCGGGCAAATATTATCAACTCTCTGCCGCGAGTTCGCGTGGAATAAGTAGCACAAATCAGCACAAGTTAGAGAAATTAACAACAACGGAAAATACGGACGTGCCGTGTATCCCTATTCAGTTGGACTATTGCTGCTGGCATCTGCTAGCCTAGCGAGCCAGACCCGTACAGCATCTGCAGCTCTGCTCAAGGTAGGCTAGTTCATGGCTGATTGCTAGTCTGTGTGGTTTTAGATCCAGCTTTTCAGATAAGCCTGGACGTCCGCGAATTGGGCTTCGATATGCAGACATGTCAGGACGGTTAATACTGTAGAAATATGTCAGCGAGCATGGTAGGCCAATAGCTACTACCTCTGGTTTAACAACAATGTGGCTTTCTATTTGCTATATGATTGCAGCTATGAAAAGAAGGAAGGAGACGTCCAGGACTGAACAGAGCTGTCACCTGTCACAGTGCAGTGCACCGACTGACTGCCGTGAGTAGTGGGCCCTATTTATAGTTTTTCGGTGTGGGCAGGCCAAAGCGAATACGGTGCTTTTCAAAGAAAAAAAAATGTAGAATGTTGGTGTAATATTGCAATGATAGTCTCCTTGGTGTAATGTGATGAGCATAGTCTACTTAAAATATATTTTGCTGCAACTAAATGGATGTGGCCTATTATTCAGATAGAATAATCTCTAATGTGTTTCTTACCACTATTTTAGGCTATTTGCTTGGATGTTGCTAAAAGAAAGGAGGCCTCCATTCTTCATTGTGCAGCACTACTGTGGGTAAGTCACTGTTTTGTCCATGTTGCAAAAGTTTGGCTACCACTAGTGCATCCTTATACACTTAAGCCTTGACCAAATTGAGTTTCATTGCTAGTGATTTGATCTCATTCAATTTCGATCCTCATATCAGCATTTTTGTTTTCTGAAACTTGTTTTTAATAGCCAATACTTTCTGATTTAGCTATTTATTTCACAGACAGTCTGACCTGTGTCTTGCAATGTCATCATCATGTTATAATTTTGTAACTAAATGTCACATGTGTTTTTCTTTTCATTCAGAGGCCGAGAGAGTTTTGACAAGGCTTCTGTACCCAGGAGGCGGAGGCAGCAATTCCAGCTTCAATGCGCACAGTCCTTTAAAAGGGACACCCAGCTAAGATTTTATTGCAAATTCTACACAGAATGTACTGCTCTACACATTTGTTTTGGAAACACTGTGTATTATTGTAAGTGTACACCAGGGGTGGGGAACCTTTTTCATTTGAAGGGCCACTTCAAATTACTCTGAGGGCCGTGAAAGTCCTCCGAGGGCCGTACAATTAACACAAACCAAGTAGGATTTCCCCCTGCACTCTAGGCCTATATGGAATGCAGCCACCTTAAAACAGACCTTAACTTCTATATGTCCCCTGAATATAACTTTCATTGTATTGCAAATGTTTCTTTTACAAAATATGCCGTATTTCATATGAAGCTGCATCATATTAAAATTGTCTCAGGGGCTGGATAAAACGGCCTCAAGGGCCGCAAACGGCCCTCCAGACATAGGTTCCCCACCCCTGGTTTACATCAATACAGCAAATTCATGGTGACACTACAATGACCTCAGCTATTTGGTTGTTTCTAGTGTTTAGGTACTGTCACAAAGCAGTCTTACAAACACATTTATTAATCTCTGTATCAACATTGAGGTTCTCATATAACCTTTCCCCATTCTATTCCCAAGTAAAAATGGTGCTCCTAGAAACAACCTTGAAGGCATAATGCCCTTCACTTTCAACATGGGTCTTCTTTGTAAACTTTGAAAGTGTATATTGAAAAAGTAGGCTATGTTATTTTTCTATATTAGTAAATAATGAGTTTTCCATAATGTGCAATGCTTGAAAGTGTTTCCCAGTGTGTTGTTACCCTATCATTTTTCCATTTTTTTGTCCATGTTTTTGAATAATATCCCTTCCTGCCTTTTTTTGACTGTATGATAACATGTCTGTTATATTGCTCTATTTTATATTTAAATGCAATCATCTTTGTTGAAAAGTGTGAAAACAAAATGGGACAATAAAATCAATGTATTGCACAAACTGGTGTGTTTATTTTGCACAGTCTGTGTCACATATAATAAGTGATACATTTATTGGGTAAATTTAACTTCATAATTAAGTAATTTAAACAGAATATTGGGGCTGTATAACCCATATATAGGATATGATGTAATAACCCAACAATGAAGTACATTCAATATAACGGTTTGGTTAGAAATAACCCCACATTTGAGTTAATTGTTTTACTCAACCTGTTGGGTTGAAATTTATAACCCAATTCATTGTATAAATACAACCCAATGCGAGGTTGGTCCAATAGTTACCCAGCACGGTAGTAAGAATTGGGTTATTTTCAACCCATCATTTTTAAGGGTGTATTGTTACAGATTTCTGTGTGTTTTGTGTAGGCCTACTTGAATTCAGTGGCCCCTTGAATGAAAAAGGTTCCCCACCCCTGGTGTAGCCTATAGGCCTACCAGGCTGATAAATAACATACCTAATAAACCTGAGGCAGTGGCACAAAGTTAGGCCTAACTAGTCACATCTCATATACAAGTATACTGTACAGGCCTTGTTGGGGGCCTAAAATGACTTTGTATCAATAAGAAGTACAGTATATCACAAAAGTGAATACTACCTCACAGTTTTTGCGGATTTTTGAGTATATCTTTTCATAGGAAAGCATTACAGAAATTTCACTTTGACACAATGATTAGTGACCTTTTAACAACTTATTTAACCGCTTAAATTTCTTGTTCACTCAGAAAAAAACAAAATACAGCCATTAATGTTCGAACATGTACTCACAAAAGTGAGTACACCCCAGATGAAAATCCGGTAGAGAAGGGGCTGTGTTGGCTCGAATCGTCTCGAAATGAAACGAAATGAAAAGGGAGGCCATCAGTGTGCGTTTCAACCTTTCTTTCTGGCTAAAATTGATTGGTGTTTGATTTGAATGTAATCCTATGGAGAATATCATGATCTGCTTCAGGAGTCACAGTGCATGTTGACATGCATGTTTCTTTTAGGTGTATTTCAGATTGCCAATGTTGACAGCATTCATGCATCCCCAAACCATGTCAGTCCCCCTATCATGCTTGGCTATTGAGAGGATACACATTTTTTTTGTAAAACTCACTTGTTTACCATCACACATGCTTGACACCATCTAAAGCAAATTCGTTTATCTTGGTCTCAAGAGAGATGAACAGACCAAGGATATGGATCACTGGAACCATGTCGTGTGATCTGAAGAGACCAAGATAAACAATTTATTTTTTCATCTGAGGCATGTTCAAACATTAATAGCTTTATTTAGGTTTTTTTTCTGAGTGAACAAGACATTTAAGCGGTTAAATATGTTATTAAAAGGACACTAATCATTGTGTCAAAGTGAAATTTCTGTAATGCTTTCCTATGAAAAGATATACTCACAAATCTGCAAAAACTGTGAGGGGTGTATTCACTTTCGTGATATACTGTATGAAACACACACACACACCAGAATTTTGTGGAAAGGCCTCCAGGAAGTAGGCTACCTCCTGTACAAGTAGCTGTGAGGTCAAGTGTAGGCTACGTAGTGTAGGTATTACCCTCTGATGAAGACGGAAGTTATACCGTCGAAACATGTCAGGTATAAGATACAATTTTCCATGTCTTAAGTAAAAGAAAATCTCAAGTGTATGACACCATCTATATAATATTGTAGCAAAAAATTGCCTTTCGGGGCGGGGCCTACAACAACCTGTAGCATATGGCATATGAAAGCATATGAAATCAGACACTTTGGGGCCCAACCCAGTGGTTGAATGGATAGTGTCCTACCCTCTTGATTTAAACTTTCTTAGTCCATTTCTCCCTTAAGATTAGTGCCAGATTCATGCCAATTCACTTCTGGGGTACTGCCTTGCCACTAAAAAAAGGCACATTTAAAAAAAAGGCACTATGAAAATGCGGGTCGGTTGGGCTCCAAGGTGTCCGATTTTTCATTAAACTACCTCAGTGCAGTGGTGCTGGTTGTCCAGCAGAGGTCAGCAGAGATCTGGACCCAAAGGGATTTAAATGTGGAATAGACAGGCAGCTACAAAACCTGAGTGCTTTGAGCACTCCAAGAGGGCATTGAATTCGAGAGGCACTGACGACACTCTTTCGGGTGGCTTATAAGTTCAAATCACAGCACCTGAACACCCAGGTAAATAAGCGTTGTAGATATGAAATACCAGTAGTTCCTTCTGTATGATAGATTAGCCTCTTTTAGGAATCATAACAAATCCAATTTCAATAGGCCACTACAGTACCCGTGGTAATAGAGGCACACATTTTAATACATTTGTTAATGGTGCTTTTAGACCAATGACAAACTTAAAACTCTTGCACATTTACGCATCCACTCAGCTTTTATTCATTTTTGAGTGTACATTGTGCCATTGAAAGGATGGCTTAAGTCACTGTATGCAAGAAACAGGTATGCAGGCAATAAGACGCCATTAGGAATTTTCAGGGGGAAAAAAACAGGGATGATACTTCTTGGACATATCCAGCACATATCTAGCATACACTGTATACCAAAATGTATGTTTCTGCAGCACACAAAACCTGTACCGTCATAACGAGTCTTGCTCAGGGATGCAAAATGAATTTCGGTGTAAACTGACAATTAAGTATCATCATATCGTATCGTATTGCATCGTATAACATGTCACTGATTAATAAAGTTATCTCCCACCAGCAAAAATCTATACAAATATGACTTAATAAAACAACCGTAATAAAAACAAAAAAGGAAATGGGCTCATCATGTCAAATACATTATGGATCATTGTGTCTGCCTGGTTTCCCAAAAATATATACAACGCCGCATGGTCACCCCCTCTCTGCTCCATCGAAACCTCATGATCCAAACAGTCTGCAAGATAAAAGTTCACACACACACACAACATCCTCATAAGCATGGACCTGAAATGTTCCCATGTGTTATGACCACAGAGATACAATGACAGTCTACTGGAGAGTGGCTACTGCTATTATGACTAGGCTACTGGAGACATTGATAATGGACTAGGTCCGAAACGTCTGTAGCTCCTGCTTTTTTCCGATGACTTCTTTTGTAATTTTTCAGCTACAATACATATTTTGAACTTGAAAGCTTTGTGTGCGCCTCATCTTTTTTGACTGTCATAGTATCGCTACTTTTGGTGAGCAGTCGCACCAAGCAACACACGATTCAAAGTTAAGGCGCAGACGCCAACCCTTTTGGTCTCTTTTTACTATAACCACAGAGCCCAGATGAGTGACACTCGCCACATTCGTGCTGATGCAGAAAATGACCAAAGCTGAGCAAAATGACACATTTCTAACCAGCATCCATTATAGGTTTCAGTGAATGAAATTGCTCAGTTTTCGATTGCTTTTGTGCCATCACAAACGTGGTGGATATAATGTAATCACCTGATGACACAGGTGAGTAGGGAGGGAGGGAGCAGCCGCAATGGCAGAGCCCAGGGTAGGGAGCAGTAGATGGGGACAGTGATACTCAAGGAGATAATCCTGACAATTTCAACATGCATTTGTATTGTTCACGCTGCCCTTGACTTATCAGCACCCAACATTGCTTTTTTTTGTTGAAAAGTCCTGGCCATTCTACTGATGGTATGGTTTTTATTTACATACTTCAAACACATAAACTACTTGTTAGCATACTTTGCCAAAAGTTGTGTTATAAGGTACCTTCTGACGATCTTTGGGATGATATTTGGAATATGTATTGTTGAGATTTATTATTTTTCTTTTAAAGGAAAACAAACCATGCCCTCATTACAATGATCTCAGAACAGAAGAAAAACATGCTGCATCGCTGGGTACTGTGTCAAGTCAAGTGTAACAGAGGCCAACTAGCAGAGTGTGGCATGGAACGTTAATTAACCTCAATCCCAAAACCTCATACAGTATCGGTAGCGCTGAACTACCGGACTGTTCCTTTAGCTCAGCTGTATCATGATGTGCCTCCCATGCCCAAATTGGAGAGTTGACTGGTAGGTGGCGAGTTCGAGCCCAGAGTGGCAGACTGTACAGGAACACCTCAGTTACACAAGAGTAGCGTGAGCAGCGCAACTGCATGCTTCAATTGGCAGGAATTCTCTAAGTGGCACTCTTGGCATCCAGGGCACAAAGTTTGTTTCACTTAAAGGGACACTGTGCAGGAAATGGTCAAAAAAGGTACTGCAACTATGCTGCTCATTGAAACTGGGCTGCCTATTGCCAAATTTGATATTTACATGAAAGTTTACTAAGTAATAAACAGATATTTTCTAGTATGGTCCAAGTACAGTAATTTTTGCAGCTAAAAATGGCTATTTTTGGAAATTCAAAATGGCGGACCATGGACAAGATCCCCCTTTTCATGCATGAAAAGTGCACTTTTTCCAGTCATAATGAATACTTAAAATTTGATGGTGGTGGTAAGTATTTATGAAAAAGGTAACATTAGTGAATGGGCAGCATGAATTCTGGAAATAAACAACTAAAAATCTCACACAGTGTCCCTTTACGCACCTGGCAGGTATAACACATGGCTTTATTTTGCACTGAACCAAACTGATGAACGGAATTATTAGAAGTAAGTACTTACACTATCATGCAGAACATGATGAAAACATTCCACAAAGCAATGAATATCCTGAAGTATCGCAGACTCAGTAGAAACTCTCTGATGTTATCACCTGGAAAAAATGCAGGTGTGAGAGTAACTGAAGGTACCACAGGGTACAGGAACACTGGGAGTGCGTTACAATATGTGACCTTGCCTCCTCCACTTTTGCTTGTCTCCTCGCCCCACCTCCTGGCCCCTCCTCCGTGGAGAAAACGATAAAGTTTCCCAGCTGTCAGCCTAGCTACAACAACTTTTTAGGGACTGTTTTTCATTCACCATCCCAATTGCAAATGAGAAGAAGGCTTTACAATTGAGCTTTTGCGAGATATTGAAATATAATGCTGTGGTCAGTGATGTCATCATGACATATTACTTCCTGGTACGAGGAGACAAGCACAAGTGGAGGAGGCAAGGTCGCATATTGTAACGCACTCTGGGTGGTGTTCAGAAGACACTGGACATAGGACAGAATATATTGGTTACCTGTAGTTGGTCCTTGGATATCATCTCCAAAACCATGGGATTCCTTTTTCTTTCTGTGAAATGTCAAAATAACGCATACCACTGAGATGATTGGAGCCAAAATACACAGCTGTAATACCATTACAGATTAGCTTTCATCCAAACATGGACAACAAATAAATATTTTGTTAACCATCTCAGCAGTCACAGTCTTACATTGGCCTATTTACAGTACCAACAAAAGACTTGTATATTGTAACTGGTGAGTCTGTCTTCTACTTACAAATACCTGCAGTTATCTCGTGCTACTTACTGTATTCACAAGTTCCCTGGTGGTTACTGGAGAAACTCTCTTTGTCACACTAAATGTGCGCAGACCTTAAAGGGACAGTTTGGTCAATTTCAACATGCAGTTGTATTGCTCACGCTACCCTTGACTTGTCAGTACCTGGTGATGCCACATTTTTCGGCTCAGCCCTTTCCGAGATATGAGCAATTCTAATGGGGGCAGCGTTTGTTTACATTTTTAAAAAATGAAACATAGGCCAACTCCAAATATTTTCCCAAAAGGTACTGCTGTTTGCTAGTTGTCTGCTGATGTTTTATAACCTTTTGGATGTTTTTGGGAATAAATAAAAATGTTTTTTTGAAATGTAAACAAAGAGCTGCCCCCATTACAATGACCAGGATCTCGGAAACGGCTGAAGAAGAAGAAAAAAAATCTCAGGCACTGACAAGTCCAGGGTAGTGTGAGCATTACAACTGCATGTTGAAATTGACCAAACTGTCCCTTTAATGTTGAATGGGAAACTTGTGGACGAGCTGCCTGCCAGTCTACATTTTTGTGACCGTCTGACACTCATACCTTACAGTTTTCGCCTGCAGGGGCAACGCAGGCTACGTTGACTGGCTCTGATTTTAAATAATTGCATTGTCTATGTTGACAATTTTGCGATGATCTTCACCACGAAGTCCCATCATCATCACAGAGAAAGGAAAAGCCAGCCACAACAACACAGTGGACCAAGCAAAACAATTCATTTACAAGGTGATACTTAAAACTAGAAGACAATACCGATACTTACAATTTAAAATTGAGGACCGCACCGGCATTCATCAGCAACGTCCTACATGAAATGAAGTCCACATTATTGACAAGGCATGCATGCCAGATAGAACACTTAATTGATTAAGTTATTGCAGTGCAATATGTTAGCCTAGCATCCTAAAGAAACACCACCAGTCGTCTCCACTACTAGCTAAAACAACCTTAGACTGACAGCCTTAAGCCAATACACCTTATCGGATAGCATTAGTCATAACTGATAAACTGATACTGGGTTGAAATCAGACGATTCCTTACCCGAAAATCAAGAAATCCCCGATCATGATGTCCACATCAGAGTTCCTGAGGTGACGTTGAAACCAGGAAGTGGATGAAAAAAACAACGTGTGCCGTCATAACCGCAAAGCATTTAGGGATTGCCGTCGGAGGCAAAGCAAAGCGAGCTCTTCTATTTAATTTTTGCATTTTAATTACTCTTCTATTGTTAATTCACTGAAGCTTTGTTATACTTTCCCTACTTTTATGTAAGTTTTTTGTTATTGTAAAGTGTCCTTGGGTATTTTGAAAGGCGCTCAAAATAAAATATTATGATTATTAACACACACCCACGCCAGAGATTTTACAACTTTGCCAACGCTCTCTACACGTGACGCTACCCCACCTCCCCTGACAACCGTCGCCAGGGACGAACTCAGAGGACAATCCAACTCGGAACTCAGAGCGAGGGCACTGCGTTACTTTGTAACTGTAGAGCAAACTTTGCCATGGTTAATTTCTGTGCTGTTCGCGGTTGTTCAAACCGCTCTGGGCGTGATAAACTGAGCTACTATTGTTTGCCTAAGATCCCGGCTGCACGTTACACCCAGACGAGACGTGATTTGTACAAAAAACGCCGCGAAAAATGGTTAAGGAGGATACGGAGAGAAGATCTCTTTAGCGAGGATTGCACCAAAAACTTAAATATAATGCGAGTCTGCAGTGATCATTTTATATCAGGTAGGCCTAATTAGCATGCTATTGCTATTCCCCTGTTTCTTTTTTTATTAATATTCATCTATTTCTACGATCCATTCGTTTGGAAGAACCACTCTGAAAATCCGTTCAAAGACCGAAATGTTCGGCTCGGTGATCCGATTTGGATTTTTATCTTCACAGGGGTACCTCAAACTCTGTAGCGCCACCAGCAGATCAATGTCACAAGTGCATTACATGCTGTAACCATCGGCGGACAGCAGCCAATCAAAATTGACAACAAAGACAAACACACCGTCCAAACAGGAAGTTAGCTCATATCTCAGCAAAGCCTGACAGATCTTAACGAAATTTCTCACACATGATCTCCAGGTTACGTACCGAATTCAGTGCAATACAGCAACTGGGGGGCGCTACAGTTAGTGAGGGATTTGTACAGGAAGGTTATGTCCTGCTGGGCATTGCTGCCTGTCGCACCTCCTCCGGTGCCCATGGGTCAGCTGCAGGGTCATCAGTCGGGAACCACCATTCACTAATGTTTCCCCCCTTTAATCCCAAAACGTTTCGTGGTGGCGGGGCAGTGACAGGGATGTCTCCCTGTCACCCCCTGCAGCTGATGGGTGTTTTCCCCTGCGGCTGTTGTCTGGGGTAAGGTGTTCTTCCTCCACGTTTTGTCCTTCCTCCTGAGCCAGAGCCAAAAGCTCGCCTTTTCAGCCTCCTCTGCCAGGGACTTTGTTACCTTCCTGAGCCTTTCTCCGGTGAGTCCCACGTCCTTCAGAAGGCGTGTGGTTGACAAACCTATGAAGCCTCGACAGCCAACCTCTACTGGTCAGATGGTGGTCAGCCAGCCTCCCGGCACTCAGCAGCCAGCTCTGAGTGGCCCTCTTACGTTCAAAGGCAGCCTCAATTCCCTCCTCCATAGGCACTGTCAGTTCGATGAGGAACGCTGTTCTTGCCTTAGCTGACCACACAACAATGTCTGGTCGGAGGGATGTGGTGGTGATCTCCATGGGAACTGAAGCTTCCTGTCAAGGTCGACTCTCATGCTCCATTCCTGGTCAGGGGTGAATGGCCTTGATGGTTTCCTTGGCCTGATGCTTCTGCTGACCCCTCCCTCTGCTATAAAGGTGGTGAAATCCTCTAGAGGTGGTGGAGTTTTACTTCCTTGTCGGCACTCCTCCAGCACTTCGGCTAGCTTCTTCAGGACTTGGTCATGGCGCCACCTATAGCGGCCCTGTGAAAGCGCGATCGTACAGCCTGACAAGATGTGCTGGAGACTTGCGTTGGGGGCATTGCAGAGTGCACAACATTCTTCACTTTCGAAACACTGGTGGAGGTTCCGAGGGCAGGGAAGCGTGTCGTAAGTTGAGCGGATGAGGAAGCTTAGTCTTGCCTGTGGGATCTTCCACACATCTGCCCAGCTGATGTTCCTATTTGTAATTCCCTCCCAGGTCGTCCAGCAGTGAAAATTTGTTTTTGCCAATATGGTATATACCAAACAGGAAGTTAGCTCATATCTAGATGGTTAACTGTATGTTGTGTATGCATGAAGGGCAGCATATGAATGAAGGGCAATTCATGCATGAAGGGCAACGAATGCAAGACGGGCAAGCATACTCCAGCATTTTCTGTGAGGAAATGCAATCTAGTTATCAGTAGGCGTAGCTTAAATGAGAATTACTTTTAATATGTGGGTCATTTCACGTGAAATCAGACACCCGGCCGACCCAGATTTCAATCATACTTGCTGTGCCTGTTTAGTAGCAAGGTAGCACCCCAGAACTGCATTTGTGTGAATCTGACACCAATATTAATGGAGAAACAGACCAGCAATGTTTACATATGAGGGTAGGACACTATACATTCAGCCTTGATTATAGCAGTCCGTGTAAGTCGCAAAAAGATGTCTGAGGTGTTGTTTGAAAGCTCTTTTCTGGCTCTACAAAGTTCACAAACAGCATGGAATACAACAGCCTTCAGAATATGAATTATGATGCATTGAAAAAATAAAAATTGAATAAAAAAAGTATATTTTTAAATGGCCGGTTTCTTGTCTAAACATAGCCTGTAAGGTTATAAACACCTGAAAATGGGTTGTTTGGTTCCTTATTCATTTCAGAGATAATGGGACATAAAGGTTGAAATGAGTTGTAAATAAAGTGGTAATAGAATAGTATCAGGGACAGGACTGGACTGGCCTTCTGGCATAACGGGCATTTTCCGGGTGGGCCCTGCACCCTCACTGGGTCCTAGTCCAGGTACTCAAAAACTAAACAGCTTCTGCCCATTGTCAATGGACACAGTGGAAGCTAGACCATTTTCAGCATTTCGAGAAGGCAGGGTTGAAAGAATAAGCTCAGTAAATGTTTTTTTAAAGCGGTCAAGCATCAAAGGGTATGTTGTAGCTGTATATGATGTCAACTAGTGGCTAGCATGTGTTGGAATGTATGCCGAGCACTGGAGAGGTGAAACTGAACTTCCTGCATCTTCATGAACCATCTCCATCCTTCACATATTCCGATAGACATGCTGTCATGTGATATTACTATGGTATCACTATATTATTACTAGGTGATCTGTATGACGCCATATTTCTGAATCCCATTATCTCTGAAAAGAATTAAGAACCAAACACCAGCATTTCAGGGGTTGTTCATGACATTGCAGGCTACGTTTAGACAAGGAACTGGCCATTTTAAAATATTCGTTTTCTTGATATTCAATTTAAAATTTTCAATTTATCATAATTCATATTCTGAGGTTTGTTGTATTCCATGCTGTTTGTGTAATTTGTAGAGCCAGAAAAGAGCTTTCAAATAACACCACAGACATCTTTTTGTGACTTACACTGACTGATATAATCAATGCTGAATGTATAGTGTCCTACCCTCATATGTAAACCTTTGCTGGTCTGTTTCTCCCTTAATATTTGTGTCAGATTCACACAAATGCAGCTCTGGGGTGCTACCTTGCTACTAAACAGGCACAGCAAGTATGATTGAAATCTATGACGGTCGGGTCCCAAAGTGTCTGATTTCACGTGAAATGACCCCTGTTGTAATTTAGGCATAGCCTACCCTACATAACAAATTAATAAATGAACACGTGTTGATGGTTTTAAAGGTGGCAGCTGAGCTGACTGCAAAGGTAGCAAGCACAGTCGGCCCGATTCTGGCTGAATGTCGGGACTGTCGGCTGAACGTCAGCTCTCGGTGATGCTGTGGAGAGAGTGAGCAGCACAAAATTCCTTGGAGTGCACATCAGCGATGACCTCTCCTGGACCACCAACACCACAGCACTGGAGAAGAATTCCCAACAGCGACTCTACTTCTTGCGTAAACTGAAGAAGGCAAATGCTACACCCTCCGTCATGACAACATTCTACAGAGGAACCATAGATAACATCCTGTCCAGTTGCGTCACAGTGTGGGGAGGAAGCTGCACGGAGCAAAACAGGAAGACGCTCCAGCACATTGTTAATACAGCAAGGAAGATCATTGGAGAGCCACTCCCCTCCCTGCAAGACATTTACACCACCTGCCTCACCCGCAAAGCACTGATGATCACCAAGGACACAATCCACCCTGCACACAAACTGCCCTGCCATCTGGAAAGAGGTACAGGTACCTCTGCTCCGTACCACCAGGCTGGCAAAGAGCTTCATACACCAAGCAATCAGGATGCTGAACACTTAACCCGCCCTCCCATCACTGATATGCCCACTCTACACTGTATTGTGGATTGCACATTCTACTTGCATTAACTAAAAAAAACACACACACACACTGATAAAACCCACACCCAACACTGTATCGTGATTGCACATTCTACTTGCACTAACTCAAAACACACACACACACACACACACACACTGCACTGACTTAAAAGAGCACACACACATACTGCACTGACTTCAAAGAGCACGCACGCACACACACACACACACACACACACACACACACACACACACACACACACACACACACACACGTTGCTGCTGCTTCATGCCTATTACTTGAACGACTTTACTGGAAAACTAGCTACCAACTATTTGTAAATATTTCACATCACTTTATATTCATTATTATTTCACAATGTTACTATCACTATGTCAGAATCGTCAAAACAGACGTTTGCACACTACTTCCAGACATTTGACATTTTAGACAGAGGACGGTGTAGACGACATAACAATGGTATTTAAACTGATGGCACATCTATTTTTTATTAGCCCGTCATTATTTTGGGGCAATAAAGTGTTCCTGGACATTTTCTTCTCATTGTTGTGTTCATAAATGATGATGATGTTGTCTACCAGTCTATCAATAAAGTAGGACGTGGGACGTAAAGAAATGTCAACGCTGCGACCTGGCAGATGACGGCTCTGCTATGGACCAAACGCATGGGCTGTTGTTGCTTTCGGAAAACTGAAACAGTTTGCTGTTTCATGTAAGAATCAGGCACGTGCACTCCAATACGGCAGGGGAGGCACTGCCTCACCAGCTCCACATGAGAATGATGAGATGCAGTAAATGTGAATAATAGTAACAATAACAGCAATTGTTTTCGAGCATCTGCACCATAACTACCATTTGAGTAGTATTTAAACAGTTTCACTCATTTTCAATCATTTCCGTGGCCAAAATCGTAATATTTGCCCATTTCATGTCAAATTGCTCCGAATACGCTGAATTTGGGGCAACTCTGAACTTGCCTCACCCCGGATTGCGCAATCCCTCGTTAACAAGCTTGAGCGCATGCACCATTTTGCACGTTCTGTGAACGCAACCTGGTAATATTGTATTAAATGTTTTTATAGAAGTATGTATGGTGTGCCCTCATTTCCTGATTATCATTTCTTTACTCTGAACGCTTTGGCTTAACGCCCACTGAAAGATACAGTGGTGAGGCGAGCAGTAGCCTGGCCGCAGACTCCTTCTGGCGTTGAGAGTCTTGCTGGCCAGTTACGTCATAGCGAATCTGAAGTTCACAATACAGTCAGTCGGTGTTGTTGGCTAGCTTGTTCACTTCGACTGCTACAAGTGGATTTCATAACGAAACTAAGAGCATTCTCAAAGTTGGATTTCCAAGGGGAATATATGTGATAAAGAATGGAGGACCGACAGAGCTGAAGGGTTTGCTACTGCAGGTGACCGGTCAGAAGATTAGAACTACCCGATCATTTCAAAGTGAGTGGTAGGCCTAGAAACAGAAAATATTTTTTGTTTCCCCTGTGTCTTGTTTGCAACCGGCGAGAATGTGTGGAAGACCATACGCATGGGATTTTACGACTTAACAATTCACTAAGGAGCCTCACGAAACACAAATTCTCGCGGCTACTCATATTCAATGCCAAATTGCTTTGGAGACGTTTGGGGCGTCTCGAATAGATGTGGCTTTGGATGAACAGCACCGGCTAAACTAACGTTAGCATGCACAACGCCAAAGTGATGGAGAACCGTGAAAGAGCGGCGCATGGACCCGATGTACGAGTTAAGGTAAGACCAGTGTTTCCTATGTGTGTGAAGCCTGTGTTTGTGAGACCCGTGGGGAGAGAGAGAATCCGCCGTGATTCTGTCCGGTGTGGTAGCTTTTGTGATAGGCACCGGATTCTCATGTGCCCTGTAACTGTTTGTAAAGTTGAGTACAGGGTACCGTTGAGGTAAATCAAATATACCCGTGTAACTACAAGACTCTGATTTAATTCCAAAGTGTAGGCATAACATAAATGACAGTCCCAAAATATTTGGTGACCATATCGAAGCTTGTGTAATATCTGTTTATGTTGACATTCGCTTCCTGCCACACCTTTGTCCCACATCGCTTGCCGTAGCCTCGTACAAGTAGATGTAGGCCTACATTTGCACGAGAATCCAGTGCGTATCACAAAAGCTATCACACCGGTTTGTTCGCCGTGGTGCTCAGCGGTCTATATGACACCGTGTTTTGAATCCTGTGTGTCTTTCATTGAGCATCCGCCGTGATGCTCAGTCCACATTTGTGTGTGAGAGCAGTGGGCTGTGAAGGAGCTTACACTCTCCACTACTCTCCCGTCCCCTCCCCTCCTCTTCTCCTCTCCTCTCCTCTCCCCTCCTCCTCTCCTCTCCTTTCCTTCCCTTTCCTTTCCTCTCCTCTCCTCTCCTCTCCTTTCCTCTCCCCCTCTCCTCTCAACTCCTCTCCTCTCCTCTCTTTTCCCATCTCCTCTCCTCTTCTCTCTTCTCCTCTCCCTCTCCCTCTCCTCTCCTCTCCTTGAGCTCATCTCCTCTCCTCCTTTCTCCTCTCCTCTCCTCTCCTCTCTTCTCCTCCCCTCTCCTCCTCTCTCATCTCCTCTCCTCTCTCCTCTTCTCTCCTCCTCTCCTCTCCCCTCCCCTTCTCTCCTCTCCTCTCCTCTTCTCTCCTCTCCACTACTCTCCTCTCCTCTGCTCTGCTGTCCACATTGGTGCTGTGTGGTTTATGTGAGACCACTGTTTGAATCCTGTGTGTGTGTGTGTGTGTGTGTGTGTGAGAGAGAGAGAGATCTAATAGCATTTTCTCTGCGGAAATGCAGTATGTCAAAATATGTAGGCCTACCTTATGTTAAGAAAGCTGCTATGACATATGGAACTTGTCGGTAGGCCTATTTGGCAATTATTTATTTGAAAATCTGATATTGAAAAAGTTACTGCCTCACCAGCCATAAATCCCACCGCACGTCACTGGTAAGAATGTCACATGGTTTTTCCCGTATTAATGGAGCATTCCCCAAGGGTGGGAGATGGAATGTTTCTGACCTCCTACTTGCTGAAATGCATTGGAACGCCTGTCAAAGCTTCGGAATGTTCAAGTCGCAAGCTCTGGAATGCGGCATAAAGCAAACTTCGGAACAGTGGTTTTATGGTTTTCGCTGTTGATTGTTTGAAACATGTTCCGGCACGCTTTGCCAGACTCCCGTCACTACCAGTAGGCCTAGCTTGCCTATGTTCATTTAATTTCCATGTTTTACGGTGTCTTATCACAATAACAAGAACAGACCTACCACAAATGTGGGTAGGCCTATAGCAACTAGGCTACATAGACTGACAGCGCCGATGTCGGCTAAACACTGACCTGTGTGTGTCTCGTCAACAATTAAACGCATGCTCCACCACAAGGGGAGACATTGATAGTTATTGTTTGTCACGGATAGTCTCCCATTATCCTATATTGTTTGTTTGTTTGTCTTTTAGGCAAGCCATCATCTCTGCTTGATGAAAACAACCCGGACTGGGCTCCATCACAGAAATTAGGACACCAATACAGTGAGTGAGGTTTCACTAAATAGCATGTTTTTTCTGCATATCTGTCTTGTGCCGATTTGTCAACCAGGGCTTTTAAATATCCGGGCAGCATGCCTTTCTTTGTTGACATTTTTTTTGGCTCTACAGTTACAAAGTAACATACTGCCCTCTGAGTTCCGAGTTGGGTTGTCCTCTGAGTTCGTCCTTGACGACGGTTGTCAGGAGAGGTGTAGCGTGTAGAGAGCGTGTGTTTGTAGTGTTGTAAGTAAGGCTTTTTGCTATACTCCAATTTTGCTATATGCTTACTGCAATGTGCAATAATGTGTATTAGGTCTTTGTCTACATCTTGTATCTATGTAAGGTGTCAGACACTATGTAAGCTGTCAGGAGAGGTGAAAGGGGCCCATAGCACACTGCAGTAAACATACACTATTCAGAATCAGTAGGTCTACGACAGTTAGCCTTCCCTCAGTTCACGGTTATATCCCATTGGTCCATCATCCCACTAGTCCGACCACACACGTTAAAACGGGGTCAGCTCTATGTTCCCACAGCCCATTGGTCCCACGGCCCATTAGTCCCACAGCCCAAATGGTCCCAGCTTATTCCTGCTGCTCCATGTTTCCACAGTTTTACGAAATTATTCAAATATAAGCCCTATGCTCTACAACTCCATGTTCCCACATTTCCAAGTAAACTAAGAGAACCAATAGGCCTTAAAATAATAAAAAATTAGTGATGTGGGACCAATGGGCTGTGGGATCAATGGGCTGTGGGAACATAGACACGCTCCCGTTAAAACTATGCCCAAACCTAGTTTGCGAATGTGTATTTCCTAAGTTTGCCTGTTATTGATACAATAAAGTTGAATGTTTGTGTTACAAGTCTTTATATCTCCTGCTGAGCCATGGGCACCGGAGGAGGTGCAACAGGCAGCAATGCCCAGCAGGTTTTAACAGTTATCTGTATAATCCTTATTTAGAAATGATTGAACCTCAGTGTAACAAAATCTTTTTCTACCTTTCTTCAGACAAAGACCCATCAGTCTAAGAGGTCATTGATATGATAATCATGATATGATTGTCATATATGGTCATGATAATGTAACTAGTCCTGAAATAATTGAACCACTTATCAATTTGATTTACAGTTTATTCTTTTATTTCATTACAATCAGAGCATTCGGCAACTGTGGCTGAGACCTTACCGCCAGCCCTAGAAAATGTAGGGAGAGAAGAGACCGTGGAAACCAAAACTTCAGGAGATGGTTGTACTTCAGTGGGGAACTTAGATGAACACTGCACCAATTGTATTAAAAGAGTTAAAGAAATAAACCAATTGCGGGAGGAGAATAGAAGACTGAAGCGAGAGCTGTCCAGAAAGGCCCTGCATAAGGGGTCTGACACACCAAGGCGGTAAAGCGGCGCGGAACGGCCACGGTTTTTACCGGCGTCAGTGAAAATACATTGAAACCTATCTGTCCTTACACACCAACCGGCGGTAGTCGGGCGTCAGCGGCGCGGGAGCCGGCTCCGCGCCGCGCTGCATTTGGAAAATAGAACTCGAGCGTATTTTTCACGCCGGCGACCGGCGGTGTCTCATTCAAATGAATGGCAAAGTAGCATGCTAGCTTTAGCTGTGGGGAGAGTTTTGAATAGGACTGGCCGCGCACGCCGACGCTGTCAGTGTGCAAGGCAGAGAAAAGCACGCCGGCCAAAACTAAGCAGAAAGACCGCGTTCGTCCCGTGACCGTTCCGTTCCGCCTTGGTATGTTTTGGCCCTAAAGGTGGTGACGAGGACAAGGAGTCAAAGGTGAAGTACTCTGTTCCTCCATCTCTCATGCCCTGTTCCATTCGCCACACTGGGCACTGTGTACTGAGATGCAGTGCTCTTTCCACCCTCACGTAACAGCAACATTTGAGGATGAAGCTTGTCATTGATAAGAAAACAAGATTTTTGATAGTTTGTTTGTTTGTTTGGATGACATGTCATGGATGAATGTATATCCTCATAGACATACTGCTTGTGTTCCTTGTTTTCTTCCTTATTTGTCCCAATTCGATAACTCACAGTCACAGTACTGCCAATGTTCTCCAAAACTATTCCCACAGTTTGCCTTACCACTGAAGTACCCTCGAAAACCTATGCAGAAAAATAGGAACGTTCCTACAGTTGGAATAAGAGCAGATGGATGGAAAATGGTCACAGAGGATCACAGCTACGGTTGTCCATCTCCATCTCTTGTAATTCAAGCAGGTAATTCATGGCTGTCAAAGTCTGTTGCATTTTACGCTATTATGGCCATTCGTTCCTTTGAGGTCACTTTAAATAGTAGGCCACCATCTTGGATTTTGTCAAAATTGGGGGGAAACCCCTCTTACCTAGCCTAGTAGCCACTATGGACCTTACGCATCTAAGAATCCTGGTCCTAACCTACGTTGACCTTATGACTCTACAATCTCTGTCTATCTCTTCTTCCTCTGCCTTCCTACTATTTCTGCCTCTCCTCTATACCTCTCCTTTTAAATCTATCTCTAACAATGTTTTTTTTCCCATTTGTTAAGCACTTTGAGTTACATGCCTTGTATGACACAGTGCTATACAAATACAATTATTATTATTATTATTATTATTATTACTAGTAAGCCTAGCGCCACACGCTGGACGGCCTTTTTTTTTTTGCCTGCGACTGGTCTAGCCTTGCATTGTCTGAGTGGGTTGCCAGATTGTTCTGGATTTGGCAAACCAATCACAACGCAGAGATATGTTTTGAATCAAAGCAGGCAGGGTTTTGAGGGAGTGACAAAGCTTGCAATGCTGGGAAAGCACAATAACAAGAAGTATTGAACAGCTCTCGTTTTACTCAGCTTTGGAATCAGTTTTGGAAGAATTATAAGGACTTTTTCGCAATTTTACTGACAGTCTATAAAACGTGGATACACACTCTTTGATGGTAGTAATTGTGCGTTGCGCTGATTGGTCAGAGCGTTGGCCTATAGGCACAGACACAGTTTGAAAGACAGCAGGTTGCTCTCATCAACAATCTTTGTATTTATCGTTCATCGGGGTCAGACTAAATTAAACGTCCAATCTCACATTTAGTCTGGTTTGCCAATTTTGTGACTTTGTCGACAGATTTAGTGACTTTTGGCCGTCTCTGGCGACTAAAAACCTCATCTAGCGACTTTTACGACTTTTTGGAGAACCTGGCGACTTGAGTTTCAGTGAAACTTGTGTGTTCAGTGTCTAAATAATTGTTTTTCCACATAATTGTAACTGTGCCGCTGTCAGAAGCGTTACCCACAGTTATGCAGGGCTTCAGATTAGCTCTGATCTCTAAAAAGTAGCTAGCACTGCCATTTTGCATTATGAACGTAGCCATGTAGGCACATTTTCTAGAGATTAGTGTGTCGAGCGTGATGCTGTGATGTGTAACGTCATGATGTCATCTAGCAACTTCTAGCGACTTTTCAGAGAGCCAATAGCGACTTTTTGTGATTTTGTTTTGCTTCTGGCCATCTTCACCCTACACGGCATCCACACATGACTTTTTGAAGCAATTGACAAACATGTCAGCATACAGTAACTGTGAAATGGAAACAGGCAGGAATTTACAATCCACCAAAAAAACTTGGCGTAGATGATGTTTATATCATGCCTGACACAGACTCAGAGTTTTGGGTTTTTTTGTTTTTGTTGACGGAGTTCGGTTTCGTTGATCGGAGTTGGATTTGAAGTTATTAGGCCGGGAGCCACGAATACCCCTCAGGATGTTTTTTGCTTACTTTTTTTCACTATGATTTCCTGTTAGTATATACCCTGGGCCATAACGAGTTGATAGGGTGCACTCCCAACTCGGCCCCGTTTGGTCTCAGGGCCCAAAAAAACATCTTTTAAGGAAAAGCTGCAGGCGAAATTATATACTTGTAAATATTAAGGTACTGCAACTGCAAAAATGGTCCTAGAACCCTGTAAATTGTCATGGGTCATCCTGTCACATAGGTGAACCAACCTGAAAAACGTTTCAGGGCTTGGGGCTTTTCTTCTGTCAAATATCATCTTCAACATGCCCAAAAAGCCCCAAAAATGCTTGTCCGCCTGACAAATTGTCTTCAAATTTGATCATTTTCAACTCTGTTATGATATGCATTAGTCCCTCAAATGTAAATGAAAAACTACCCAAGTTCATGAGCTTCAATTTAAGTCCAAGAGGACCTTTCTAGCTAGAGTACAACAGCTGCTATGTCCAAAGTTATTCACAATAGCCTATCCGAAAATAGTAGCCTACTGGCAGGCATTCAGTCACTTTCAGCATTACCAATTCGTTGGTACTTTGAACATATGACATAAACCATATTTTTTGAAGTGTTTGACCTTGACTTGAAAATTGCATGAATGAAAGTATTAAGTGAATAGCATCAAAAGTAACTAATGTTACCACCTATTGGTGGACTGTGAACAGGATGCAACACATACTATTACACAAAAGGAATGACTCAAATGTGAAATGTATTTAATGGCTGATTTGTATTGTACAGCAGTAGTTTAGAATGTAGATAAGAACTTTTAATCAGAATTTATAATCTTTATTATCATCATCCGTCTCTTCCTCATCTTCATCCACAATGTATGGATTTCATCAGTCATGTCATATTAATCTCTGTCCTCCTCTGCCAAGACATTAGAGCTTTTGGGATTACATCGCCCTCAAACCATAGTGGTTCAAGCTTCCCATATGTGTTTAGGTGAAACTCATGGTCAAGTGCACTTGGGATCTCTGGGTAATGCTCATGGGCTCTCTTTCAGATGCATTGCACACATGAAAGTTTGTAGTATGAAGTGTTGTTTGAGTAGAGTAGAGTATCATTTAGTAATCCCAGGGGGAAATGAAAGTGTCACATACATAAATACAAAAACCCATTACACACACAAGACACACACATCGTTACATATTAACCATATAGCTCACTCTTACATACATACATTCAGCCCAAGGCAGATGTCACTTCCTCTCTCTCTCGCTCTCTCGCTCTCTCTCTCTCTCTCTCACACACACACACACACACACACACACAAACACACACACACACACACACACACACACACACACACACACACACACACACACACACACACACACACACACAGGTATATCTCTCTCTCTGTGGTACGGAGCAGCAAAAAAAACCCAATAAACATTTAGTCATTTAGTGTCCAAGTGTACCAGGGATTTATCACATGTGCCTTAGCTAAGTGGCACGGAGGAGCCAAAAAATTGTCCTGGAGTGTCAGACGTCACTGTGCATAGTCCCAACAAATTAATAATCGGTTACACCCAGGCGTAGGATAGGAGTTCAGGTAGAAGCACGGAGGCATATATAATGATGATAATGATAATAATAATACTTTCGTTTTATATATAGTGACTTTCAAAACACCCAAGGTCGCTTCACAAGGTATTGTATAGGAAGTGTGAGTGTGTGTGCGCGTCAGGGCGTGTGTGTGTGTATGAGTGCATGTAAAGAATGTGCTTGTGGAACTAGCAGCCATAAGCCTCCAGGAAGAGATGTGTCTTAAGGCGTTGCTTAAAAATGGTCAGTGAGGGGGTATCTGGATGTGGCCGGGCAGATTGTTCCAAAGAATAGGATCAGCTACATGGAAGGCTCTGTCACTGGTGGTCTTGAGCCTGGTACTAGGGACGACCAGCTGGCCCTTGGAAGAGGACTGCAGGGATCTTGAGGGGTCATAGGGATGGAGGAGGTCAATGAGGTAGTGGGGTGTCAGACCATGGAGGGACTTGAAGGTTAGGAGGACTTTATAGGTAATGCGTGACTTGATGGGGAGCCAGTGAAGCTGCTTGAGTATGGGGGTGATGTGCTGCCAGGGTCTAGTGCCTGTGAGGATCCTGGCAGCAGAGTTCTGGACATAAAGATAAGATCCTGGCAGCAGAGTTCTGGACATAAAGTTGGTTTATGCGGTCCAGTCACCTATGATGATCTCTGTGAGTCCGTCTGTGTGGTGTTGAATATTTGGATGGCCCTGGGGACAAAGGACCTCTGTAGCCTGTCTGTCCTGCAGGAGATGGTGCGAAATCTGTAACTGAACAGGCTTCTCTGGCGGTCAAAGACTGGGTACAGGGGGTGATTGTCCATTTGTCCATTATAGAGTAGAGTCTGCTTAGTGTCCTATTCTCAGCTGTGATAGTGAGAGCCTCCAGTTCTGTGCCTACAACAGACACAGCTTTCCTCACCAGCCTGTCAAGGCGCCCAGCATCTGCTCTCCTAATGCTACCACCCCAGCATGCCACAACTGTCCATGACAGGCTGATAGAACATCTGCCGGAGTCTGTTGCTCTGTTTCCTGTACAGTGCTTTTGAGTTAGCAGACCAGTCCCGTTTATTGTCCAGGTGTATACCCAGGTACTTATATGTGCAGACTGTCGCTTCTGTCTCCCCTCGATAGAGACAGGCACCAGGGGCGGGGTGTTTTGCCTGAGGTCAACCACCATTTATTTGGTTTTGGTGGTGTTCAGCTGGAGCTGGTTGATTCTTCACCATCTGACAAAGTTCTCCTCCTGACCTCTCTACTTCCCCTCCTGTCCCATCTTTAATGCATCCAACAATAGCGGAGTCATCTGAGAACTTTTGCATATGGCAGGTCTTTGAGTTGTAGTTGAAGTCTGTGGTTTACAGGTGTGAACAGCACCAGGGGAAAGCACCGTTGAGGGACCTTCTTGCACGGTGGGAAAGTTGATAGGTCAATTAAGAGACCCTGGTGAGCTTGAAGGTTTTGACCCAGACATCTTCTTTAGTTTAATTTCTCTTGCTTCGATCAATGATTTTCACTCGCTGACTAAATCCATACAGTAAGTAGGTGAACTCCTTAACATCATTGACGAGCTGTTTATCAAGATCAAATGAGTTTCCTCCTTCTGCAAAGACTTCGAGGAAATTTGATGTTTGATTCAATAACTTCATTGGTCACACTTTCCTTTGCTTTGAATGCTGACATGCAGTCAACACCATTGAAGGTATGTAGAGCCAGAACAGTGGCAATGTGTTCCTGCAAAAAATCTGGTGAGTACCAACAAGTAGGGCACGATACCATTTACCGATGATTGTATGACACTTGAACGCAGCCTTGAACTTCACACTTTAACACAAATTAACACAATTAATTTTGAGTAGGCATACGTTCGTAAACTGCCACACCAAAAGCTCTTTCATACAGCTCAGGTGAAACCGCTGCTCGCAACGTTCAGACATTGTATTCATCAAGTGCATGTGGCTTCTTTCTCTTGTTCTCATTCGCCGAGTGGTATCGGGTATGTTATTGGTCGATACTTCAAAGCCAGGTATCAGATATCGGTATTGGGGCCAAAACATGGTATCAGTGCAACACTTACCAGTAGTAAATGAATGAGTGCCTTCTTGTTTTCATCGTTTGTGAGAAAGGCTTTCAGCCCGTTCATAATAAAACGTTCACCACAACGTCTGCGATCTGTCAGTTGATTTTGGTTAATGAAGACAGTTCACGTACGTGTCTGTGCTAAGTATTGTTTCAGCTGATGCGGGTAGACTTGTAAATGTGCTCTCTGTTTTCATCCTGAATGAGAGCATATTGGCCTGGAGGAGGAAGTTGCACATTCTCAGCATCTTTGATCATGTGGTTCATGCCTTTCACTTTGTTGTTGTTTTTTATGCACCACTAAACATCCATTTTTTGAGATGGAGTATGGTGTCAGAATTAAGGGATAGGTCAGGGGATAGGGCCCATGAGCATTACCCAGAGATCCCAAGTCCACTTGACCATGGTTTTCACATAAACAAACTGGGAAGCTTGAACCACTATGGTTTGAGGGTGATGTAATCCCAAAAGCTCTGATTGATGTATTGGCAGAGGACACGGATGAACAAGACATGACATATGAAAGTCATACAAATGTGGATTTATTAGGAACAGGATGATGAGGATTATTAAATGATCATTAAAAGTTATTTTTCACATTCTAAACTACTGCTGTACAAACCATTCCTTAAATAAATTTGTCATTTTATTCATTCCTTTTGTGTGATAGTACCATGTTGCATCCTGTTCACAGTCCACCAATAGTTGAAGCTATTCACTTAATACTTTCATTCCTGCAATTCTCAAGTCAAGGTATGGTTTATGTAATATTGTTGTTCAAAGTCCCATACAAATTGGTAATGAAAGTGACCTGCCAGGCCAGTAGGCTACTATTTTCGGATAGGTTATTGTGAATAACTTTGGACATAGCAGCTGTTTTACTCTAGCTAGAAAGGTCCTCTTGGACTTAAATTGAAGCTCATGAACTTGGGTAGTTTTTCATTCACATTTGAGGGACTAATGCATATCATAACAGAGTTGAAAATGATCAAATTTGAAGACAATTTGTCAGGCGGACAAGCATTTTTGGGGCTTTTTGGGTATGTTGAAGATGATATTTGACAGAAGAAAAGCTCCAAGCTCTGAAACAGGGCCGGTTCTGGCTTATTTGGTGCCCTAGGCGAGTTTGATTTCTGGCGCCCCCCCCCCCCCACCTTTGAAAGAAAAAAAAAATCTTTCTTATACCTCACAGAACACAAGACTAATATCCTTAGTAAGCTTAACTAAATAGCATCAAGAACAATAACCGTTTTTCATCAAATGGATTTGTGGTTCTTTTTGACAGGCGACCAACACATCAGATTGAGTCGCATGAAAGTAGCTTCACTGTGTGGTGTGTTGGATGTGATGGTGGTGGGGCCCCCAACCCCAGATGAGAGGGAGGTTATCAATGTGTTTGAATTGTAACGTGAAATTGAAATGCCAGGAGAGTGATACAGTACATTTGCATGTAAAATGCATGTGTAGACAATAAGCCTACCAAGGAGGTCTGCATTGATCTACACTATCTACAGCATCACAAAGCATGGCAGCATAACAATTTTAATAAGCTACACATTTGTGCTGAATTCCAAACCAATTTCATTTCTGGACTGGAAAATAGTGGTGCATTTGTGAGTAGGGGAATGAGAGGGGGCTATCTATGTGTTTGGAGGGACAGGGTGAGAGAAAGGGAGAAGAGCTGTCACGCTATTGAATTTCATAATATACAAAATATAGTAAATAGCCTCACTTGTCTGCTGTGCATGGTTCTGTTACATGATTAATGTAGGCTATGTCATTCTGGTCTGGAAATTAATGTTTTTTTTAAGCTTACAACAAGCAGGTAATTCATGTGGATGGAAGGAGATATGGCAGCTAAAATTGTTTTAAACATTGCACCAGTCTTACTTTACATTGCTTGTCAACCTAAGCAAGTATTATGATATCAGGTGGGTGTTAGTGAGTAGTGAGTAGGCTACTAACAGCTACTTTACTGGATTTCATTGCTTGGCATACTTGGCTAATGTTAGCATGCTAACTAGCGATTTCTCTGATCAAAAACAAAGCTCTTTTTCTCTCTAATTCCAAATAGTAACCTCATAACTATTAGGCTTTCCATAATCACAAACGGTTGCTGATTAAATCACATAGCATAGTTCCAAAACACCCTCTGAAACTCCTGCATCATGCAATGAGTGGTTTAATGAGAACATAATAATCTCCATCCAGCAGAGCAGCACTACTGTTTGCGATTGCCCCCTCTGTCTCTCGAGTGAGTCTCCAAATTCAAAATAGACCGCACGCTGTCACTCGTCCCGCCCCCTTTCTCAGAACTGTCTGTTTATTGGTTCACAGACTTCCCAGAGACAGTTGGAAGAGATATTACTATTGGCTGAGGGGCGCTTTGCCGTGAGGAGCGCTTTCGCCAGTCTTTGTTGATTGCGACTTCATAAAAAAACTTCATATCGCAAAATTACATAGAAGAGCGCCATTTCGGCGCCCCTTCTTCACATGGCGCTCTAGGCGACCGCCTAGCCGGCCTATGCTAAAAACCGGCCCTGCTCAGAAACGTTTTTCAGGTTGGTTCCCCTATGTGACAGGATGACCCATGACAATTTACAGGGTTCTAGGACCATTTCTGCAGTTGCAGTACCTTAATATTTACAAGTATATAATTTCGCCTGCAGCTTTTCCTTAAAAGATGTTTTTTTGGGCCCTGAGACCAAACGGGGCCGAGTTGGGAGTGCACCCTATCAACTCATTATGGCCCAGGGTATATACTAACAGGAAATCATAGTGAAAAAAAGTAAGCAAAAAACATCCTGAGGGGTATACGTAGCTCCCGGCCTATATTGCTCACAATTACCGAATTCAAGACTTGGTTTCGGATTTGGCAGGTTAGAGTAGGATTCAGTAGTAGGTATCGGATTCGACTAAATCTAAAGCAGTGGATTCGATAGTCGGCAGAATCTTAAAACTTGTGATTCGGATCCGTAGTATTGAGTAACTTCTTGTGGGTGCTGATGGCCACCCGTCAGGCCCAGGTTTGTGCTGTTGGCGCGGCAAGCTCTTTCTTATTCACCGCTTGGCCCCTCATTGCTACTTGCCGCTATATATGTATTTGGTTTTATTTATGTCATAGTGTCCTGTCATATATTTATATACAAGTGTATAATGTGCCACTTCCTCTCTTTTTTTTACAGTTGAGGAAGATGAACAAGAAAGCAATGAGGAGGGAGAGGACGCTCCAGTTGTTATACCTGTCCATCAAGGGTTGGGGGGAACACACAGTGTCCAGCAGCAAGTGGCGTCAAGGACTGGAGGGACGGACAGATGGGAGACGGCTCAGGAAGAGCAGGTGAACGCTTTGAAGGACAAAGTCAAGAGATTGCAATTGGCTCTCGACAGAGAAAGGAGAGATAAACGAAGGGGTCGTCAGAGAGATGCAGGAAATGCAGGCAATACTTCCCATCAACAAAGAACAGCTGACCAAGTATACCAGGGTCAAAATGGACAGCTGCCACCAACAAACAAAGTCAATGAAAAGAAAAGAAACGAGTTTGAACTTTCTCCTCGATAGTCAAGAGGATACTCACATGTAACATTTGATTCATGGGACTACATTCTGCAATCCTTGGATGATCCCTTGATGTACAGCTGGCTGGACTCTGTGATGATGGGGCAGTGCCCTCTGGTGTCTGGATTGTGCATTGCCTTAATCCACTCACCAAATTTCATGGGGAGCCGAAATTTGTTGGACAGAAATAATCCTCCATTTCAACATGGAAAATTGTGTTGCTCTTTTACACAGTCTATCTCACAGCTAAATAAACTACTCTTACCTGTCAGTGTGCCGTCACTGGCAAAACAGTAAATAGCGGGCACTCTACAGTCTTTTCTCCAGGAAGAAGGGCTGCATCTGGTTATTTGAATGAAAAACTAAGCCCAAAGCACTCGCCTCTCAGTCAAGGTAGCAGTTACCCTTTATTTCATTGGGGTACGTATACAGAGATGGAGACAGTGAAACTGGTTGGCGTTTTTTTTTCTTAATCTCTGTATACCCCAATTAAGTGTTTCAATTAAGTTTACTACCCTGACTCAGTGGCAGGTGCTTTGGCTTTAGTTTTTCAGTCACCTGTCATTATGTGTTTGCATTTGTGTCGTTTACTATGCCTTTTTTGGTATGCCATTGCCTATTGCCACTGAAGCAGCCCCCTAGAGCAACTGTGGATCATCTTCTCTTTTTTGTTGTTTAGTTTTTGTGTTGTTGAGGCTGCTAGATTTTTAAAAAAGAAGAAGAAGAAATCTCAATATCACGCAGAGCAGTTAAAGATGTTTAATTTGCTCAGCCTCGATCGACCCCCCTCATAAGCAGTGAGCTCACGGCTCTGGTGGATCAGTTGGGGTTTTTTTTTTGGGGGGGGGGGCTTGGCCGCAGTTGTGTGTCATCAGGGCTCTAAATGAACGTTTTTCATCACCAGTCATAATGGCGAGTAGATGCTAAACAGACTAAAGGATAAAAGCGGATAGTAAGTTGGTCTTTCCTACCAGCCACACTGAAATTTCATCAACAGTCCGGTTTGCTGGTGCTAATGTAAAGCCCTGGTAGTCATTGACAGAAGCAGCTGCCATGTCAGTGGCCATCTCCCAGCCCCACCAGGGCCGCCGCCCAAATGCCCCTGTCGATTAACTGCCTTGGCCATCCCTCATAGCTGTCAGAAGGTCCTCCCCCTGCCCTGGCCATGTGCGGCGCCTTTCCACAGCACTCACCAACCCCCGCGCGTATGACATACGATCTCGTGCGGCGCAGGATATGATCATAAATACCTCACGCTGGTAATTAGGTGGCCAAACAAAAAAGATGCAGCTCAGCTGTCTGAACTGTGGAAAGGATTTTGTGTTACTGGGTATATTGCAGCACGATGATTTAGTTTATTAGCGGAGCTGAGGGGCACCAAATTATCGATTCATTCATTAATCGTTAGTTGATTGACCTTATCGATCGACTATTAATCGATTAATCACTTGCATTCCTAATTGCAGCGCAGTGGTTTAGTTTATTAGCAGGGCTAGGGGACAGCCGTGGCCTAATGGTTAAAGGGGTATGCCACTATTTTGGGGCTTAATACAGTTAAAATCGTTGGCTGGGGTTTATAAAGGTGGTTAAGTGTCTTATTTTCATGTTAAGCGTTGTCTTGCTGTAAGACAAGTTAAAAGAGGGAATATGTCGCTAAGCTAGTGAAAGTCAATGGATCAATGCTACACGGATCCATTGACTTTTACTAGCTTAGCGACATGCTCCCTCTTTTAACTTGTCTTAAAGCAAGACAACAGCTTACATGAAAAATAAGACACTTTACCACCTTTATACACCCTGGCCAACGATTTTAACTGTATTAAGCCCCAAAATAGTGGCATACCCCTTTAAGGAGATGGGCTTTAGATCACTCCCACTCCCTACCCCACTCCATGGCTGAATTGTACTTGAGCAAGGGACTTAGCCCCTGTAAATAACTATTGCCTCTTTTCCACTGCTGATTTTCTAGTAGGCCTACAGCTCGACACATTAGCCTTAGTCTCATTGCAGGCCCGGACAAAAGGGGGCAGACGGTGATCTCATCAAAAGGGGGCTAGGTGCTAAAGATGGCCGCCGGGCCAGGTTGTGGGGCTAAGGGCCGCTTTCCCTGGCCCGTCGAATTCGATGGGCCATCCGGGGCCATCAAGCACCGCCGAGGCTCGGAGGCGGGGTCAACCTCTGTGTAATAATGTGGCTGCATGGGGGACTTATCGCTAAATTCTGGGCAAATTATGGTTAAGCATTAGTTTGGGGTGTTTGGCTTTCTTATGGCATAATTTCATAAGATGCAACCTTGGCACTTCTGTTTGTGTTTTTAAAGTTATTTAGCCAACATAACTTTTTTGTTGTTATCAGGGCATCATGGGCACCACTACTGTAGTGGCACTACACTTAAACTTGGGATGTCATAGCTAAGTCATGTTGGCTTTTTTCTGCTTTTAGCCGCCAACTCTTGTGCCATTATCGTGATTTGGCATGCTTTCCACTGGACACCAATAAAAAGTGTCTAAAAAATACTCACACATGACATTTATGTCGGCTTATTTAGCTTTTGCGCTATTATCGCCGAAGGTCTGGTAGGCTATATCGCACGTTTCAGACAGATCGCCAAACACAGTTTGAAATTTACACAAGGGCTTTAATGTCAAATGGATGGAAATAACATGAATGAATAGACAGGTGGCACGCCGCAACGAGGGTGTGTGTCGCTATGTCCGGGGCTCATAATTTTCTATAGCAACTGATGAAGGTGCTATGTCTCCGGGATTTGGTCTCCTTTCACATGGTAACTTATTCAATTACCTGCACATTCATGTCTCGCTATGTCCGGGGCTCATGCTTCTGTGCGCGATTGGGGGGATTAACTGGGCATGTTCGCACGTCTCCTTCTGTTCACTCTCAGTTGTCGAGCTGCTCGTATTTTCATGCGTCTTTGTCTTCTTAACATGCGCTGCGTCCCATACAGCTTCTGAATCGACAACTTTGCCATGTAATAAAACTGTTCTTGAAAGGCAAGCCATTTTCTTTGCAGTTCTTGTCGTCTTTGTCCGTAGGCTACGAGCCAAACGGCGACCTGCTCCAGCAGAGTTTGCTCCATTTCTTCTCCTTCTTTGTCGTTGTTCTGTTGTTGTCCTTCTGTGATTTGGGGCGAAAGTGGGCTGTGCCCGACTGACGTTTCACAAACAAGGCGTGTACCTGAATGTGCCTGGGGTCGGCTATGAGTCCGATCAGGCAAAAAATGGCCCGGGGCCGGCAGCTCCGAGCCGGCCACTCTCCTGAGCCCCGGGCGGCCCCGGGCGGCCCCGGGCCGCTGAAGCGCGGCTAATGAGACCAAGGCTAGTATTGTGACTCGGTGGCCGCCACTTTTTGCTCTTCAATTGATCTGTGTCGTGCCCAATCGAAAAGCAAAAAGTGGCGGCTGAGTCATGCTGTGTCGAACTGTAGGCCTACCGGAAAAACGGCAGTGGAAAAGAGGCATAAGTGGCTTTGAGTAAAAGCATCAGCTAAATGTTATGTAATACAAAAAATGAATACCAGCCAACCGGACAAATACTCAACGTTAGAGCGCTGGCCTGATCAGAGGGTTGCTGGTTCAAATCCCACCCTTACCAGCCGCTTCATCCATGGCAGGGC
>NC_085862.1:13755298-13812798 GCF_034702125.1 Engraulis encrasicolus | reverse complement strand
TTAAGGATTTTCAGCATCTAGCATGGGTATGGTTTTGTTGTTGTGTTGTCCTTACTGTGAAGGTGCTGGTGGGTATTCCAAGAACATGACTAACTGATAAACCTGACTAAGTTAAATTACTGGAATTGGTAAACCTAATAAAAGATAACCCACAGACATCACTTGGATAAGAAAATGAAGACTCCAGGCTCTTCTATTAGAGGATTTACCACTACTTCAAGGTTAACTTGAACTACTACTGAGTAGGGATGTAAATAAATTCAAAATGTATCGATGTATCGGAAGTATCGGCCGGCGATTTAATCAAATCGCATCGTATTGTGGGGCATTTTTAAGAATCGAAAAGAATCGAATCGCTGGCCCCTGTGCAATGCCCTAGCTCCATAACACAATAGTAGTGGAAAAGTAATTGGAAAAAATCGAATCGAACCGAATCGCATCGTATCGTGGGGAATTCTTAAGTATCGAAAAAAAATCGAATCCCTGATTTAAGAAATCGATACCGTATCGTATCGTCATGAAGGCTGTGATTTACACCCCTACTACTGAGCCAGGTTCTCAGAATACTCCCCTGCTCATTTCCTGCCAATTTGCCACAAGTACTGGGGCCTATACTACAAAGCTGGTTCAGGATAAGTTAAGCTTAAGTTAAGTGGTAAATCATCTAATACTAGAGCTTTTCTTTAGAAAGTGAGGACTCCAGTCTCTTCTATTAGATGATTTACCTCTTAACTTATAGAGAAAAAGTTTAAAAAAATATATACTTGCACACCGTAAAAGCTCCCTTGACATGATTTTATTGTAATAAAAAAGACACAACATTTCGAACGGCAAGGTCTTCGTCAGGTTTAAACTTGTTCTCCATATACTATTTTTGATATTCTGCACCCGTAGCTAGTTGCTATTTTCAGATGTGCGCGCACCTTTCACTTTTTTACCTCTTAACTTAACCTTAACTCATCCTGAACCAGCTTTGTAGTATAGGCCCCTGGACAGAGAAGTTGCTTTTTAACAAGTCCAATAAACCTGCTGGCAACACTTGTGTGCAGCTGTGTGACAGTTGGGGGTCTATTCTAAGAACATGGTTAAGTGATACACCTGGCTTAGCTAACCAAGAGGAAGTGGTAAACCTGCTAATAGATAAATCACATGTGATATTTAGTTAAAGAAAATGAGGACTCCAGGCTCTTCTATTAGCTGATTTAACCTCAAGGTTAACTTAACCTATAGTTTACTACTTCTGAGCCAGGTTCTTGGAACACTCCCCAGGGCCCGTTGCTGTGAAGCTTCACTTTACCAGCCACTTACACTTGCGCAGCACGAACGGTGTGTTCACAGCACTCCACAATGTTTACGTTACCGGTTGGTCCACTGCATGACATGTTATGTAAGGAAACCTGGCTGAACTGGGGGTAGAAATAGGGCCGGGCACTGTTGGTTTAAAGGGGCCCCTCATAATTAGCGGCACAAAACTGACTGACCGGTGGGCCCCGCACCTTTGTGGGCAAATATTTTCAGAAATGTTTAAAAAAAAACAAAAAAAACAAATAGGGGCCTAAGAGGGTGCAGGGCCCACCGGGAAATGCCCGCTATGTTAGATGGCCAATCCAGCACTGCAAGGAAGTGCCTTAGTGAAACTCCTGCACGGAGTTCAACCCACCTCCTGGAAGGAAAACATCTTTGGTGTTGTCACGCTCCGGCTTTTAAATTAAAAGTGACAGCAAGTGGTTGTCCATTTGCTTTATGTAAGCAGCCAGCTTTGACCAGCACGCACCCCTGGGGCAGGAGCCTGCAGAGTGGGTCTCCACAGGGGTCAAATGGATGGTCTCACCCCCTCACAAAAGGTGAAATCTATCGCACCTCCTCACTGGCGTAACGCAAGTACTTCAGGCCCCCCAGCAAGCTACCAAGAATGGGCCCCCGAATGAAAAAAGAGGGCCTAATATCTTGTAGAGGGGGCCCGTTTCTTCAAGTCAAGGGCCCATATGGGCTCCCAGCCTTGTATGAGCCCCCTGCCTCACGGGGGCTCCGGGGGTATACTTTACGCACTTGCATCCCCTCACCAGTTGAACTGGTCGTACCCCCTCAAAGGGGTTAAGGCTGTCTCACCATCCACTCACTTTAATCTAGAGTGGTCTAACCCTCACAGAATGTCAAAAGTGTCTCACCCCTCAACCCACTCACTCCGACTTAGGATGGTCAAAGTAGCCCATCTAAGAAGGTCAGATTAGACTTCAGCAACTGCGAGCGTGAAAAGTCGCGTGGGAGTGGCCACGAACCAATTTTGTATTCATGCATCTGCGAGCTCTGCGAGGTCCGAGGTCTCGTTGCCAGCCACATTTGAAATTGCGCGATTAGGCTACTTTCACTACATTGTAAGCACTGCGGTCATTATTAAGCAATGTTGCTTTCTATCCCGGTTAGCTAGGTATTTTCACACAAATTGCAAAGGCAATGCAGTGGTATCATTATTTGACATACCCAGTCTGTTTCACGAGCAGAAAATGCAAGCATGTAAAGACAGTTGATTCTGCCGATGTGTGTTTACATTCGGTGGAGGAACGGTAGTAAAACCGCAGGCATTGTGCCACGAGTGTTCAACTGATGCATTGTTTGTTACTTAGCTTAGCTTCGTGTATTTACACACATTTACACACAAGGCATTAATAAAGTTTTTAACAGAATACAGCTCTGCTCTCGCAAACTACTGG
Organism: Engraulis encrasicolus; assembly: GCF_034702125.1. Taxonomy (NCBI): domain Eukaryota; kingdom Metazoa; phylum Chordata; class Actinopteri; order Clupeiformes; family Engraulidae; genus Engraulis; species Engraulis encrasicolus. The sequence goes on along the minus strand of NC_085862.1, from coordinate 13,810,087 downwards.
CATTGCGCTGCCACAAGAACAGAACAAGGAAGTAGTGAGACGACCAATCATAGTGCCTTTTTGTCTGCGTACTCCGCGTCCGTCCGACGGATAGTTAGAATTTTTTCGAGGCGCTAGACGACGGGCGCAGAGCCTCTGAGAGGGGGGCGTGGACTCGCATAGACAGAAAACGGACGGACGCAGATTCTATGCGAGCGAAGCATAAATCTAGCTTAAGAAGGTCACAGTATGTGTCTCACCCCTCACAGAGGGTCAAATATGTCTGACCTTTGACCCTTCTGCTACTACAGAAGGGGAATAGATCATTGATGAAGCTCACTTCCTCCTCTTCCTCCCATCTGATCTGTGTAGCTCAGGGCAAAACTTAGGCTTCTCAGCCATGTGATTTCTTTTTATCACAGGACAAGGAGTACTTCATATGTTTGGCACAAGTTGACCTGTCTCTCTAAGCAAGATGTTACCTTGAAGTAGTAAGGAAGTTGCGTGATGTGAAGTGCCAGGATATTTTTTTGCTATTTGCATTACCGCACGCTTGCTTTTACAGCCTAGCTGGCCGGCCTGCATGCATGTGGCAGGTTTTCAGGGAGGCAGATTTCACTGTAGTACTGTAGGTCTGTACTGGGAGGCCTGGCAAAATGGACCCCAGGTACCGCCGCCGGAGTCCGGGCCGCATCTGGCCCAAGTGCGGCCCGAGGTCCACTGCTGTGGCGGCATGACATACAGCCAGGCCTGTCAAGGTGCAGCGAGCGGGAGGGAGACCTCAGGGGTCTCAGGGAGGGAATGTGCTCCACATCTGTAAAGGCAATCACTGGCAAATAAGACATACAACAACACAAACAACCAGTCGAGCCCTGCCTGGAAATCTTAAGGGAAGAGAGAGAGAGAGAGAGAGAGAGAGAGAGAGAGAGAGAGAGAGAGAGAGAGAGAGAAAGAAATGGTTTGCTGGAATGTAAAAACTAATGTTTTGATTCATTCATCATTCATAAATCCATTTTTTTGTAGAGATGGAAATATTAAAGATAAAACATCTTTCTTACCAAAAGGCTCACACAAACAACCAGCCCTGGAAAACTTAAGGGAAGAAAGAAAAATATAGAAACAGTTTGATGGAATGCAAGAAATGATGGTTTACTTTACACACCACACTCATTCATGAGATCCATTCTTTCTTGTAAAGATGACAATAATAAGATAAAACATATTCCTACATAGCAAAAGATTAATTACCCACATTATTTAATTACAACCACCACTGGTCAGCTCTGATGTAAAGCAATTAAAACATTAATAAGAAAACTTAATTGGGCTTCTTTACATTTTATAATTAAAACGCACTCACCCCGTGCTCAGATACTTGTTGAACAGATGTTCGTGTCAGTAAAATTATCATACTGGGTGAAAAGCAATTTCAATCAATGGCACTGAAAGACATTGAGAGTTGACTACTATTCCTTCCAAACGACACTATATGAAAGAAGTACAAACCAGGTAGGCCCGTGGCAGCTTGTAGTGGACGTTTTGTAAAGTAATAGAAGTAATTAAAATGTAATGTAATGTAATAAAAAAGAGTGCTAGATAAAAAAGAGATGAAAAAGACTGGATAGATTAGATATGATTTCAGTATTCTATGCATACTTCCAATATCACACACACAATAACATCTGAGAAATATCATAAATATTTGTATTCAAATACCCGTATATCTATGGGCCTAAAAGTGTGCCATAATGTGTGGAGGCACCTCTGATTCTAAGCTATTGAGAACTGATGGGAAATGGCTAGTATAAAGTACCACCCACACATACACACACACCCACACATACACACACACTCACACACCCTCGCTCTCACACACACTCCCTCAAACACACCCTTGCTCACACACACTCCCTCACACACGCTGGAGTCTTGCAGTCTACTTAGATCCTCATCATACCGGACCTGATGAGGTTCGGAGAGCACTAAAGAGGAGGCAGCCCTGTTTGGATCCAACCTTTAGTTTTCTCTCTATATATAAATACTATATATATTACATATATTTGTTTAGTGAGTAGGAACAAAATGCTCTGGATTTTGCCGCTTGTGGTTGCGTTAACCCAACGCCACATCACTGTATCTGGACAAAGAGGTAAGAGGATCTTTTTTTCCCTCCTTTCCGCTCTTCTAAAACATCTGTGAAAAACGAAATAGTAATATTAACAACTACTGCTAAAATGTTTATCATAACTATTATTACATGTTATTATGGAATGAAAATAATTACACACAATAGTGACATACAGTATGTGCATGGTGTAGTATATTCCTAACACAGAAACACTGAGAATTCTTAAATTGACTCCATCCGGGTTCCGTTTACTGTCATCATGCAATAACAAAACTGAGAACTTAACAATGTAATTCATCAATATTCCTCCTACTGTCCTTACAGTACTATAATGTCTCGTAAAACAGTAACACCTTCATGTTATAGGCTTTTGTGTTTTGTTGTTACAGTATGTGTCATATATTGAATTCATGCTATGAGGGAGGTATTTTTATGGCTGTGTCGTTTTAAAGAGATTCTCTTGTGCCATGTGTAAGAGATGCCTCTCTCTGGCTGACTAGCAGCAGCCAGCGTGTTTCAGTAGCAGAGAGAGAGAGAGAGAGAGAGAGAGAGAGAGAGAGAGAGAGAGAGAGAGAGAGAGAGAGAGAGAGAGAGAGAGAGAGAGATGGAGTGATGGAGTGATGGAGGGAGGGAGTGCTAGAGCGCTGTGCCGGTGCTGGGAATTCATTTGGAAAACATGGACTGGGCTAATGGAAAGAGCACACATCCCCTCCTCCGCTCTCAGGCTCTAAGGCCTGCAGGTCGTGGGTGGGGACAGGGGGTGAAGTGGGGTTTGGGGTGTGTGTGTGTGAGGGGGTGGAGTGGGGTTTGGGGTGTGTGTGTGTGTGTGTGTGTGTGTGTGTGTGTGTGTGTGTGTGTGTGTGTGTGTGTGTGTGTGTGTGTGTGTGTGTGTGTGTGTGTGTGTGTGTGTGTGTGTGTTTGTGTGTGTGTGGGTTGGGTTGCGTGAGGGTGTGTTGGTAGCTCCCTCGCTGAAGTTCTCTAGAGGCCGAGGAGCACAGAGGGTCACCTGAATGGAGAGGCTACACACACACACACACACACACACACACACACACACACACACACACACACACACACACACACACACACACACACACACACACACACACACACACACACACACACACACACACCTTACCCATAACCCCCTCCCCCTCACCTATAACTCCCTTCTCCACCACCCATACCCATAACCACCATCCCCCCTTACCAATAACCCCCCCCCACACACACACACACACACACACACACACATTTCTCATGACCCCCATCCCCACCATATCCCAACCCCCACCCCCCACCCCTTGCCAACATCCTTAACCTTCTCATCAGGGACCAAACTGGCCACAACTGTGCACAGAGTCCTGAACTCATAAATTGCCACCTTGGACAAGCTCATAAAAGAAAGACAAACAACAGCAAAGGGCCAGGGGGCACTCCTTCCCTGCATCCCCCCCAGGGAGCACTTTCACCCCTACAACACCCCCAGCCTTACCGAACTTCTACACCTCACTCTAAACGAAAACAGCAGAATGTGATTGTTATTGCAAACCTTCTGCAGCTGTTGTAAAATAACAAGAATGCAATACTCAAGATCTGCTGATCTGCAGACTTAAGAGCCAGAAGGGGGAGAGAGAGAGAGAGAGAGAGAGAGAGAGAGAGAGAGAGAGAGAGAGAGAGAGAGAGAGAGAGAGAGAGAGAGCAAGAGAGAGAGAGAGCAAGAGAGAGAGAGGTGTAGACAGGGAGCGCTATTGAAAGTAGTTGTGCAGGGTATAGTGATGCTTAGTTTATTGATGTGCACAGATGGGGCGATGGTCTGTACAACTCATTGAGCAGCATGCTGATGTGATGGGATGCATGCCAGGCCCAAGAGGAGAACAGATACACTTTGAAATGGCTGAGAAACTCCATCTATCTCTTTACCACAAAAACTTCATTGAAAATCATCATGGCATTAGAGTAGAGTAGTAGATTAGAGTATCGTTTATTGATTCCAGGGGGAAAGTAGCATACACACATAAATAAAGACATTGCCCACAAGACATAACACACATATTGACACATAAAATAATCATATATAGCTCACTGTTGCATACATTTACACGCACACACATACTCTAATCACAGGCAGTGGGTGAATATATTTATCTATATAGCACAGCAACTGGACGTTTACGCAAACTCATATACAGTTACCAGTCAGTGGCCTACCAGGGGGTATCATATAACCATTTGTACACACTCATAAACACACACCCACACCTACAGTAAGCCTACACACACACACACACATGGTCCACTCACACACACACACACATGGTCCACGCGCTCGCGCGCACACACACACACACACACACCTGCCCTGAAACCACTGCCCTCCCAAAGTGTGTATCATATACATGACTTCAACCCATCTACAACTAGCACGGAGAGACTGGACAAGATATAGTACATATGAAGAGTTCAGATGCAAAACCCCCTAACTCCATTTCTGAAGACCTGCACTTCTATATGTTTAGAGAACACCGTTGTGGGTTTGGTTTACATTCATATACTTAATAATACATATAAATAGTTATATTACATAAATAAATAAAAAAGTATGGAATTTTGATAGCTTTGTATTAAATAAAAATGAATTCATATTATTTTCTGAAAAGGCACTTAGGGGGTTTTGCAGATGAGCTCTTCATATATTCTTCTGTCTGACAAGCATGTTCCAAATGATACATGCAGATGTTTAGGAGGCAAAAAAACATGGCAGCATTCGTAGCCAGGGTCAGCATGGTGTAACAAACTACCGGATATGGTAGGCCTATAGTATACTATATCTGAGCTGTTACTATGCTCTGTGAATCAATAACATTACACCTTGTTGAAAATGATGAATCGGTTGATGACTTGAAAATTACGATGGCTGTCATATTTATACTGACCACTTTAAAAGAGAGAGACGCTAAACAATATTCTTTGCCTAATCATTTGGAATGTGGTGTAATGCAGTCAGTGCTAGTTGAAGTGTGCTATATTTGACTGTGCATTGTCAATTATTACATTACATTGTTATTGCTATTACATTACACCTAGCCTTTTATCCAAAGCAACTTACTATCTGTAATAGGGTATGTGTTACAGTCCCTGGAGCAATGTGGAGTTAGGCACTTCAGTCATGGATAGTGTGGGATTCAAACTTGTAACCTTTCCATTCCAAGACTGACTCCCCATTAAGCTACTGCTGCCAATGCTAACTGGGGTGAGTTTCTCAAAAGGGAAGTTGTTAGCCAGTTAGCAACTTCGGTAGTTGCCAATGGGAAAATGCATTGAAAGCAACGAAGTAGCCAATGTAGTAAATAACTTTGGTTTCGAGAAATTCACCCCAGTGTGCTGTCACTGTGTGGGATAGTGGATTGTCAATGCCAACTGGGGAGCATGTCTATGTCTCCACGAGACAATGGTCCCACATCACTAAAACTTTTTTTTTTTTAGGCTCAGTGGTCCGACAGCCCAATGGTTCCACCCCAAAACCTTCCCTTAAAACCAACCTCATCAGGCCTTGTTTTTAAGATGTCCATGTAGGACCTGCCATATTAATAATGACATTTTAATTTGAAGTGCCATAGTCAGAGAATTTATTCTTGTTTTTTCAACCTCATTGGAATCATGCCTAAACCTGTCAGTAAACACCAACAATATAATAAGACAAGATACTTACCTCTGTGGTAGCAATTGGCTTAAAACTGAATTACAAAAGTATTTGTGACGTGGGACCAATGGACCAGCTGTAGGAAGATAGAGCTAACCCCTGCAAACTGAACTGATCTGAACAGTGCTGTGTGTGACTGTGGATCATTGCTAACTGAAGTGTGTTGTCACTGTGTGTGGATCTGAATCGTCAATGCTAACTTACGTGTGCTGTGCTGTGTGTGTCTCTGGGTGCAGATGGGGAGATCATCAACCAGATCAAGGGGACCAATCAGGCGCTGGCTGACATCAAAGAGCTCCTCAAGCAACAGGTGACTACAGAGACTACTCCTTCTGAATGTGTTCGTCATCGTTTTCAGCACGCCTGTCGTTGTCATCAGGACCTGATCTTTTCACTGAAACATGCTGAATGGTTGTTACTCGGTTTTAAATGCGATGTCATCTGGCCGGGCCTGACTTGACACTTTAATGTGTGTGTGTGTGTGTGTGTGTGTGTGTGTGTGTGTGTGTGTGTGTGTGTGTGTGTGTGTGTGTGTGTGTGTGTGTGTGTGTGTGTGTGTGTGTGTGTGTGTGTGTGTGTGTGTGTGTGTGTGTGTGTGTGTGTGTGTGTGAGAGATACTCTATGGATGACATGACCTGTAGATGAATGTTGACTTGCATGTGTGATAATCTCCACCACAGAGTTCCACGTACTGTAGACAATACTGTAGATGTGTCGTCATGGGACTGGTATCCATGGGTGTCAACCCTGTGATGCGGTTGCTTCTCTTGCAGATCCAAGAGATCGTCTTCCTGAAGAACACCGTCATGGAGTGTGAGGCGTGCGGTGAGTGGTCATCATGACATCAGACATCACATCATCAGAGGTGTCAAAAGTAGAAGTAGCAGTAGAAATGTGCTAAAGTTTCCTTCCGTTGTAGAGAGTTACTTGTGCACAATCCCTGGTGCTGAACAAAAAGATTGCGTATTTTTTTTAAAAAGGTTCGCACACTCTTTTGGATTTTTTTCTTCTTTAATTTTTTTTTTCTTTTTTTTATTCATTCATTCAATGGCAGTGATGTTTTGACCTCTCGGTCTTCCTCAGATTCCAGCCTATCTGGAAGTTTCCTTCCAGCACAGATGACTTCAGCAAGTAAATGGTCTATTGCTGTCTGTTGCCAGATAGAAAATGCTGAATTATTGTACCAAAACCTCAAAAATATTGTTTTTGGGGGCTTTTTGGGAGGAAATTATTGTACAAGACCCAAATTGTTGTTTCAAGACATCTAAATGAATTGAATAACAACCCTGAAATTATCGTACATCACGTTTTATCGTACAGAGGACAAAATTATGGTACAAATATGATTATTATCGTACATCTGGCAACACTGCTGTAGGCTACAGTACCTGTCTTATACGCTCAACTGATTCTGAGCTGGTTGGATCAAATTTGTGGCAGTTTTTTTTCAGGTTTTGTCAGTAACAACAATGTGGCCTAGCTATCTCAGTAGGTGGAATAACTCTGTGTAACATATCATGTAGCCTACTGGTGTTGTTACGTACGCCATGAATTGACTTCCACCTTTACTTTTTGTTTTGCACTTCATGCACCTGAATAGTAATTCTAGTAATAGAAGGGGACCATGGCTTTAGTTACCTCCGCCAAGGAGGTTATGTTTTCGGTCACATTGGTTTGTCTGTCTGTCTGTCTGTCTGTCTGTCTGTCTGTCTGTCTGTCTGTCTGTCTGTCTGTCAGCAGGATAACTCAAAAAGTTATGAACAGATTTTGATGACATTTTGTGGAATTGTTGGAAATGACAAAAGGAAGAAGTGATTACATGTTTGGTGGTGATGGGGGTCACGATCGGGATCATTTTTAAAGCTTCTTCACCATTGTGGGATAGGGCGAATTGTGACATTCCAGTTTCTAACTCCACAAAAACAAGGCAGAGTGACTTGAAAAAAAAGGGTGTAACATACTCACATGTTCTATCAAACAGCTTCCTTGGCGGAGGTCTGAACTCTCTGAATGCATTTCTAGTTTGATAGTAGGACAAACCCCCAGGTCCCCTCTATTACAGTAGGTTTACTCTCCTGGGACTAACTTTGCTTGGTTAGTAGGCCTAACTATACTGTAAGACATTGCAAGCCAGTTAAACGTGAAAAGTAAGTTATCCTACCTTATGTTCGTAAATTAACTCAACTCGAGGCTTAACTCAACTCGGGGCTAATTTACAAAGAAACGTGTCCTATTTTGTGCTCTCCTCTTGCAGCAATGCGTGGGGTCATTGAGCCCCCAAAAGCCACGTGTGACCCCAACCCGTGCCACCCGGGCGTGAAGTGTACCGAGACAGCGGACGGAATCTCATGTGGACCCTGCCCAGACGGCATGCTGGGTAATGGAACACACTGCACCGATATCGACGAGGTGAGCCAATTCACCCCCCCTACACACGCACACACACACACACGCACACACACACACACACACACACACACACACACACACACACACACACACACACACACACACACACACACACACACACACACACACACACACACACACACACACACACCTTCATCATCATTCATGACAACACAGTCCCCAATAAATCTATAATCTACATCCTACAATACTAAAGTAATTGCTTGGTGATGGAATGGACAGTGTACGCTAGAAGTCTCTGGGTTATTTTGTCATGTCAATGGTATGCGTTCTTGCCGAAGCTTTCTGCTCCTTGGCATCGTGCGTAGGCGCATTGTTGGTAAACATGAAATCTATGTATGTAGCGGTCATCTCTCTGCCTCTTCTGCTGTGTCCCCAGTGTAAGGTGATCCCGTGCGCCATGGGGGTGCGCTGTGTCAACACGGCGCCCGGGTTCCGCTGTGGGCCCTGTCTGGCCGGCTACATGGGCCCCCAGGTGCAGGGCGTGGGACTGGACTACGCCCGCAGAAACAAACAGGTGCGCTGCTGATAACTCTTCTCTATCAACAGATATGGCGCAGCCGTGGCCTAGTGATTGGAGAGTTGGTCTTTCAATCAAGGGGTTGCAGGTTCGAATCCCCCCCTGACCTCTCCCTACATCTCCATCCATGGCTGAAGTGGCCTTGAGCAAGGCACCTAACCCCACATTGCTCCAGGGCCTATAACCAATACCCTGACAAATAATAACTGTAAGTCGCTTTGAATAAATGAAAGCGTCAGCTAAATGCAATGTAATGTAATGTAATCAGGGCCGGATTAAGATGGCCTGGGGCCCCTAGGCTACAGGTTATTGTGGGCCCCCCCCAGAAGGCAAATTTTGAAACAAATGCACATAGACAGTGTCATAATTACAAGCTGGAAATTAGGGATAACATATTTACCAACTGTACTGAACAGCATCGTCACAATTCTGCAATTTTTCACTTTTCGCCAATCAGGGGCCCCCTGGCAGGTGGGGGCCCCTAGGCTGCAGCCATATCTAGCCTGTGCATTAATCCGGCCCTGAATGTAATATAATATCATGACCCACCTATGTGTATTCAAGTCACAGCTACTGTATACACACGGCACATACCCTTACACTAGGGATGGTACAAACCGAACCGAAAACCAAAACCGTACAATTCACACACCATACCGAACCGTGAAATGCAGTCCATGGCAAACCGCAATTCATGTACTGCCCAGAAAAATATGTAAAACAGAGATTCTAGGAGTATCTTATCCAGTCTCTCTGATTAACACGTTAACATATAAGAGCAATCAGAGGATGACACAATTAAAATCACACCATTTTCACATTATAAGCCTATACAAACCATTTAGTGCTGAGTCTGATTGTATTAGCCACTTGAAAGAGGGCTCAGACAGCGCACATCAGTTGACGACAGCTGATTCAACTTGTGCATCATCACTTTATAATTGCAGTTATATAAATATGGTTTAATATTCCCAGTGCACCATTTACCATGAACTGAAAAAAAGAACCGTAGAGAACCGTAAACCGTGACCTTCATACCGTGATATGAACCGAACCGTGAATTTTGTGAACCGTTCCACCCCTACCTTACACAGATATCATGATACACCTACACAAATTATAGATATACATATATGCCACAGATACACATACAGATGTCACAGATCCACCTACACAGCAGGGCTTGACATCGGCACCTGCCAACAAACCAAATGCCGGTAAAACTTGGCTGTGGCTGGTAATAATTTCACTGTTGCTAGCCAATTTGTCAGGTAGCTTATTCATTGGAGATGTCTGAGTAGCCTATATTCTGCTGTTTGCCCTTTGTGTAGCTACTAATTGTTTATATGTAAGTTCAAGAAAAAGCTCAGTTACTCAGTTTCCATTAGTTGTATTTATTTCCCTGTAGAACGCTATGCGCTCATCTTCTTGCTTTAGCACCGCATCTTCTGAGGTTAGATGAACAGTGTCACAATAAAGAAAAAAAAACACAGCGTTCTCAGAGATAGTTGCCATGGCCGTAACTACCATTGAGGACACAGAGGTCATGTCCTCTGTATTTTCTTCAGTTATGTAAAATTTATCTATGATGAAAATATATGATCAACAATGATAAATTCAGTCTGTATACGCCTCCCCCATTTATCCTCAAGGCAGTGATTAATGAAAACAATCTTAAGAGATTGACTGAAGTGTTTGAAGCATTCTAAATGTACAGTATGCAGTACAGCACGCCATATTTGAACTCGGTATTTGAAAATGTCTGGTTACGGACCTGATGGTTGCACACCTCTTTACCTCTCCTATTCTCCTCTACTTGGGCAGATCTGCAGAGACATCAACGAGTGTGAGATCAACAACGGCGACTGCGTGCAGAATGCCAACTGCATCAACACACCTGTACGTGACTTGACAGACTTCTCCATAACTGAGTAGCAATCATCATCCTTACAGGGCCGGACCGGCCATCTGGCATAGCGGACATCCCAGTGGGCCCGCACCCTCGTGAGCACCTAATTTTAGAAATGTTAAAAAACTTTTTTTTTTCACATTTATGAAAATTAGGGCCCACGAGGGTGCGGGGCCCACCGGTGAGTCAGTTCTGCTCCGCTAATTATGAGGGGACCCTTGAAGCCTATTGTGCTACTGTACTATTGTATGGGTCAATGATCTTTTTTTGGGCTCGGACGGCAGGTGGTATACAACCACAGCTAATGGCCTTAAAATAATTATTAATTGGTAATTAATGTACTTCAATTGAAATGCTGCTTAGATACTGTCCACCTCTCTAACTGTCCTATCAACAAAGTCGTAAAAGACAAAAAAAAACCCTTCGGGATTAAATAGTTCCCTCGAGTTTACATTACAACTTTCAATTAATCCCGAATAGTGAGGTGTTTACGTACGTGATGTTTTCAAAGCAGAATTAAGTTTTATTCAGAATTAAGTTGAGTTCATTTTCAATTCAGTGTCTCATGTAAACGAGGCCATTGTGTGTGTGTGTGTGTGTGTGTGTGTGTGTGTGTGTGTGTGTGTGTGTGTGTGTGTGTGTGTGTGTGTGTGTGTGTGTGTGTGTGTGTGTGTGTGTGTGTGTGTGTGTGTGTGTGTGTGTTGACAGGGCTCGTACAGGTGTACGTGCAAGCCCGGCTTCACAGGTGACCAGCTGAGCGGCTGCAAGGCGGATCGGGGGTGTGGCGAGGGCCAGGTCAGCCCCTGCCACGCCCACGCCGACTGCATCACCAACCAGGACGGCACCATAGAGTGTGTGGTGAGTTTCCCAACGAAAGTTCCAGACGTCTGAAATCAAAATCCCAGTCTCTGTGTGTATGTGTATATGTGGCTGTGTCTGTGAGTATTGACGTGGGTGTGTGTGTGTGTGTGTGTATGTGTGTGTGTGCGTGTGTGTGTGCGTGCATGTGTGTGTGTGTTTTATGCAGCTTATTATCTGAAATGCACACACACACACACACACACACACACACACACACACACACACACACACACACACACACACACACACACACACACACACACACACACACACACACACACACACACGTCTCACTATTTTCATATTACAAAGCAGGGGTATCAAACTCAAAATGAAAAGAGATGCAACTCATTCCTCTCGCTCTACAAGGATTTCTAACCTGTTGAGGTGTGTTGTTTCCTATCTGTCTGCAGTGCCATGTGGGATGGGCAGGCAATGGCTACTACTGTGCTCCTGATGTGGACATCGACGGCCTACCGGACCACCAGCTCAACTGCCCGGAGACAAACTGCCAAAAGGTTAGCATCCAGCCAACCACAGCCAAGTGGTTAGAGAGTTGGTCTTTCAATCAAGGGGTTGCAGGTTGAAATCTCCCCTGACCTCTCCCTACATCCGTCTCTCCATCCATGGCTGAAGTGCCCTTGAGAAAGGTACATAACTCCACACTGCTCCAGGGACTGCAACCAATACCCTGAAAAATAATTACTGTAAATGGCTTTGAATAAATGAAAGCGTCAGCTAAGTGTAATGTAATGTAACGTAATGTAATGTAATGTAATGTAATGTAATGTAATCTAGCAGGGCCCGGGAGGCGGGACAAAGTCATGTGAAGGGTTCCCTCATGCCATGTAATGAGGACCCAATTCTTAACTTAAAGTACGATTGAATAGATGCTTTCACTTGAAACTGGAAAAATGAGCTTGCAAAGACTTCATTTTTTGCATTGTAGTTTGATATGCTAAATCTCATTGTCAAATATTATTTTACAAAGATAATGAGTCACAGCAGACATTTGTAAGATGAAATATACTATAAAGTATGTCAAATAGTAATTTGGACATGGCTGAAATGGGGTAACACTTTACTTGACTCTAGTGCCGGTGTCATATGCATGTCGTGACAGTGTCATAAAAGTGTTAAAATAGTGTCTTCACACTGTCATGGAGTCATAAACATTATGTCAATGTCATAAACATTTTATGGTCATGAAAAGTTGACATTGTTAGGGCTGTCTTTATCATAACTGCATGTCAATTAATGGCAACGTCCATGATGATATTGACATACTGTGTATGACACATCCATGACTGTGCTATGACACTGTTATGGCACTGTCATGTCATATGTATGATGTTGGCGCTGTCAAGTTAAAGGTACACTGTGCAGGAAATGGCCAAAAAAGGTACTGCAACTATGCTACTGGGTTGCCTATTGCCAAATTTGATCTTTTCATGAAAGTTTACTAAGTAATAAGCTAATATGTTCTAGTGTGGCCCAAGTACAGTCATTTTTGCAGCTAAAAATGTCTTCTTCTGGAAATTCAAATTGGTGGACCATGGAGAAGACTCCCCTTTTCAGGCCCTATGAAAAGTGCAATTTTTCCAGTCAAATAGTCCTACTTAGAATTTGATGGTGGTGGCAAGTAGGCTATTCATGAAAAAGGTAACATTACTGAATGGGTAGCATGCATTCTGGAAATAAACAACTAAAAATCTCACACAGAGTACCTTTAAGTGTTACTGAAATGTGGGAAAGGGAGGTCACTTGCGCTCTAGCCTTCTTGGTTCTCACAGTCCAGGGGTGAATTTCTCAAAACCAAAGTTGCTTACTACATTAGCTAGTTTGTTGTGTTCAATGTGTTTTCCAATTGGCAACTACCGAAGTTGCTAACAGGCAAACAACTTCTCTTTTGAGAAACTCACCCCAGGACTGTAGACAGTAGGAGCACACGGGATACTTTTTCCTCTTATGTTACTGTGGTGCAAATTGTGTGATAACAGAAAAACGTATCCTATGTTCTCCGGTCATCTTTGGCCCATACCAGTCTCTCTAAAGTGGACCAACGTGTTTTTCCTGCTGGTACTGAGGCGTGTTGTGTTTCTGTGTTCTCCCAGGACAACTGCCTGACGGTGCCCAACTCCGGACAGGAGGACGCGGATAAAGACGGCATCGGAGACGCCTGTGATGACGACGCGGACGGGGACGGCATCTTAAATGTGGAGGTCAGTCAAATATGTCTGGTACATGCATACATAAAAAAAACTTACATTATTGTTATTAATTATTCAATTATGTGCAATGAAACCTGTTGCAGGACAACTGTGTGCTCGTGCCCAACGTCAACCAGCGGAATGTGGACGATGACGATTTCGGGGACGCGTGTGACAACTGCCGCACAGTGAAGAACGACCAGAGAGATACGGACAGCGATGGCAAGGGAGACGAGTGTGACGATGACATCGATGGAGACGGTACGTAGGTCAGGGTTGACGGAAGCACTAAATCCTGCCCAATTCTATTGATTTCTATGACCAAACAATGGGCGTTTTTTTTCTCTAGAATCCGTTTTTACTCGCAGACAGCCATCCTAAGCAGCCCAAATGGGCGGGAAACTGCCCAATCTGGCAACACTGATGTACTAGGTCAGACAAAGTGCAGGCAAAGTGCAGTAACTATGGCAACATTGAAACAGAGAAATCTGAGATTGATTTTGAATTGTTTAAATGTCTGTGTTGAAAACTGAAGAAACTGTGGACAATTGTGGACAATTAAGTATTCGAAAGTAAAGGGGGACAAATCACTGCACACTGGTCTTCTTTGCTGGTAGTTTATTTGTGCCTGTTTTCCACTGCCGGTTTTCTGGTAGGCCTACAGCTCGACACAGCGCAACTCGGCTGCCACTTTTTGCTTTTCAATTGGGCGCAACGACGCAGTTCAGTCGAAGAGTAAAAAGTGGTGTCCGAGTTGTGCTGTGTCGAGCTTTAGGCCTACCAGAAAACTGGCAGTGGAAAAGAGTCCTTGGTGAACAACACATTTCACTGTTCATCAAGTTCACTGACGACCACTGTGATTTACAATGGTTGTGTACAGGGACTCTGTCTTTGAATTAAGTATTTGTATTTGTATTTGTATTTGTATTTGTATTTGTATTTGTATTTGTATTTGTCACCTCTGTGACCTGACAGGCATCAGGAACGAGCAGGACAACTGCAAGAAGAAGCACAACGTGGACCAGAAGGACAGGGACAGGGACGGAGTTGGGGACGCCTGCGACAGCTGCCCCTACGTCCCCAACCCAGACCAGGTGCCGCACGCACACACACGCACCCACGCACCCACGCACATATGCACCTCTCACATCCCCAACCCAGAACAGGTGGTGCACACACACACGCAGGCACGCACACACGCACGCACGCACACACACACACACACACACACACACACACACACACACACACACACACACACACACACACACACACACACACACACACACACACACACACACACACACACACATGGTCCACTCCCACTTATACAGTACACCAGTAGACTCCCATTATTGTTTCCCCAAGGGCCAAATTCTGTAGCGCAAATGAGGCTGAGAGCCAAACAAATCCCCCGACTGTATGGCCACAGACAGCAAAAGTATATGTTTTGATTTGCTCCAACCTCATGGCGGGCCAAATGTTTGCCATGCCCGGGCCGGATTTGGCCCACGGGACGCCATTGGGAGACCACTGACATGTACACATGCACACATGCACCTGTCACAAGTACACTCTGATACACATGCGCACATGCACCTCTCAAACACTGTGTAAAACAGAAGTTGAGGACAGGAGCTATAGAACAAAGTGAACAACTGTAGGACATATTTCATGTTTCATCTTTGAGCAATTTTTAGTCTTTGAACAGTAATCCCACCCCTTGGTGAAGGTCAATCCAGTTTCCCAGTGAGGCCTGTGCATTACATAAACACATAGTCCCCTTTTCAGGCATAGAGCATTTTTTTAAAGATTGTTGTATGGCTTTTATTTTGCCTTTATTAATGACAGGATAGCGAGAGAGGGACAGGAAATGAGTGGGGAGAGAGAGTCGGGGAGAAGGTTTGGGAAATGACCCTGGCCGGAATCCAACCCTGGTCGCCGATGTAGCAGTCCAGTGCCCAGCTGCTAGAGCCACGGCCGGGACGGCAGAGCAGAGCAGTTCCTCCTCTCCAGGTGTAGAGCAGTTCTAATGCCACCTCCTCTCCAGGTGTAGAGCAGTTCTAATGCCACCTCCTCTCCAGGTGTAGAGCAGTTCTAATGCCACCTCCTCTCCTGATGTTCTAATCCCACCCCCTCTCCACTAGAGCAGTTCTAATCCCACCTCCTCTCCACTAGAGCAGTTCTAATGCCACCTCCTCTCCTGATGTAGAGAGCAGTTCTAATGCCACCTCCTCTCCAGGTGTAGAGCAGTTCTAATGCCACCTCCTCTCCAGGTGTAGAGCAGTTCTAATGCCACCTCCTCTCCTGATGTTCTAATCCCACCCCCTCTTCTGGTGTAGAGCAGTTCTAATCTCATCTCCTTACCTGATGTTCAAATCCCACCTCCTCTCCACTACAGGAATTCGAGACGATTCGTCGAATGAATTGGTGAGAGGGGACCATTCGAACAAAACGTTGGACCATTCGTAGAAGGCATGGGGCGTTTCGTGCAGTACCTGAGGATTTTTCGTCGAAGACCTAAGGACGTTACGTTCAATCCATGCAGACCTTTCGTGTAACTGGGCAGATGTTTAGTTTAGTCTGCCTATTTTATTAGCCTATTATTTTTTTATATTTTATCAAACTTGTGTGCCTACCACCACAATGCAATGAAAACAAAAATCGAACCATGTAGAAAGTGCGTGCGTCTCTATTTTTTTAAATTAATTATTAATTTTAGTTCAGGCTGCTTTTTTTATCATTAGGCCTATTTTATAGCCTATTTTATATATACTATATTGTAACGGACTGCCTCTGCCTCCTCCGGAGTGAGATAACAGCGTTACCCCCTGTGAACTACACGCGCAGCCTATAAAATGGAGTTAATTTCAAATGGCGGGTGAGACTGTCAGGAAGCAACAAGCCGAGAGAGCAAGAGAGAGGGAACCATGAAGTGTGCGCCGAGAAGATCACCATTCGCAAGAATCGCTAAAGCCAGACATTGATGTGAGCTGTTCCAAATTGAGAGGGTTTTGCAAAAGTGCACTACTAAACGTAAGAAAAGATATTCGTTGTGTTGATATGAATTATTTCTAGTGTGTTGTCACTGATTTTTATTCATTTTTGGAAAGGTAGGCAGTCTTGCTGCCTGGCTGGCGCCCATCTCATAACTACAGTCGTTTGCACCACTACAATATCAACGAAATGTTTTAAAATGTACGACATCAATTTAAAGGTAGGCCTAAGGGATAATGTATTGTCCACACATGAATAAGAAAATGTTTCCCTACGGGGCGAATAACACCCCCGACGCCGAAGGCGGAGTGCTGTTATCTCTGAAGGGAAATGTATTTTCCGTAGTCACGTGTGGACAATACATTATCCCGCTTATCCCGCCCTTACCAACATTATAAAGCATACATAGTTAACCATAGTTTATAGCGTGCGCAAAGAAAGATAGTTCGTGGAACGCTCATAATTTAAACAGGTTAACAAGCAACATGGTTTGGCTACTTTCTAACTTGTTACAGCCACATTGCGCTTCAAACTGTTTGCAGGCTGCCTCGTTCACCGCGCGATATCTACTAAACTCGGGTTCATAACATGATCATTTCTATCTAATCGGCACAGTATTCCAGAAAAAAGCATAGACAACCCAAACACTGATGTGCGCCCTGACCACCATCATTAGCCTATCGACCCTGATACAGGCAGAGCCTATCAAAGGGCGTTGAACACAATGGCTATGGACCTTTTCAGTAGGCTATGGTTGGGGAAGTAGGGCCTGCGTCGTGATTCACCGTTGGTGTTTGTATCAGCACACCAAAAGTTACCTCACTAACGTTAATGATGTTCTTTGCTGAGTAACCTAGCCAAATATATCCAGATAATCGTGAATTATGCAAAATAAAGTCTGCCAACATGTATTGCCATTCTAGGGGCGATAAGGAGAATGCCGCACAGGCGCGGAGAAAGGGTTCCTTTGACACAGAGAATGCTCTGTGTGGCTGCGCGCATGCAGTGTTTAGTTTGCAGGTTTCAGGCAAATAATGGTGATCGATACGCCCTAGGTCCATAAGACTAACAGTAAAACAGGGACAATGACAAAAGGGATGAATTGCTTGGGGAAATCAAAAGGGACAGAGCGAAGTTATGACAACAAATTGACGTGCACCATTATGCAAGGCTACATGTAGTTATGATGGGTTAACCACTCAGTTACCGTTGCATTCATAATATGTAGCCTATGATAAAGATGACTTCAGCGCAGGATATCAGAAATAAACAAGACAGCGCAGATGGCTTTTAATTTTTAACATGGCCACATTATGCGTCAATACGCCAATGCGTATTAGGCTATTTATCATGAAACCTCAAATCGGAAGTAGCCTTATCTTGTACCCAGCACTTTTCAAACCTTACTCTGGTTTATGGTAATTGTCCGGGCCAGCACTTTTGAAATCAAACGGACGCCCTTGCCTGCATGACATGTCATTTGCATGATAAGAGCACGGACGATCATGGACATACGATGGTACACACATAGCCACACACGCACACAACACGGTTCAGTTCAACGTTTATTGACCAGCAAGCGAGCAGCGCAGTACCAGCTGATTTGCTCTGGAATCTCGAAATGAAAACTGACTTTTCTTGGGAAAAGTGTTGCAAGAACATTGAACTCATTTAGTAGGCCTATCATTGTGCCAAGCGTGTGTCGCAATATTGTACTGGGGATATGTGTTGGGGAGGGCATTAACATTAGGCCTATGACAAAAACATTATCGGGGAGGATTGAGGATAAATCTTACACGTTTCCTTATTAATGGAAAATTAATTCCATGCTAATTCCAAGTATTCAAGAACCTAAACAATATGTAATTGCTCCACAGTTCAAGGGTTAGGCTATGGATATTGACACCTTTCCTCCGCGATCGCGGATAGCCCCCACCTTTGCGCTTCTCATCTGGCTGTCACGATATGGAACGGGAAGAGACAGTTCAAGACAAGCGGCATGACTGCAATTGTCAATACAGTAGCCTAAAAAACTGTTAACTGTTCAGCGGTGTGTAGTCAAATTATCACAGCGGTGGTAGATGATTTTATGAAGACCTGGAGGACAAAAACCAACAGACACAATTGCTGAGTGTGTATGCAGTATTTGTAACGAATGATTCTCCTGCCAGGATAGCGTTGGACTACAGAATAACCCATTTACATGTTGAATGTTGAGAGGAGGCATTTTGAAAAGTCGAAGACCTATTCACGAGGATATCATAGCTACCTTTCCTTGTCAATGTCCCATGCACTACAAAATATTCCAGAACCTCATCTGCGAAAGCTTTTTTTTAATGTGGTACACTTCAAGCTTCACAAAACCCACTGGTTAACAGCAGGTTTTACGCACACATTTCGAAGCGGTTAATCACAGATGCTGCTCTCTTCCTTGCTCTCCCTTGCACCCCAACGTACACTGGGTTTAATACACCCTGCAATACTGGCAAACTATTATTCAATTACCATTTCATTTGTTCATGCAAAGACGCGGCAGAGAGAGAACGCGCTCCTGTGCAGTGTTAACATAGCGATTTAACGTCTCTCTCTCTCTCTCTCTCTCTCTCTCTCTCTCTCTCTCTCTCTCTCTCTCTCTCTCTCTCTCTCTCTCTCTCTCTCTCTCTCTCTCTCTCTCTCTCTCTCTCTCTCTCTACTGTAGCCATGGGCTTAACACAGGGGTTCTGTAATGTTTTCAACACTGTTAGGACCTATATTGTTTTCTGGCTCATGCGCGAACTATTTGTTGTCATTCAGAATCAGAAACATCAAAGTATCGGGAGACAGCTTTCTCTTGTTGCTGGTGCTTCGCATCTAAAAAGTTACCGGAAAGTCAGAAAACTCGCTGCATGACAATGTGCTCAATGGTCAATAGCCTACTTCTAGATGCACTATAGTCTAATCAGACGCGCGATGCTCTGATTCAAAGCGAGCACAAGGGTCAATAGCCTACTTCTAGACACATTAAACCGCACTGCTTTGATTCAAAGCGAGCAGGAGGCATTTTGACGATTTTTTTTAAAATGTAGGCCTACAACAGCTTTTAAGGTAAGGGATAATGTATTGTCCACACGCAGTGGTAGAACGCAGGTATACGGAGTATACCCACTTCTAAATTTTAGGGGATTCAGTATACCAACTTAAAATTGATTGATCCATTATTTAGAATGGCATAAATATATACAGTATACCCACTTCAAAAATGCGAGAATATACAGTATACCCACTTCAAAAAAGTAGACTACACCTAGACTACAAATATTTTCCTACGGGGCGAATAACACCCCCAATGCCGAAGGAGGAGGGCTGTTATTCCGCTTCGAAGGAAATATATTTTCCGTAGTCACGTGTGGACAATACATTATCCCGCTTATGCCGCCTTTACCAACATTAGAAAGCATACATAGTAAACCAGTGGTTTATAGTAACATGTTTATTGCCATTTTATAGCGTGCGCAAAGAAAGATAGTTCGTGGAACGCTCATAATTTAAAAAGAAAGAAAGGAGTAGCACACTGGAGCTGAATGCAGAATCAAAAACTGTATTAAACAAAGCCGAAAAAAGTAAATGAAACCGACAGACAGGGGACAAGCGTTTCGGTCAGCCCATCATCTTCCTTTTCATGCTGCTCTTGGAATTACGCACCGAGCACGCTCAAGATATTACATTAGCGCGGACGCCACCCCACCATTACGCGCATAATTTTAAAAGGTTAACAAGCAACAGAGTTTGGCTACTTTCTAACTTGTTACAGCCACATTGCGCTTCAAACTGTTTGCAGGCTGCCTCGTTCACTGCGTGATATCTAGGCTACTAAACTCGGGTTCATAACAGGATCATTTAGAAATGAACTATCTGATCTGCGACAGTATTCCAGGCTACTTCACCCTTAAGGAAACTATCAAGGAACTCCTCACTTGTTACTCACATACTAGTGTTAATAAAATATGTCACGACAGCGGCCGGCGGACAGTGACAGTTTGCTGTCTTGAAATAACAACATTCGGACAATAGTGTAGACTTGTGCGCTACACGCTGGGGTGGGGCAGGGCTGCTGTAGGTATCCATTGCGCGCGGCCGGTAGCTTTGGGAACTGTGTGTAAGTTGCATTTGGGTAGGCTATTGCGCGTGTTATAGTTGATTAAGTAATTGACGAGCCAACGTCCGGCAGCAGTGGCTGAGTGTGTAACTTAACTTAACTTTTGTAGGCTACTATCGTCCGAGTGTCTCCAGATTGTGATTATTTATTCATTTATTCAAAGAAGATAGCAGTTTACAGACGCTGCTGGTTGCATGGATATTGTGGTGGTTTTCCCTCCTAATTGTATTTTATGAAATTGTAAAAATAAAACTACCATAACCTTTACTCCCGTTGTCTGTCGTTCCTGAATCGTGGTCTAAATTTCACATCTTACAATAGTGTCCAGTCCAGTGAATGATCCTGCATCCATGGCTAATTGGATAAAGCATACTAAGTGGATTTATCACATGTGAAACGAGAAGGCAGAAAGTGCAATTAGTTAATAAATGAAACAGTGTACACGTCAGTGCTGGTAAAAAAAGAGTTTTAATGACTTGCACAAAGTTGATGCTCGTTTGGTGAACTTCAAAACCTGCGCTGTATTCAATAAAAGCTGGGCATAACGCACATAAAGGACTGAAAATGAAAATACCCCTATATGTGGTACATATTCTATGTTGTAGCCTACTTCAGTTGTTGGTACCCAGACTTGCATTTTGTCGAGTAATGTCCATTTGAACCTCACGTGAAAGTAACGGGGATTGTGCTGCATTTGGTGGATGGAGCTGATATTACGCACATAATTCTACTGAATAAACATCCAACTGCGACCCAAACGGTAACTTGTCGTGGTAGTCTATGTCGAATATGCCTTAATTTGGCTGTTTGCTATTCGCCTCTGGCATCATCCGAGCATGTGTAGTGCGAGACGCCATTATGACCGTTGCGCGTAAATATTTGCAAGACGATGGGGCCGTCAAACATAGTAGGCTATGGATACTTATTTAACGACTTTAATGAAGATGTCATGTAGACTGTTTGACGGCCCCTTCCATAGGACAGCATCCATCCATCTATCCATCCCTTCCTCATCTTTACGCGCAACGGTAATAATAGCCATTACTTTTTTTGTAGACGTTGCGCATAATATTTTATTCATTATCGACTTATTTCAAGCAGCATTCCACTGTCCACTCTGCGTGGCCCTGTTGAAAACATGCATGGTTGCCACCACTTAAAAAGGTGCTTGGAGAGGAGGCAAAACTGGTACAATTTAGGCTGCATTAAAGCATACACGTTAGCTTTCACGTTGTGCGATGGATGGAGACAAGTTTGGAATCGCTCCCTCTCTCTCCCTCTCTCGCTCACACACACACGCGCGCGACGTAATTCTCTGCACTCTTTGCAAGACTCTACTGTCACTTGACTCGTCTTATTGGATACCAGCCAAAATTGTAAGCTAGATAGCCAATAGTTTCGATTGTGCTGCTTGGACTGGAGGTATTTAAACTGCTAAAATGTAGGCTGCATTAAAGCATCCGCACGTTTGTGCGATGGGTGGAGACAACTTGGGAATCGCTGTAAGTTAGAGATTTTTTTAAAACATAGGCTGGCAAGATGTAAATGACCTGCACTGCTTGAAAAAGACGATCGACTATGTGCCCCAGGCATCTTAAATACTAAAAACTAATAGGCGGATGGCGGGTGGATTCGGTTTTGGAAATTGGAGAAAAAACATTAGGGCGGGTGGATAGCAGGTGGATTAGAAATTCTAAGAAGCGGTTGCGGATGAAATAATACATCCACCGCGCACCTCTAGGCCTACTCCACACGTAGGTATATTCCAGACCTACAGAAGACGGTAGCTAGAAGCGTTCATCTAAAAAGTTACCGGGAAGTCAGAAAACTCGCTGCATGACAACCAAATGTGCTCAGTAGACGCACGCTGCCCTGATTCAAAGCGATTCCCGCCTCTCTGCCCGCAGCTGGGGCTAGGGCCTACTCAAATACTGTTCCAGAAATGTAAGGAGTAGAAAGTAACATAGGCCTACAGATATTTGTCAAAAATGTAACGGAGTAAAGTAACGGCGTAAAAGTGAAAAAAAGCTTCTCAAATATTGTTCCAGAAATGTAAGGAGTAGAAAGTAACCTAGATAATTGTCAAAAAATGTAACGGCATAAACGTAAAAAACCGACAACATACCAGTTAAAATGAGTAGGCCTAAGTACATTTTATTTATGAAGCACATCTGAAAACAGCAAAAAAAAAAACATTTGATTTACATACTAGATTACTAGATAGGCCTACTAGATACATAGAGAGAGAGAGAGAGAGAACGCGCTCCTATGCAGTGTTAATATAGCGATTTCACTTCTCTCTCTCGCTCTTAGTGTTTTTGTTTTTGTTTTACTGTAGCCATGGACTTAACACGGGTGCAGGGGTTCTATAATGTTTTCCGACACTGTTATTTTTTCTGCCTCATGCGCGAACTATTTATTGTCATTCAGTTTGTGCCGTTATTAGGCCTAGGCCTATATGAATCGCGGGTAAATCAGTTATATATTAGTTATATATTTAGACTTCGAACAAAAGAAATAGGCCTAGGACACACGGGAATAATAGGATATAAAATAGGCAGCCTGACTGGATCGATGGACGATTTCCAACAATAAAAGACAGGATATGAAACAAAATAGGCAGCTTATTCAATTAATAAAACTATAGCCCAAGAACATTGCCTCGCCGGGCAGGGAGAGAGAGAGAGAGAGAGAGAGAGAGAGAGAGAGAGAGAGAGAGAGAGAGAGAGAGCGCGGTCCAGTGTTAATGTAACGATTTAACTTCTCTCTCTCTCTCTTTACTGTAGCCATGGACTTAACACAGGTGCATGGGTTCTGTAATGTTTTCAACACTGTTATATGCATAGTGCTCTGGCTCATGCGCGAACTTTGTTGTGTGTAAGGCAGACAGCATTCTCTTGTTGCTGGTGCTTCGCATCTAAAAAGTTACCGCCCAAGAACATTGCCTCGCCGGGCAGAGAGAGAGAGAGAGAGAGAGAGAGAGAGAGAGAGAGCGCTCCCCTATGCAGTGTTAACGATTTAACTTCTCTCTCTCTCTCTTTACTGTAGCCATGGACTTAATCGTAAAAACAACAACAACATAGCCTACCAGTAAAAACGAGTAGCCTAAGTACATATTATTTATAGATTTACATGTTTAAATCAACAAAAAACAAATAGGCTATTTAAAATAGGCTAGACAAAACCGTTCAAATGAACATATTTAAATAGACAAAACCGTTAAAATGAGCATGAAAAAAGCTGATTCTAAGAAAACCCGTTAAAATGAGCATTAAAAAATCTGATTTACATTTCTAATATAGGCAGACTGAAGGGACCTTTAGTTGAAACCTAAGGATCTTTAGTTCAATTTTAAGGACCTTTCGTTGGCTTTTGCGGTAGACGGACCATCCTCGACTAAAGATCCCCAGCCTTATACTAATGGTCCAACGTTTTGTTCGAATGGTCCCCTCTCACCAATTCATTCGACGAAAAGACCTGATACGCTAGAGCAGTTCTAATCCCACCTCCTCTCCACTAGAACAGTTCTAATGCCACCTCCTCTCCTGATGTAGAGAGCAGTTCTAATGCCACCTCCTCACCTGGTGTAGAGAGCAGTTCTAATGCCACCTCCTCCTCACCGTAGAGCAGTTCTAATCCCACCTCCTCTCCTGATGTACAGTAGAACAGTTCTAATCCCACCCCCTCTCCACTAGAACAGTTCTAATCCCACCTCCTCACCGTAGAGCAGTTCTAATGCCACCTCCTCTCCTGATGTAGAGCAGTTCTAATGCCACCTCCTCTCCTGATGTTCTAATCTCATCTCCTTACCTGATGTTCAAATCCCACCTCCTCCTCACCGTAGAGCAGTTCTAATCCCACCCCCTCTCCACTAGAGCAGTTCTAATCCCACCTCCTCACCGTAGAGCAGTTCTAATCCCACCTCCTCTCCTGATGTTCTAATCCCACCTCCTCTCCTGATGTTCTAATCCCGCCTCCTCTCCTGGTGTAGAACAGTTCTAATCCCACCCCCTCTCCACTAGAGCAGTTCTAATCCCACCTCCTCTCCACTAGAGCAGTTCTAATGCCACCTCCTCCTCACCGTAGAGCAGTTCTAATCCCACCTCCTCTCCTGATGTACAGTAGAACAGTTCTAATCCCACCCCCTCTCCACTAGAACAGTTCTAATGCCACCTCCTCACCTGATGTAGAGCAGTTCTAATGCCACCTCCTCTTCTGGTGTAGAACAGTTCTAATCCCACCCCCTCTCCACTAGAACAGTTCTAATGCCACCTCCTCACCTGGTGTAGAGAGCAGTTCTAATCCCACCTCCTCTCCTCTCCGCAGCGTGACACAGATGACGACCTTATTGGAGACCCTTGTGACACCAATAAGGACAGGTAAGGTCCTGTTGGTCTTATTTCTACACATACATGACATTTCAAATTAAATTCTCTTATTAGAGTGCTAATGTACAGCAATGAGTGAACGGGCCCATCTGCACAAAGAGGCTACCTGTCACATTTTCTGTATCACTCCTTTGTGACTCGGTGACTATTTCATTTTCTGATGTGCTGTCCTAGGTGTTTGCCTGCATATTCCTGATGGTATAACTATGAAATGGTGATCAAATAGAAGAGTCAGATGACGCGTTTGGTTGAGACAGGCCCGAAGACTTTGTCATTATCGTTTTGGTAACAAGTTTATAACAGATGCTCTGCATGGCAGCAAGTCATTTAAAACTGGCCCTGTCTGTGCACGGCTGTAATGGTTCTTAAGTTTTGTTGATGTCCTCTTTGTTTGCAGGACTTATCAAACTTTGATTTTAATGTTTTTGATGTCTTATTTTAATGTTTTATTTGCCTTTGATTCATATATTTAATGTGTTCTTTCTCTATTGTATTGTTTTCTCTATTCTCTATTTACTTTTATTTTTGTGAAACACATTGAATTGTGTCTGTGTATGAAATGTGCTCTAATACAAATGAACTTGCTTTGTTTTGCCTCAGTGACGGTGATGGCCATCAGGACACGAGGGACAACTGCCCGTCCGTCATCAACAGCTCTCAGCTGGACACCGACAAAGACGGCCTCGGGGACGAGTGTGACGATGACGATGACAACGATGGAATCCCCGACCTCATCCCGCCCGGCCCTGACAACTGTCGCCTGGTCCCCAACCCCCTTCAGGAGGACTCCGATGGTACATAGAGCATGTCACGTGTTTGTGCAATGCAAAAATTAAATCTTAGCAATCTTATTTTTCTAGTTTCAAGTAAAAACATCTAGTGGTCCTCGACCTTTTTTGAACAAACGCCCCCTTGGTCTCATCACTAGCATCCCAAAGCCCCCTTGACCTCGTCATAAGCCTGACAACACCTCCCTTAAATGGACTAATACCCCCCAGTGGCAACTAAGCACTGTCCCCTTTCAGCTGTATCCTTCTCAATGCCCCCTAGAGCTCCCCAAAGCCCCCTGGGGGGCTGGACCGCCCACGTTGAGATGCATGATGTTGTTGCCTTTCCTAAATGCTTTTGCACAGTTTGTAGAGAGTAACAGATGCATTTTAGCATGTTGAGTGTGACCAACGTCTACCTTCTCGATGCTTTGCAGGGGACGGCATTGGCAACTTGTGCGAGAACGACTATGACAACGACACCTTCGTGGACAAGTACGACGACTGCCCCGAGAACGCGGAGGTCACCCTGACGGACTTCAGGGCTTTCCAGACGGTGGTGCTGGACCCCGAGGGCGACGCCCAGATCGACCCCAACTGGGTGGTCCTTAATCAGGTCCAGTTCTCAACTCACACTGGACCAAAACCAGTCATGAACAAAATTGAGTCATTAGTTACAATCTAGTTCCACATATTCCAAATGACTTGGTTTTACCTGTCCAATTCAGCCAGGTGATTGGCTGGTTGAATGATCACCTAGTTGAATTGGACAGGTAAAACAAGGTGGAACATGTGGAATATGTGGCCCTAGATTTATAACTAATGAATCTATTTTCCCCAACACTGCCCAAAACATAAACAACTTGCCAGCACAGTAAAAAAAAAATACAGTGTTAATTCAACACTTAAAGAGTACCGGTACTCAAAATACCAAGAACACTCTAGAAAATGTTAAATCGACCCTCTATGTGTTGAATTATGGTGCATTCTCCAGTTATGTGAGATGGGATGTTTCTAACCTCCTACTAGCTGAAATGGCGTGAACACTTTGAGGTAGAAGGTAGCTAACTACTGGTGGCATAACCTACTGGGAAACTCCTACCACTCAGGTGGTACGGTTAACACTACATTTGTTACTGTGTGTGATTGAAATGGCCTAACTAACCATCTTCGTTTTCACAAGAAATTGATAATGTTTTTCATTTTTTTTTAACAGGGCAGAGAGATTGTACAGACCATGAACAGTGATCCAGGCCTTGCTGTCGGTACGACACTATATTATCTCATTCTGGGTGGTAACAGCATAAAGCAAACAAAAATCACTGTAGTTTAGCCACACAGCAGATTTGTTTTAATCTAGCTCTATGCAAAGCATACATGTGGCATTTACATCACGTGTCATCCCCTACGAAGGTTACACAGCGTTTAACGGTGTGGACTTCGAGGGCACGTTCCACGTGAACACGGTGACGGATGACGACTACGCCGGCTTCATCTTCGGCTACCAGGACTCCTCGAGCTTCTACGTGGTCATGTGGAAACAGGTGGAGCAGATCTACTGGCAGGCCAACCCCTTCCGAGCCGTGGCAGAGCCGGGCATACAGCTCAAGGTACTGTAAAGTGGGCTCTGTGCATATAAATAGATTCCAGGATTGAGGCTCCAGTCTCTTCGGGGCCGTGGGTTTGAATCCCATCGCTGCCACCAGTGTAAAGTGAGCTCTGTGCATAGATAGATTCCAGAGGCCAATGTGTAAGACTTCGAAATGGTTTATTAACCGTTTATCAGCACACAACATTAAAGGCTGCTCCCCATCTAACTAATTCACTCCCAGTCTCGGTTTCTCTCCAGAGAGTTCTCCCGGGTTCCTCCCCCCAGTGTTCCAAAATACTCAGCGCAAAAGTCCCAAAACTTTGCTCTATCCTTTCAATATAAAAGTGTTCATTAAGTGT
This sequence comes from Engraulis encrasicolus, assembly GCF_034702125.1. Classification (NCBI taxonomy): domain Eukaryota; kingdom Metazoa; phylum Chordata; class Actinopteri; order Clupeiformes; family Engraulidae; genus Engraulis; species Engraulis encrasicolus. Next base: position 13,782,110 of record NC_085862.1, on the reverse strand, counting down.
TACAGCACTGTATGGGTAGCCTCTAATACAGCTCAAGCTACTGTATGGGGCATAGGGCTCAAGGTACAGTATGGGTATCTTCTTATACAGCTCAAGGTACAGTATGGGTATCTTCTTATACAGCTCAAGATACAGTATCCTCGTATACAGCTCAAGGTACAGTAGGGGTATCTTCTTATACAGCTCAAGGTACAGTATGGGTATGTTCTTATACAGCTCAAGGTACAGTATGGGTATCTTCTTATACAGCTCAAGGTACAGTAGGGGTATCTTCTTATACAGCTCAAGGTACAGTATCCTCGTATACAGCTCAAGGTACAGTATGGGTATCCTCTCATACAGCTCAAGGTACAGTAGCCCCTTATACAGCTCAATGTAGGGGTAGCATCTTTGCACAGATGGGCCCGCCGGCGGCTTATGATGAGGTCCAGGGGGCATTGAGAACCACTGGGCTAAACAGTTGACACTTGCAAGCATAGGCATTTACCACATGCATCAGATAGAGGAAGTCTGTAGCACTAAAGACTAGTTCATACTATTTGGCTAGTATATTGCAGTCTTCAGTCCCCCAGGTTTCTTCTGTCTTGCACAAGATTGAGAATCAGCACCAAGGAAAAAAAGGTGAACACTCTGAAGCATTCACAAATTCCAATATTTTTGGTACCAAATGAACAGTTTTTTTGGGGGGAAAAATAAAAAATAAACTACATATTTATATAATAAACTGAAGAAAAGAACATCAAAATATTGAAGAAAGAATTCAAAGAAGTGTGCAAAAAATAGGCTAAAGAGTGGAACCCATTGAGCACATTCTGGAACTCTCCATTCCGGAACTCCCCATCACCACCGACAGCAGTTCCTGGCAGCTGGTGACATGCATGCCAGTGTAAACTGTTTTTCTAAATAGCATGGAAAACAGCAAGTTACTTAGTCTAGTTTGATGTGTCACTGAAATTACTCAACTGAAGTTGAAGTACTTGCATGTTGCTGTGGTAGAAATACGCAGCAAATTAATTTTAAAAAATGAATGCTGAGTTGTTCCTTCCACATAATGAGAATGCAGAAAGCAACGAGACAGCTGACATCCCTGAGTTGTTCCATGGGCATGACTGCAGCCTTTGTACCAAGGACAAGGCCCCTCCCACTTGCCTTTAGAACAGCCAGCCAGTCTGATGCCTGGCTGCAGAAACATCATGGCGTGTTTGTGAAAGATATGGAGATGTTTTTTTTTTTTCGTGGCCACTCCCATCGGCCATTCACTCCACCTACGGCCCAGGTGAAGAGCCATACTGGTGTTGTGTAACATACCAGAAGAGTTCCATCAACATTCTATGCAAGCTTAGTTCAATGGAAGATCAATGATAAAACCTAGAATTGTGAAATGTAGGCTAGAAGGGGCTGGTACATTAAACATTAACCATATTTCTTGGGTTTCAGACAATTAACCAAACCGTTAAGGTACTAGTGGTGTGGATCGGCACTGCCCTCATGATCCGATTCGATCACGATTCAGGAGGTTTCGATTCGATTCTATGCGATCCGATCCGATTCAATTCTACAATGCATTGCAATGCATTACATTTCTGAAAGCAAAGCAAATGTTTAATCAGCCATGATGAGGCAATACAAGTAGTCAGATACTGAGCAACAATGTATTGGCTGTTTTCTGTATCAGTCTGTATCAGTCTTGCAATGTTTTGAAGTGCTTTTATTTAATTTAACATTCATTTGCTCCCGAAATATCCATGGAAGTAATTGAAACTTAAAAAAAATGCCGGATCGATTCTGGAACTTGCCGGATCGATTCTGGATCGTCCATGCCCCGCATTGATTCGGATCGCCGAATCGATCATTGTTGACACCACGTTAAGGTACATTTAGGGCCTCCACACATTGACTCCGACAGCACTGCGGAGCACTTTCGCTTCCGCCACAATTCTGACCCCCAAAACCAATTTCACATGAACATAGCATGGATAGTCAATGGGCGGCTCAGACAAAATAGAACTCTCCTCTTATCGCTTGCCGACATCCGCGAATGTCCGCGGACATCTGCGCCGGTGTGCGGGGTTGTATTGACAACAATGGAATCGAACTTTGGCGGAGCAGTGCTGTCGGAGCCGATGTGCGGAGGCCTAAAACTAAAGTGATCCACCTGTAGTATGTCACTTAAAGTCAACTCAACTCTCGTCCTGTGTTGTCCAGTGTGTTGGAGGTCCTTCTTCTTCCTCCATCTCTAATGTTGAACCTGCTACTTCTGCCTTCCATCTCTCAGGCTGTCAAGTCCACTACGGGCCCAGGAGAGAACCTGCGCAACTCTTTATGGCACACGGGGGACACCGTAGACCAGGTGAAGCTGCTGTGGAAGGACTCCCGTAACGTGGGCTGGAAGGACAAGACCTCCTACCGCTGGTTCCTCCAGCACAGGCCTACCGAGGGCTACATCAGGTACCGATCCTCCACAATGGGCAGGGGCGCCTATGTTGGGCCCCATGAAAGATTCAAATTTTGGGCCCCCAAAATGACAAATTACGTTATCAGCATCCTTCCAAGGGCCCTGTCAGTGCTGTTGGGCCCTTAGATTCTGTAACACCTTTCCCCCCCTCGCGGCACCCATGGCAATGGGGTTACCACATAGTAGTCGAGTACAATACATCCAGCTGTCCTTAGTAACATACTAAAAATCTAGGAAAATCTAACTTCAGGAAAGGTGTCATTTTCAAGATCAACGTTTTTTAAAATAAAGGTTACTACATGATAATTACATTGGCATGAACTAACATGTTTTCAGGATCTGTTTGTTTGGAGTGCTGTTTGGGTGGATAAAGACACTACTGCTATGGTTATATCCATGTGTTGTTTGTCAGGGCACATCATCATGAATCATGGTGTCACTAGGTATTTTGGGTCTTTCAGCAGCTGAACTGAATAGACAGGAGCCACTACATGTGTAAGTAGAGGGCAAGGTGAAACGGTTGGTACTGGAGACAGACAATGCCCTGAAAGGACATAGGGCTTTAGCATAGCTTTCGGGTAAGCCAGAGTAGGGCCTGTTGTAGCTTCATAGGCAAGGGTCAGGGCCTTGTATTCAATTAGGGCATGAAAAAGAGGACATGACCAGGAAACTGAGGCTATGTGGTCAAAGAATGATAGACGGTCATCAACAATGACACTTAGATTTCTTGTGGCCTTATTTGAGGCAACAGTAGCAGAATCGATATTGAGTTCGATATCATGGCAACCTAAATCTTTGGCTGGGATCACCAGCAGTGCATTTGGGCGAGGCTCAACTGAAGGTTGCATTCCTTCATACTTGTGGATAGTTCAGAGAGGCAAGCGGAAATGTGTGTGACCGTGGAGTCATCTGGCACAAAGTAACTGTGCTTCATCGGTGTAACAGTAGTATGAGAAGCTGTGAGAACAGATAACATGGCCCAGTGATGTGGTGTACATGGCAAATAGGAGTCCCAGCACCAGCCCTTAGGACACCTCTGTGGGGAGGCTATGATTTGAGGACAGCTGACCTTGCCCTTGATACATGCTAAGAATGATACCACCAGACTCAAAGAATGTCTGGAAGAACTTTAGAAACATAAAACTCAATTATTTATCTAAGAGAGATGTTAAATAATCATGTTTTGAAAAAAAAAATGCTAGCTGGTGAGTCTGCACAAAGATTTTTAGATTTACTACAAAACGAAAAGAGATGTCCATAATCTCTTCTGAAGATATCTTCTGGCTTACTAGAAACAAAATAAAAGAGTAATTTTGAGCTTGGCTTTTTCAGATTTTGAGTTTTTGCATTTTGAAATTTAATGCATATTTAATTAGATATAGTCCAATTACCATATTAAAACATAACATTTCAGAAAACTTGCAATACATTTTTTTCTCACAAATATATGAGTAATCACCGGATTAAGTTTCGTGGTGATATCGGCAAGCTAAATTTTTTGGCCTATTCACCTGGAGTGTCTCTTGACCCTTATAATAAGTCTATGGCAGCTATGTTGAAAAAACTCATTTCCCAAAGTCAGATTTTACTAGATTTTTAGTATGTCATTTAGCAGGTCCAATAGTAATAGAATCCATAAAAAAACCTTTTGTATCAATTATTTTGGGGTTAAACCCTAAATGTACTCGCCTATAGGTGTCAGCTAATAGTGTAATGGAATGAGTGTGTTTACATGCATTTCAGTATCCTGAATATGATTGGGATATTAAGTATCCCGAGTTTGCGTTTGAGCATATAAACACCTTTTCCTGACTTTCCTTATTTGGGATAGGCCTACTGAGAAATTGGGATATGCCAAGTGGAGTATTCTGACAGAAGTCGGGATACTGACGCATGTAAACATCTTATCCCGAATACAGGGGCTTCCCATAGAACGCTGTTGCTGGTATCCAGGATACGCGCATTTGAAGAGAATTCTATAACGGCCAAGAATGTAGACTGTGATATAACGCTCTGTGCTCATATAAACACTTTATCTCGAATATGACCATAACCGGGATATGCCTCATATTCGGGATACTGCATATAAACGCACTCAGTGTAATGTAATGTAATGTAATGATCAGGGCTTCGAACCGGTTCAAGGAACGAAAACCGAAAACGGGAACGAACGGAATTTTACGCAATTTTATGAGGAGCAGAAACAGAAACGAAAACGAAATGGTCTTCAACTGTTCCTGAACAGAAACGTTATTCTGAAATCCACAAAACCGGTTAATAACGGTTTATTTCGTTCTCTATATATTTTATAAAATTTCACAAAAGCATACCCTGAAGCATTCATTGAAGTGTTTGCGCTGTAGAGTTAAACAGGAAATTTGAGTTATTTGTCAGCAACAGACCAGCTACACCATATCTACACCATGCAGGGTTAGGAATTATAGCGCAAGATCTCCATATGGATAAAACTTACAGCCAGGTAAGGAGTTTAGCACGTATCCAGAATGCGAGATCTGAATGTTTTTGGATGCCGTCTGTGATTTAGCCTATTATTTTTGGGGATAGAGTAGCTACTGTGTAAATCAAGGGCAAATACTAATGGGTACGCCTATTCTAGGTATAAGATGCAGTCCATAAAAATAAACTTGATAGGCCCGCAAAACACTTCCGGGAACGATAAGAATGGACGATATTTTGCGTTCTGAACCGGTTCAGGAACGAAATTTTGGTGGCGGAACGAATTCAGGAACGAAAGCGTTAAATAAAGGTCTACCTGAACCGTTCGGAACGGAACAATTGAAAAATAATTTCGTTTTCAAGGCCTGGTATTGATCCTGAGCCATGGGGCTACAACATAGGCCTAGATACTGTACAAGTCTAGACAAGTTCAATGCCAGAAAGATATAGATAGTTGTCAGTTAGATAGGCCTACTGTAGGTCCTACAGGCTACAGATACTGATATTGGGACAGCCAGTTAACTCTGTTAACTTTGTGGTACTAATTAGCTACGAGCATGGCACATCAGTCACAGATTGGGGGCAGCAGAGGCCTAATGGTTATGGAGATGGGCTTTACATCAAACCGCTGCAGGTTTGAATCTCACCATTCCTGTGTGTGTGTGCGTGTGCGTCTGTGTGTGTGTGTGTGTGTGTGTGTGTCTGTGTCTGTGTGTCTGTGTGTGTGTGTGAGTTTAGAGTTCGCTTCTACGAGGGTCCTCAGATGGTGGCGGACACAGGCATCCTGATAGACACGACCATGAGGGGGGGCAGGCTGGGGGTGTTCTGCTTCTCACAGGAGAACATCATATGGGCCAATCTGCGCTACCGCTGTAATGGTAAGAGACTGCCAATAGGGGGCACTGTGGCACACTGCCATACTGTTTACGAGCTACAGTATATCGCCTATTGGGACCAGGGTTCGAATCCGGGCCATCTGGGTCATTTCCCAACCCTACCCCATCTCTCTCTCTCTCTCTCTCTCTCTCTCTCTCTCTCTCTCTCTTTATCATTTTCTGCCTACTCACTTCTCTATTGAATAAAAGCACTAAAATGACAATGCAATCCCAATCTGTGCTTTAAAGTCTTTTTCAATAAAGAGTATTTTAACACTTTTTACATGAAAATCTTAATGTGTCTAATCTAATATAATCTAATGGATTTAATGTTCCAATTAATTCTGCTTGTATGGGTTTATATTCAACACTTCCGTCTAGTGCAGTTCAGCAGTGTCTTGGTAGGCTACTTGAATTAGTGCATAATGAACATTTTACACTGTGCACAGCGCACACACTATACCGTAGACGTGCACTGGTACTGTGTTTGCCTTCTGACTGTTCTGAATTTGGAATGAGTCACGAAGGCTCGTATCAAGACTCAAACATTTATACACTTCAACGAGCCACTTCAAAGTGAGTGTGGAGGCAAGTCCCAGGTAACTGGAACCAGATAAATGTGTTATAACATATTATGAATACAATTAAAATGTACTATACCCTATATATTACCCTATTTGCAACACACACACTCATACACTCACTCACTCACTCACACACACACACACACACACACACACACACACACACACACACACACACACACACACACACACACACACACACACACACACACACACACACACAGTATATATATAATACCCATATTATAAAGTATTATAAAGGCCTCATGGGTGGGCTTGTCCACAGCAGTTCACACAGCAGTGACACCCTCTGGTGAATATGGAAAGAGAGTTGTGTGTTGGTCTGGTCCTCATCAGTGTCACACCTGTTTCACAGACACGATACCTGAGGACTTCGAGAGATTCCGGACGGAACACGTGCAGCTGTCGTTTTGATGTCGGAGCGGAGTGGAGAGGCGCCTCTGTTTCCAGACCGACGGGGACGACGGGGAGTCAGGTCCTTCCTCCTCCAGGAACACATTCCGCATCACAGGGAACAATAATATCGACCTCGCTGGAGCCACGTGGAGGTCCCGCCCAGTGCCAACTGTTCAGTCGCTCTTATCAGCTACAGTAGTGGTGACCCAGGGCAGCGTGGCGCACAACACAACACAGTACTGTTGGGAAGGGGAATATCTGAATCATAGAAGAATGCCGCACTGCCATGTTTGTTAAAGCGATGGTGTACCATGTTTGGAAATAAGCTCATACTACTATACCTCTCCTTCAGTCAATTCATTGAGTCGTAGCCTGCTTTTCTTCTGTACTTCCAGCCATTCTCTGAGTATGGCAGTGCAAATTTGAAGGTAAAATTTCCACTGCCATACTCATAATACGATACTCTCAATGACTTAACTCAAGGAGAGGTGTAATATAAGCTCATTTCCAAAAATGGCAAAATGGCAAAAAGTGTTCAATAAGTACCCATACATGTCTACCTGTGACGTCGCACAGTTCTGTGTATGCACCCTTTCAGTTCCATTTGACCTCGACATATTAGTTAACATTGAAATGTTGAATAAAGGACTTTACAGGTCCCTCCCATTGTGACAATTATTTGAAGAAATAATGACAAGTTTTAACACCTCTTAGGCTGTAACTAATCAATGCATCCAACTTTATGAAAATGTTTTGTTGCTCCGAGATTAAATTGAGATGCTGGGAAAATGGGCCTAGCAGTCCACTACCTCACTACAAATAGTTGGCAAAGGGATATTAAAGGCATAATGATCATATTAATCAAAGTAGGCTACCTGGGGAATTAATCATCTGTCGCAAAAGTGCATTGTATTGTGTACACACTGTTAGAAATGGGTAGTATTAGACACATATATATATTTTAGAAACACAGATGATGAAATGCATGTCACAAAATAGAAATGAAAGGACAGATGCAGCTGGTAGGCCTTCAGTGCCATACATACACTGACATCACTCTGGAGTTACTGTATAGTCCTTCAGACCCTGACATCACTTCAAAGTTCGAAGACATTGGGCTTCTCATCGGGATGGTGAATGAAGAACAGTCTCCCAAAAGTTGTGGCTGGGTTCACAGCGGGGAAACTTTGTTTTCTCCATGGAGGCGGGGCATCAGCGAAACACTCGGCCACAAGCACAGGCCGAGGACGGGAGTCTCCATATTCCAAAGAACCCATTATGTGGAGTCAGAGGCGATTCTAAGATCAGGTGGTGCCCCAAGCGAAAATGCAATAGAATGAACATTTGAACCAAAATCGCCACTACCCTGGTAAAGTGTGGGCTGTCATTCACTATCTAGGGGCTTGTGGGCCCCAAGCGGCTGCCAGCCTTGCCTGGTGGCAAGATGCGCCTCTGTGTGGAATTAGACATTAAAGTGATACTGTCCCATTTTTGGAAATACTAAGCTTATTTTACACCTCTCCTTGAGTTAGATGATTGAGTTTTACATTTCTCTACTTTCAACTGTTCTCTGAGTATGGCAGTGCAAATCTTACCTGTAAGCTAGCAGTTAACATTGAGTCCTATGAGACCAGTTAGCTGCCAGCTGGTTTCATCATAGGACTCAATGTTAATTGCTAGCTTGAAGGTCAAATTTGCACTGCCATACTCAGAGAACTGCAGGAAGGTAGAACCCAATCATTTAACTCAAGGAGAGGTGTAAAATAAGCTTATTTCCAAAAATGGGACAGGCCTATCACTTTAAAGGAACAGTCCGCCTTTTTCATTTTTTTGCAGTTCCAATTTTCTTGCAGTTCCAAGTATAACTAATGAACGTGCACATGATTTTCATCTCAGTGTCTTCAGTACAGTGTCTTCAGAGCACAAACCAAACAAATGACACAGTAGACTTTTAAGTGCATCCTTTAATGTCAAGAAATCAGAAGCATGTTTGCATGTACATCATCACCTTCAATGCTATGCCCACCAGGTGGCGCTATAGGAGTTTCAGCACAATGAGAACAGAGAAGAAGGGAGTCATTGCCACGTTGATTTGTTATTGTTGTTGGTTGGGCTATTTTTTTTTCAGGGGACAAAGGGGGAAAAAAACAAGGCAGATGACAATTCTCACTACAGAATTTTCACGACAGCTTCACTGCCATGCCCTTGGGAACTCTGACCTCACCTGGCTGATTTTGTATTATTTATATATATTTTTATATATATATTAATTCTTTTTTGTGTTTGTTTCTCTTACAGCTGCAGTGCTTTTCCAGGTATAAGCAAAGAGACAGAGAAATGAGACACGTTCACGCAGTACAAACAAACGCCTACATCCCCAAGTAATAGATAGGCTACCTTAAAGCAGCCATCCTCATCCTCAACCGGTGTGACGAGCGGTCTGGTTACCCCACAACAGCTGATTACCCAGATGTGAGAACCACAGCGATTGGTATGAACTAATTGAAACTGTGTAAATTGTGACTATTACTTACTAATTTGTTCTGATCAATCACTGTGGGGTTTTGACATCTGGGTGACCAGGGGCCTATACTAAGAAGAGGTTGGTTCAGGAGAACACCAGGTTAAGTTAAGAGGTAAATCATCTAATAGAAGAGCCTCTTCTATTAGATGATTTACCTCTTAACTTAACTTGCTTTACTCCTGAACCAGCTTCTTAGTAGAGGATGACATTTTTCGGGAATTCCCGTGGGTCCCGCGGGTCCTGCAGGATTCCTGCGGGATGGGAGTCAAAATTTTAAAGATGAACAGGAGCAGGAATAAAGATTAATGGGATCAGGCAGGAGCGGGAATAAAAATTGAAGGGAGCGGGAATGTTCGCTTATTTTTTCATTAAAAAAGCCTAGTTTTTTTGACAAAATGGGAGTGGGATTGATTTTGAATGGGAGTGGGCAGGATTGGGAAACATTCTTTTCAGGAGTGGACGGAATGGGATTTGTTTCTTTTACTCTAGTCCGGGATGGGACGGGATGGGATTTTTTTTCTGGGACCAGGATGGGACGGGAGTGAAAATCAACTCCCGTGTCATGCTCTACTTCTTAGTATAGGCCCCAGTTTGTGAAGGAGCCAGATCTCTCGTAAGACCGGCTCCTGGAGGTCTCCGCAGGACTGGGCTCTTAAGAAGACCCAAGGCCTCCCTTTGGATCCTCTGTTTTAAAAAAACTGATCCCAGATCAGCTTCAGTATCCATCCATATATACAGTACACACCCACTACAGAAAACGCAGCTCTGAGTAAACAACAGATTTTCTCATTCACACATGACATCAACTGTACTCTCCGACACAGAAAGCAGCGCCATCATTATAGTATCTCCTCCAGGGATAAACAGATATACATTCTAATCTCTTATTGTGGTGATACACGAGGCAACTTTTTAGGCAATGTGTCCGGGCAACGTTTCAAAACACCAAACGCACAAATATGTGTATGGAGCAATCTCCCATTGATGGGTGATTCACCAGGCAACTGATAAGCCTCACTCAATCATCAATAGGTAACCACCCAATTACAACATTAGACACCTTACACAAAGTCGATGATCCATGATGTTGCCTGGACACATTGGCCAAGAAGTTGCATCACACACCAACACCTTTAACCCTTCATATAGACGTGACAATACACCCCACAAGCGTGGACGAAGCCCTTTCAAGTGTTTTTTTTTTTCATTAATGAAATGCCTGGCCTGTATGCTGGAGCCTCCTCAGGGCTGTCTTTCGGGGGGCAGTGGGTCATATGTGATATCTGCAGCCGCTCTCGATGAGCGCCCTGGAAAAACCCCACCGCCTCCTCTCCTCTCCTCTACTGGACGTCTAGATATGGCTAAACAGTCTGTGCTCAGACGGCCAAAACAGTCTCAGTTTCAGGTGTCAAAAGTAAAAGTAGAAGTAAATTTAAAAAGAAACAGTTTTCTTCTAACACAGGTGATTTATCTGAGTAACCAGTAGACCTGTGTACCTGTCTAACAATCAGCTGACCCTGCACTGGTTGGATCGAGTTTGTGGTGGGTCCTTGGGAGGTCTTTCAGTGTTTTTCAGTAACAACAAAGTCTATGTATCTCATTAGGTACGATGGAGTGAAAGGTGTAACCGCTATGTAATATCATGTGCTAGAGTTGTACTCACACCGTGAATTTTACTTTTACTTTTGACACCTCTGGTTTTAAAGAAGCAAGTGATGGTGAGATACAAAACAATTCACTGAGGAAAGAAGGAAAGAAGGGAACGAGATCCAGACGAGCACCTAGCACACAGCAAGACCCTGAAATTCAGCATGAAACAGCATGAGCCAGAACCAAACCACAAGGTGATGCAAAAGCGAAAAACATCCCCAAAAAACATCAGGGAACAAGATTCCGACTTACAAATCCCACATAAAGCAGAGAGACCTCGAACATAGCACTACAGTAGACCAAGATCCAGAAGTCCAAAATGAAGCAAGATCCTTAAAGTAGCATAAAGCAAGACTCAGTACAAAAACTCTATAGGATGATTCAAGACTCTGACCATGACATGGTACAAGACTCTGATGCAAAACTTTAGATAAAACACAAGAACCTTACAGGTACCTCTGCATGAAACAAAACCAAGACCCCAAAAAAGACGGAGCAAGACCTAGAACCTAGAACCTAGCACGCAGCAAGACCAGAGACCCACAGTAAGATGGGCATAGTGTATGAAATGGCTTGGAGATGAGATCGTGAAGTACACGTATCTGAGCTACTGTACATGACCAGGTGGGTGCAACCAGGCACCTGGCTGACGTGACTGGTGTGGAAGGCTTGATGGAAAACAAGGTAGACTGGTACAGAGTGCCAACATGCATGACCACGTCACAACCAACATGAACCCAAACAGGAGGAGAGGAACACAACCAAACAAACAAACAAACAAAAAGAGTTCCAACAGAACTTTGGTCCAGCATTGGGGGTGGAGTGGGGGTGGGGGCTGTTCCATAGGCAGTCAGGCCCATTGGTCCGACAGCTCGTTGGTCCAACAACCCATAAGTCAGACAATAAGCCATATAGGAGCTTAACAAGAATCCCATTAATCCGACAGATGAGTGAGACACTCAGGCTACTGGGGTACATGTGGGCACGTCTTTTCAGACAACAAATACACGCGCAAAAACATGCCTTCACTGACGGCTAGGGTTAGGAATTGTTTTGGTTTGGGCATATTTTTACCATTTCAGTTAACTTAAAAAGTGAAGATTTACAAAATTATAAAGCGAAAACATTTGTATACTGACAGAACATGCCTTTACTGATGGTTAGGGTTAGGAATTGTTTTGATTTGGGTATAGTGTTAACGTGTGTGGTCGGACTAATGGGTCTCTTTTTAAAAAAAAACATGATACTTTCTCAGCTGTCAATTGTCGGACTAATGGGATGTCGGATTAATGGGCTGTCGGACCAATGACATGGAACCCGTTCCAAAGGCGGCGGGCATTTTGGCGTGAGTGTTTAGGCGATACATTCTAATTTCAGCTCTGGAGAAACTAAACAGGGTGAGTGACGGGGGAACTCATGCAGGCTGCACCTCTCAGGGGCTCAGCAAGCGAGAGAAGTAGAGAAAGACCATAGTTTATCTGGAGCAGAATGCTTTCAAACAGAACAACCTGCATTTGCTTTCATCGGTTTTAGACATGTTATTTTTTTGTTGTATCATGCAGTCATCTTATTTTACTGATAACCTTTATATACAATGCTTGCCAGGATTTTCCTTTGGCCGACAAACAGAAAAGAGAGATATGTCTAAACTACAAAAAAGGAAATACTCCTTCAGTTGTTTTGCCCGTCTCCTGTTTCGCCATGGTACCAGAACAACAGCAGGAGCAGGTGTAGAGAAGAGCGAATGTACTGTTGTACAGTTTTTGAAACGGAATTTGAAGTCATACTTTGTATAAACAATGCATATCTTACATCTGGATTCCAACCACTGACCACAAAGGCCTTGAACCGCAGTTGAAAGCCTAACGCGTCGAGAAGACTCTTCCTGTGTTGGCAAGTGGTGTTCAGGCACAGACCAGTTGAAAGCCTATGACCGTCTTCATCACCTGTGCCATGCTGCTGGGTCTCTAACTAGACTTGGCTCAATGATAATGTCCAGGTTGATCTTTTTTGCATAGGAATCACAAGTTAATCTGCCAGAAAACAAAGAAAAGAAAAAAAACACAAAGCCACAAAACATAAAAACCTCACACAATACCGGTGTGATTCCTGTACATTGTTACACATTGCAAACATTGTACACCTGGTGGAACCAAAAAAAATAAAGCTATTAAAAAAAAACACATTAATGAACAGTGAATGCAAGTATACAAAGAACTGAACAGACTCATAGAAATGTTCTTCAAAGAAGTAATACCCTCCCCTTAACTTGCTCTCACCAGAAACCATTTAGCAACACCACCGCTTATAAACAGCACAAAACATTGGCCATAGAAGATTGAAGTCATCAACAAATACAGGTTTAAAATCAACACTGAATGACCACAAAGGTAACAACAGGTCAACATCTAAAAACAACGATAAAACAGAGAGAAAAAACGGATCTCGTACACTTAGAAAAAACACCAAGCACAGCGAGCACACTGCAGAACGGAGCCCAGCGTAGTGTTCATGTAGAACGGAGCCCAGCGTCGTGTTCATGTAAGGCAAAAATCAGCTTCTTTCACAGTGGTGGGTAAGGATGCTCATCCCGGCTCTCTCTCTCTCTCTCTCTCTCTCTCTCCCTCTCCTCAGTCTCTCTTCTCTTCACTCTCTTAGTATTTGTAGTTCAATTGGGACTCCACGCATCATCCCTCAGCTTGCAGGTGCATCACAGTGGGACAAACATCACTTGAGAGTAGAGGCTGGATCACACTGCAGCTTGGTTATTTTGTGCAAACACCTGACTAATGTTTTCGAAAACGGTAGTCGGGTGTTTGCATGAAATAAATGTTTAAAAACTGAGCTGCAGTGTGCTCCAGCCTCTAACTCTCAAATCCTCTATTTGTAGCTCTGTCCTCCCAGGCTTGAATGCCAACGAGTTGTCTCTGTGTGCATGATTGATACGATACGTAGGTACGTAGATCATCTTGGCATGGCCTCCAAACATGGTGGCACCGCTGAGCTGCGCGGCTAAGTTCAAACCAGGTCGTCCAAACCCAGGGCGGGCGGAGAGAGAAGTGGGGTAAAGGGACATGGAGGGGGTGGGGTGGGGGGCACACCTGTGTGAACCCAGAAACGGGGTCACGGGGTACACAAAACACTCTGTGTATGTGAACATCACACCACTACCCATGAGCAAAGTGTATGGGGAGGTCTAGTACTCCTTCAAATCAAATAAATAGTATACTGTATAAATAATGAATACCAAATAAATAACGGCACAAAAAACAAAACACAAAACGGTTGATAAATACAATTTTACACACAATTTAAAAGTGCACCAATGAGTATTAGTCAGGCCTGAAACAATTTGGCAATAGATGTAACAAAATATGTAGAAAACAAACAAACAACAAACAAACTGGTAAACAGACACACACGCAAATAAATAGCAAATAAATAAACAATATAATATATAAAACGATGAAATGTCAACACCACAGAAGTAACCTGGGTGGCTCGAGTTATGTGATTTAGTGCTGACCAATCAAGTAAAGGCAACAGAGGGTGAGTGGGAAATATTCTAGTAGTATACGAGCCCTTTGGCTTTTATTTTGAAGCCAAGAGGCCCTTCTATTAGAAGATCTACCACATGCTCAGAGAAAACCAACCCAGACGTTGCCACTTATCTGTCTTGTACACCATGTCAGATGAGAGCGAGGGTGACCTCACCACATTATCACCTACGTACGGCACGGTGAGACAGACTCGTCTTGATACGATGTCAGGAACGCAGCCGAAAACACCACTCTTATCACCATAGCAACCCAGATGAGGATGGAGTATGGCATGACATATGGCAGTCACTCCACACACGTTTTTTTTCTCCCTTTAAACAAAAACAAGTAAAAAAACAACAAACAAACAAACAAACAAACAGACAAGCCAGTCCAAATCCCTAACAGATTGTGGGGTTGCGACGAGTAGCCCAGGGGTGGGGTTGGGCCGCGTAGCCCTGGCTTCGCTGGACTGGACTTCCCGCACGGGGCACCAAAACCACAGCACCACCCATCCAACCACCCACCCACCCACTGCCCACGTGAATCTCTGGAGCATGCCGTTACATACAGTACAAGTGCATGGAGATGGACAACTGGGTTGAGTAGGTATGTAATGTGTTTGTGTGTGTGTGTGTATGTAAGTATGTATATATGCAGGAGTTTGTGTGTGTGTGTGTGTATGTGTGTGTGAGTGAGTACATGTATGTAACTCGACAGCGGGTATGACTGCGGCAAGACTTGTCTGTTTTTTCTTTTCTTTTCCCCGACCGGCGCCCTGCGTCCAACTGACAGGTAGGTACAGTATGCAGGGAGACATCACAGCCGGTCCATTCTGAAGGTGTCCTCCGTCGCCGGGTCGGCCAGAACCATGTCCGGGTCGTTGAGCATGTGCAGACCGTCCAGTGTGAGCGGGTCGATCTTCAGCTCGTCCAACGGGAACTGAGAGTCTGTGTCGAAGCTGACGTCCCCCACACCCACCAGCGACGAGGCCAGCTCTTTGGACAGGCTGGGAGGGGACTCGCCCGTCACTGGGAGGCGCAGCAAAGAAGAGCGGTCATGGGCGTTGGGGAGGACAGCACAGGACAGGGAGGTGGAGCAAAGGGAGGACGATGGGGAGAACGGTCATGGAGGTTGGGGAGAACAGCACAGGACAGGAGAGGACAGGACAGAAGAAGAGAAGAGGAAAACGTTAGGTGATGGTTGCAAAATGAAGAGCACTGCATTGTCAATTACTGTGAAACAGACAACAGCCAGCTTCTATTGTGGGATGTTTCGTCACACCTTTTCTTGCACACATGTTGTGTTATGTATACTGCTATACTGCAGAGGAGCACTGTCAATGCCAATTATTCCTAGCTTATTATACAGAATTTAGTTTATTCCTATGCAGACAAATGAAGAGGCGGGAGAATGGCACTATCCATTCCACAGTGCTCCACATTGTTCTGATGGATTCTCCTCACATACATACTCCCATATCAGTTCTATTCTATTCAATTTTATTCTATTACAGTATTTAAATAAAGTTAGCAAGTGGGATATATGATTCTGTATGTGGGGGACCTTACAAACCAGCATGGTGTTAATATTAAAAATGAAACTACAAGTGTCAGGGTCACTTGCTACCTCCATGACAACATGGCCCACTCTAAATGTATGTGAAGACATTTCATATTTAGCAAAACGCAATGTAGTGACAGTGAAGTCATCAGGCATATAAAAGCATTCCATTCAATTTCATGAGCACATGCTAGCTCAAATAATGCTACAAAAGACATCAGTCTTCATGAAGGGCTTGACTACGGCAAACGGACCAAAGACTGAGGTGCTAAGGACCTGTCGCTATGGTAACAGTGAAAACAAACAGGTGAGGCAACACATCAATTATTCCCTTAATGAAATAAAATCGAGCCATTAGTAACTAGGCCAGGACTGGCAGCTTGTTCTTCTGCCTTATTTTTAGTCCTTTTGTTCAAAGCCAGTTCATCCTTTGCTTAGTACGTATGTACACTCGACCCTGAAATGCTGGAAATCACAGCTCTGTGGAGGATGGCAGAAACACCAGACCAGCCAGGCGGACAAAGAAACAGAGAGAGAGAGAGAGAGAGAGAGAGAGAGAGAGAGAGAGAGAGAGAGAGAGAGAGAGAGAGAGAGAGAGAGAGAGAGAGAGCGCACGCAAGAGATCGGTGACACTTACAGGGAACAGAGAGGATAGAGAGAGAAGAGAAGGACCCAGAGAAAGAGAAAGGAACAGAGATGAGAGAAAGAGAGAGCAGCAGAGATGAGAGAGCTAGAGAGAGAGAGAGAGAGAGAGAGAGAGAGAGAGAGAGATGGAGAGAACGAGAGTGAGAGACAGAGAAGGTAAGGGAGAGACGGTAAAGCCAGCGAAGCATCCTTCTCCTACTCCTTCCTTCTCCTACTCTGCCTCCTCCTCCTCCTCCTCCTACTCTGCCTCCTCCACCTATTCTTCCTCCTCCCCCCCCTCATCCTCTTCCTCCTCATCCTATTCTTCCTCCTCATCCTCCTCGTCCTCTTCCTCCTCCTATTCTTCCTCCTCATCCTCTTCCTCCTCCTCCTCTGCCTCCTCCTTCTCCTCTTCCTCCTCCACCTATTCTTCCTCCTCCTCCTCCTCCTCCTCTTCCTCCTATTCTTCCTCCTCATCCTCCTCCTCCTCCTCCTCCTCCTCTGCCTCCTCCTCTGGAGAATACCCAGAGACCTCTGCCTAGGCCGCTCCACTGCTGCTCCACCACCCACCTGTGAGGACAATGTTGGGAATGTTTCCATGGTTGCTGTATCCTAGCTGCGGCGAGTCTGGCAAGGTTCCGTGGCTGCCCGTGAGCCCCATCATGGCCGCCTGCGTGTAGTTGAGGGTGGAGCAGGTGCTGAAGAGGCCCGTCGAGCTGTTGGCATTCTCTATCATGTTGAACTGCTCCAGCTGCACGCGCGTACACACGCACGCACACACGAACACACACACACACGCACGCCAAACATACGCACAGCACAGCAGACACACACAAAGCCATTAACCACAGCTCAGCAGACACACAGAGGCATGAACCAGACCATATACACAAAGACACACAGTACAAAGTGTTAACAAGTTAATTCATCACTTACTAAGACACCACTATAGGACCAAATACACAAGACATTCCACACATATCCGCAACCCTCTCACACGTAGCTCGGGTATGAATTGAGCTTTACATTTAACAAAGAAACATCTGTCTCAAAACGGGTGCTGGACTAGCAAATGAAGACTTTTGTTTTGCTAGTCCAGCACCCATATATATTTTATGAATTGAGCTTTACCTGTTGGGAGAGAGAGGGCATTGCTCTCTCTGCCTGCTGCCTACTTTACCTGTTGCTATGGGGCACCAAGTCATTCTGGCTCTTACAGGACCTGTTGGCAGAGGGTATTGGTCTCCAGGGCCGGCCTGAGGCATAAGCGAACTACACGATGGCTTAGGGCCCCCACGCCACCAGCCCAGGCCATGAAGCTTATAAAGCATCTGATGCTGAGTAGGTGGTGGTCTGGTGGGGGCCCCCGGATGAAATGTTTGCTTAGGGCAAATAAAGGCTTCGGCCGGCTCTGTTGGGCGCTTACCTGTTGGGAGAGGGCGTTGGTCTGCCGGGAGGCCAGCTGGTGCTCATAGAAAGAGTCTCCGCTGATACTCGTCACCAGGGGAATGTGCTGCGGGCGGCAGGAGGCAAAGACAAGACTCACGTTACCATGGTGATAATCATGGTAATAATAACACTAAGACAGACAATGCTGATGTCTGTAAATGAAGTTTTTATTCATTTACCACAGTTGGTCACACTTCACTTGACGCCAGTGTCATACGTATGTCATAACAGTGTCATGACACAGTCATGAATGAGTCATAAACATGATGTCAATGCCATGAACGATTTATGGCCATGAAAAGTTGACATTGTTAGGGCTTTACGATAAGCGACTGTCACTTAATGACAAAGTCATAATGTGTTTATGCCATTGACATAATGTTTATCACACATGAACGATACTGTTATATCATACATATGACGCTGTACGTATGTCCCAAGTAAAGTGTTACCCTGCAGTTTTACAGGTATGGCTATAGCTACAATGACAAGGACAAGGACAGGAAAGCAGTCTACAGTACACTACTCTCCAAAAGAGTTGTCGCCTATCCATCTGTTTGGAATAACAGCTAATAACCTGACTTTAATCACTTGGCTTCAGAAGTTGATTTTCTGGAGAGGTGAGAGTGATTCAGTGATTAAGTATGACACCCGATCTGCGTATTTGATGTGTTTTGAAGTGACTTATCTGCTCATTTTCACATTATGTTCGATAGGCGACAAAACTTTTGTCTTGTGAAAATCTGCCCTGTCTGTGTTCAATAAAGGGTCAATCTTTCTTTGGTGCATGAAATTTATTTTTGTACATACATTTTCATTCGGGAGGGTTGTAGCTTTCATATGAGTGACTTCTGAAGCCAAGTGATTAATTGAAAGTCAGGTTATTAGCTGTTATTCCAAACAGATGGATAGGCGACAACTCTTTTGGAGAGTAGTGTACATCTCCACAGCAGAAGCTAGACAGGAAAGCCTGATCTAGAGGAAGCGGGTGTGCTACTACAGCAAAGCGCTACAGTAGGCAGCGCTACACACTGTAAAAGGCCGCTACAGTACAGTACGACAGAAACAGGGCTCTCAGTCAGAGCTCCCGCACATCCAGTTTCTTTTAGCCAGGTGCAGAGTCAAAACGTAACTTTATGTAAAGGACCAGTTCAGCTGTTGTATTGCTCACGCTACCCTTGACTTGGCAGTACCTGGTGATGCCACATTTTTCAGCGAAGCCCTCTCCGAGATATGAGCTATTGTAATGGGGGCAGCGTATGTTTACATAAAAAAAAAAAACCCAAAAAACATAGGCCTACTCCAAATATTTTTCCAAAAGGTACTGCTGTTTGCTAGTTGTCTGCTGATATTGTATAACCTTTCGGATGTTTTTGGGAATAAATAAAAGTGTTTTTTTTTTATGTAAACAAAGCGCTGCCCCCATTACAATGACCAAGATCTCGGAAAAGGCTGAAAAAAAAACCCCTCAGGTACTGACAAGTCCAGGGTAGTGTGAGCATTACAACTGCATGTTGAAATTGACTGAACTGGTCCTTTATGTAAGGCAAGGAAGAACCTCACACTGATGAGCTCCCTTTTCATCTATTTTTATTCTTGTGAACAACTAAGCTCCCTTTTAATCCATTGTTATTCTATATTTACATTATTAATGTATGTTTATTTACAAAAAAAATATGTTAAAAGGGAAGTCATCGGTGTGCGGTTCTTCCTTGCCTTACAGAATCACAGCTCTGGCATCACGTGTGAAAAGGAAACTCCTCCACTACAGATACAGAACATGAACACTCGATGAAGCAGCGGAAGAGGAAACGCCCCAGGCTGGTCACACCAAACATGAACTCTCCACTGGAAATGTAGCTCTGTGGAAATGTAGCCCTGTGGACTCGCTGTCCATACATGAGTTCACAGTTTTTATAAACACGATGTTGTGAAAAGGGGTCTTAAGACGCTGGCAGCCAACCACGTGAGCTATTTTTTTGACCGATTTCCAACAATCAGAGGTTGAGGAGTTGTGCGAAGCTAGGTTCGCGCAGCCAGGGGAAAACAAACATTTAGAACCCATGTATACTACACTATGGACAGATGGGTAATTTAGCAGCTTGAGCATCAAGAAGAACACTGATTGGGTGATCGAATGTCTTTTAAAACAAAAACTCAGATTTAGAGTTAGGTTTTGGGTTATTTTTTTTTCAGGGAGTTCCACATTTCCAGGACATGTTCCAACTCTGGATACCACACACATACAAAAACAATTCACACACAAGCAGAAAACAGAAAAAAACAAGCTGAACGGAGCCGGGTCATCAGGCCGATGGCGTCCCCCACGGCCGTTACCCCCATGCCCACTGCTCTTCATGCTCACTCCCGCACTGCATGATGGGAGACGGCAAGAAGAGAGAATGTGTGTGTGTGTGTGTGTGTGTGTGTGTTTGCAGGACCATATTAAGACACTGAGGTGCCCCCGGGGAGTACACTTCGCAGGTGCCCCCTTCCTTTATGAACAATATTTTCAAAGTTTGTGGGCAGTCATGGGTGAGCGGTTAGGGCGTCAGACTTGCATCCCAGAGGTTGCCGGTTCGACTCCCGACCCGCCAGGTTGGTGGGGGGAGTAATCAACCAGTGCTCTCCCCCATCCTCCTCCATGACTGAGGTACCCTGAGCATGGTACCGTCCCACCGCACTGCTCCCCATGGGGCGCCACTGAGGGCTGCCCCCTTGCACGGGTGAGGCATAAATGAAATTTCGTTGTGTGCAGTGTGCAGTGTGCAGTGTTCACTTGTGTGCTGTGGAGTGCTGTGTCACAATGACAATGGGAGTTGGAGTTTCCCAATGGGCTTTCACTTTCACTTTTCACTTGTTTGTGGTTCATGTGGTGCCCCCTAACTGGCTGTAATTGGTTGGTGCCCCTTGGCACTGTGCCACTGGCCGTTATGGATAATCTGGCCGTGGTGTGTGAGAGTTTATGTTGTCTTAACTCCCCTACTTGAAGAGAGAGAAAGAGCAAGAGTGAGCAAGCGAAAGAGAGAGACAGAAAGAGAGAGAGAGAGAGAGAGAAGATTAGGCTGCTAAATTTTGGGGTTTACCAATACCCACACAAACAGCACACACACACAGCAGACATCACACGGGTGCGAGCACAAGAACACCAGAGCGCTGGGGACATGGATGCGGGAGTTGCAATTGACAGCCACTGAACACAGAAGCCAAAAGACGGAGAGGGTGGGTGGGGTAAGCCCAAACAATGATAAAGCGTCTGGTGAGTGTGACTTTTAAAGTCTTCTACAGTCTACGTCTTTATCTCCCCTCCCCCCACCGCTCTCTCTTTCTCTCTCTCTCTCATTCTCTCCCTCTCTCTCTCTCTCTCTCTCTCTCTCTCTCTCTCTGCTAGCTTCTCGTCTGCTCGTCCGGTCGCCCTTACTTGAGGCGAGCCGCCTGGCGAGAAGCCTTGATTGGAGACAGGCGAGGTGGGGGACTGGTTGGCAGGGGAGGCCGCCTGGTTGCGGTACTGTGGAGGGCACGGGCACCAGCACATCAACAGGACATGACACAGTACAGTAAAGTTCAGTACGTTAGCCTGGGACATATCCTGCACTCACTATGATAGCTAGATAGTATGTTAGCCTGGCGCGTAACTTGAACTCACTACGCTAGCTAGCTAACTATGTTATCAACCGCCGAGGTCAGTTCGTTGGTCCCACAGCCCATTGGTCCCACAGCCCATTGGTCCCACAGCTTATTCCTGCTGCTCCATGTTCCCACATTTTTAACAAACTATTCAAATGTAGGCCCTATGTTCCACAACTCCACATTTCCGAGTACACTAAGAGAATATGCCTTTCTCCCTACCATGGAACATAGGGGCTAAATTTGAATAAACTCTTAGAAATGTGGTAACATGGAGCAGCAGGAATATGCTGTGGGACCAGTGGCCTGTGGGATAAATGGGCCTAAAAGTTAGAAGTCTTATGCCCTGTACCATTCTCCACACTGTGCACTGTGTACTGAGATGTAGTGCACTTTACGCCCTCACGTAACGGCAAAAATTTGAGGGTGAAGTGCTGGTCCAAATCACATTCTGTCTGATAGACTTAACGGAAATGACGGTTGTCGCGTGTCATCACCAACCGCCAATTAACAATTAATCACGCAAGACACTGTTCGTTATGTTGACATTTTTTTGTGTTACCCTGTCTGTTATACACATAACAATTGCCTTTGGAATCAAAACTATGTTGTTATTACGGAGAGTTGGCAGTTTGACAGATCTGACACGCAACTACGTAACAAACATGGCGGCCGTTGAGTGCGAAAAGTGTACAGTGACTCCACACTTCAAAAAATGGCCGGTTTGAGGGCGTTATCCCGGTAGTTTGCAGTACACTTCACCGTCGCAATTAGAAATGGACTGCCCTGTGTACCCAAACACAGTGTGGAAAGGGCAGTAAGTACAGAAATTGGAACAGGGCAATAGTGACGAGGAACCAATGGGCTGTGGGAATAGACACGCTCTCTCAACCATCATGGCACCATGGCATGACAGTGCAATAAAGTACAGTACGTTAACGTTAACCTGGGACACCTGCACTCGCTATAGTTGCTAGCTAGCTACAGTAATTAACTACCATCTCCACTGCCACACACCAATAAGGTCAGTGGATGCTTGAACCCTTGGCATAAGCCAAATGGTAGCAAGAGGTAACCACTAAAGAAGCAATACTGTATCTTTCTTGGTCTAAATTACTAATGCTAAAATTACAGTTTAGACACCACAAGTCTTTTCACTATTTCAAGATTTAAAAAATACACAAATCAGTAAACAAGAATACACAGTCTGTACACTAAATGGCATAATTGAGTGGTGCAAGAAGGCCTGTGATCATCCCAGAGATTTATGGAAATATGACCCAAAATGTAATCTTTGATCGGAGAGAATATTTATACCTCAAAGGATGAAAAAAGGACTGATTTCTTCATTGATCTTCTAAGCTATGTGACTACTTCTAAGCTATCAATGTGACTACCCTAAGCAAATAAAGGACAAATAAATTATGATAATGTGCCGACATATTGGATGTCTTTCATTGGCTTCATCCATGTGTGGTACTTCCTGCTGCCTCCGGTTATACTGTATTTTGTCAGTTCACTTGTATTGCAGGTTTCCATGCAAAATGCAGTAGTCGTCCCATATCCCCACTCACTCAAGAGCACATTTACTATATCTATCCAACTATTATATTAGTCAGTGGTGTAGTCTACTTTTTTATAGTGGGTATACTGTATATTTGAGCATTTTTTGAAGTGGGTACACTGTATATATTTGTGCCATTCAAAATAATTTTAAGTAATTTTAATAACAATTTTAAGTGGGTATACTGAAATCCCTGAAATTTAGAAGTGGGTATACTCCGTATACCCGCGTTCTACGTAGACTACACCACTGATATTAGTACATTATTATTTATCTATAACAGTATTACACTGCAATTACATTACAATATGTGCCTGTATATTTTATTTGTATTATTTGTGTATTTTCTTCTACAGCGTGTTTCTATCGATGTGCACTGTGCTCTACTATTGACTACATGTTGAGAGAAAGCCAACATTTCCCAATCAATGTGTGTACAAAATCCTTGTACCTGTTTGTAACCTTAGTAACCTGAGGTAGTACCGGTATGTGGGAGGAATTACTCTCAGAGTAAAACATCATGACTGTCATTGTTCCTCAGAAACTGGCTAAAACACTTTTCACCCAGTGTCCACTTTAATGTTGGATCGATTTGGTAATAGAGGAGTACACATGTCCATGTGGATAAATATTCAATTGGCTTCTCCTTGTGTTTCTGATCACATGACGTCATTACATTTTGGGTCATTTTTCAGAAATATCATATAGGGCGTCACAAACTTTCTGGCAACACTGCTAATAACACAAAAAACATGTTTATCTAAGATTAACACGAAGGGAACAACAGTTATAATTGATCACAAGAAGAAAAAAAACATGGGAAAATATTTTTAAAAATGCCTTTTTGACATTTTTTATAGGAGAGCCAATGCATGTAATAGCTAGATAAGAGCTACACATTAACCAAACTCTTTGCAAACCTGGTGCTTCAGACAAAGACAGTAGAATAGTCACCAGAGCCTGCATCCAAGAGAGAACATTAAAACAAAACAAAACTCCCCTGCAGAGAAAACTGCACACTTAGAGCTTTTAACAGGAGCAAGATTGAATATATCCAATGAGCTAAAAATAACTCCACTGGAGTTCATCCAAATTACAGCAATAATTATGCGTCCAGATACTGTGAGATTTTACTTTGGGAATATGTGCGTGCTGGTGTGAGTGCTAATGTGTGTCAAAAAAATAAATAAATACATAAAAAAACATATACTATACAGATACTGTATATGACTGCTTCAGGTTCGATTAGAGATTTGATGGCAACTAGCAGTATTATACTGCCCTACCAAAGGTAAAGTCCGGTAACTACCACATATTTAGTCAAAATTGAGTTTGGACTGAAAATGGTCTTCATTATACTTCCTTTATCTTGTGACAAAGCCTTATGGCCCAAATGTGTTCCGTTTTCGTGGTATATATTACATTTTGGGTCATTTTTCAGAAACATCTAGGGGGTCACAAACTTTCTGGCAACACTGCTAATAACACAAAAACATGTTTATCTAAGATCAACACGAAGGGAACAACTACACTTATAGTGAATCAAAAGAAGAAACAAACATGGGAGGATATTTTAAAAAGGCCTTCATTTTGACGTTTTTAAAGAAGGGCCAATGCATGTAATAGCTAGATAAGAGCTATACATTAACCAAACTCTTTGCAAACCTGGTGCTTCAGACAAAGACAGTAGAACAGTCACCAGAGCCTGCATCCAAGAGAGAACATTAAAACAAAAGAAAATTCTACTGCAGAGAAAACTGCAAACTTAAAGGTTTTAAGTAACAGGAGCAAGATTGAATACATCCAATGAGCTAAAAATAACTCCACTGGAGTTCATCCAAATTACAGCAATAATTATGCGTCCAGATACTGTGAGATTTTACTTTGGGAATATGTGCGTGCTGGTGTGAGTGCTAATGTGTGTCAAAAAAATAAATAAATACATAAAAAAACATATACTATACAGATACTGTATATGACTGCTTCAGGTTCGATTAGAGATTTGATGGCAACTAGCAGTATTATACTGCCCTACCAAAGGTAAAGTCCGGTAACTACCACATATTTAGTCAAAATTGAGTTTGGACTGAAAATGGTCTTCATTATACTTCCTTTATCTTGTGACAAAGCCTTATGGCCCAAATGTGTTCCGTTTTCGTGGTATATATTACATTTTGGGTGATTTTTCAGAAACATCTAGGGGGTCACAAACTTTCTGGCAACACTGCTAATAACACAAAAACATGTTTATCTAAGATCAACATGAAGGGAACAACTACACTTATAGTGAATCAAAAGAAGAAACAAACATGGGAGGATATTTTAAAAAGGCCTTCATTTTGACGTTTTTAAAGAAGGGCCAATGCATGTAATAGCTAGATAAGAGCTATACATTAACCAAACTCTTTGCAAACCTGGTGCTTCAGACAAAGACAGTAGAACAGTCACCAGAGCCTGCATCCAAGAGAGAACATTAAAACAAAAGAAAATTCTACTGCAGAGAAAACTGCAAACTTAAAGGTTTTAAGTAACAGGAGCAAGATTGAATACATCCAATGAGCTAAAAATAACTCCACTGGAGTTCATCCAAATTACAGTAATAATTATGCAGCCAGATGCTGTGAGATTTTACTTTGGGAATATGTGTGTGCTGGTGTGAGTGCTTATGGGTGTCAAAAAAATAAATAAATACATAAAAAAACATATACTATACATATACTGTATATGACTGCTTCAGGTTCAATTAGATATTTGATGGCAACTAGCAGTATTATACTGCCCTACCAAAGGTCCGGTAACTATCACATATTTAGTCAAAATTGAGTTTAGACTGAAAATGGTCTTCATTATACTTCCTTTATCTTGTGACAAAGCCTTATGGCCCATTTTCGTGGTATTGCTATGTCAATATATAGTGAGTAGGGTACACTTAACTTGACGCCGGCATCAGATGCATGTCATTACAGTGTCATAATAGTGTCATGACACAGTCATAGATAAGTCGTAAACATTATGTCCATGTCATAAACCTTTTATGACTGTTGGCCTTAAGTGACATTCGGTTATGGAAAAAAGGCTGTCTAACAACAGTCATAAAATGTTTGACACAGACATAATGTCTATAACACGTGCATAACTGTGCCATGACACTGTTACGACACTGTAATGACATGCATATGACACTGGCGTCAAGTAAAGTGTTACAGTGAGTAGTGAATGGGGATGGTGGAGATGCTGCAGTCAGATGGAGAGGAGTTTAACAGGCTCATTCCTCATCACACATCACCCATCACCAAGCTCTCATGACACATGCTGGCCAAAAAGGACACATCTGTCTCACATTCACCGAGCTAGTTTTGATGGTAGGAGTGTGTGTGTGTGTGTATGCAGCAATGGCCGAGTTGATGGTGGGGATGTACGTTTACTGTGTGTTGGTTTTGAACTGCTGTGTGCATGTGTGTGTGTGTGTGTTGGTGTGTGTATG
>NC_085862.1:13680298-13752798 GCF_034702125.1 Engraulis encrasicolus | reverse complement strand
AAAAACATCCAAAAGGTTACGCAACATCAGCAGACAACTAGCAAACAGCGATAGCTTTTGGGAAAATATTTGGAGTAAGCCTATGTTAAGATTTTTTAAAAATGTAAACAAAAGCTGCCCCCATTGGAATAGCTCAGATCTCGGAAAGGACTGAGCCGAAAAATGCAGCATCACCGGGTACTGACAAGTCAAGAGTAGCGTGAGCAATACAACAGCATAATGACCCCAGGGGTCCCCGACCCCACTTTGAAAACCACTAACTTAGATGATTGGACTGCTAGGAAACACCCTCTTGTCAGTCATGGATGGGGATGGGGGAGAGCCATGGTTAATTACTCCCCCCACCAACCTGGCGGGGTTGGAATCAAACCAGCAACCTTTGGGCTATAAGTCTGATAACCCTAACCTGCATAATTAGTCAACGTGTGTGTGGGGTTTGCAGGTATCACACTCATGTGACTATGCTATGCTATTTCATACGAAATATGATGTGAAACCTCCCAAAATAAAATCTCATATAAATCTCAATAAAGCTCATACATGTTTTGTAAAAGGGTGGTTGACGTTTAAGGGCGTAACGCAAAAAAAAAAAAAGTTTTTCAAATTCTTGAAAAAAATGATGGATAAAAATTGGAAAAAAATAGAAAAAAATAAAGCACTTAGTGGTCTGTGGAATTTCACCTTATTTTTGCCATTTTTGGGAAAATGTGTCCCGCATCTACACATTGCATAGGCATGTCACACCGCAGGAAAATGGAGTCACACCACAGGGAATTCACTGCATTATGGCCATTCTAATCCTTTTGTATACATGACTGACATCTGAGCTCACGCTAACTTGATAATGATATTGTGTTTAATCTTAATATGTATTTTCAATCATAAAAAAACTTTTTTTCCTTCTATAAGACCACTCACACCACAGGACACCATAAAATGAACCTAAGCATTGTGTGACAGAAAGATTTCAATATGAAGACATATTAAGAGGTTAAGAGTCACCTTAAACTTCCACAGCACTCTCCAATAACTGAGGTACTGACTGACTGTCTGTCTTTCAGACCCTTGTAGTTGGCCTTGCAGCTGCCCATTCACAAACATTGACATACATGTCACCTCACAGGACGCAATTTGTGTCACGAAATTGAACTTGTAGTTAATATTACTGTCTTGATTTTTTTCACATTCACATATCTTAATATAAAGTTAATATTTATGCAATCATGCCAAATGCTTCATACATTATTCAAAATGTTGTTGGTTAATTTATATATATGTTATCTTCCAGGTTTCATTAATGTTACAGTCACACCGCAGGATATTTGACATATAAACCTTTACATAAATCTTAACAAAAATGTTTCTTCTCATCTAAGACTAATATGAAACATAATGTACCACATCTTCTTTCATTGACATTTGTTTTTTAAAGGAAAAATAACAGTTTTGTAGGTTTTTAACCAATGTTACGAAAAAAACAAGTCTCCCACCCAAAAACAACTTTAGAAATTACATTTGCAATGTAACATTTTTTAAATTAGAAGTTAAATCTTTCCAAGGAACCCAGTCAAGGTGGGCCTAAGCACTAAGTGCTGCTGTATAAAGTGCTGGGGAAAGCCCTGGCCTGGGACAGAGCAGAGGCATCCTCAATGGAACCGCTCGGGGACATGGGATGCCATACTTTGGCCTGTAGTGTGTGTGTGTAGCACTGTGTGTGTGTGTGTGTGTGTGTGTGTGTGTGTGTGTGTGTGTGTGTGTGTGTGTGTGTGTGTGTGTGTGTGTGTGTGTGTGTGTGTGTGTGTGTGTGTCATGCTGCCATACTTTAGGCAGTCACGCTCCACCAGGGCTGCCAGGAAGCCAGGCACGACTGCACATCAAGAGTGTGTGTGTGTGTGTGTGTGTGTGTGTGTGTGTGTGTGTTTGTAGAGGCACGCTTGCCCTGCGCATCAAGAGAGAAGTGGTGCTAGGCTAGGCTAGCCGCTAGCTGAGCTGGGAAACAGGCCAGCAAACAAACACTCAGAGTGTGCGGTGAGTCACCAGAGCTCAGAGAGACACACCAGCAGTGTGTGTGTGTGTGTGTGTGTGTGTGTGTGTGTGTGTGTGTGTGTGTGTGTGTGTGTGTGTGTGCATGTATGTGTGTGTGTGTTTATGTCTTTGACAGTCCCAGATGATTTGTGGTGGTGGACTCGGACTGTGTATGTGTGTGTGTGTGTGTGTGTGTGTGTGTGTGTGTGTGTGTGTGTGTGTGTGTGTGTGCTGTATACTTGGCGAAGGGATATCTGGGTGGGGTGAGCGGGATGTCAGTGGGGGAGTGGATCAGTGTGTGCGCGTGCCTGCGTAGCACTCTACTTGTGTTAAGGGCATCTGTGTGTGTGTGTGCGTGTGTGTGTTTACCTGTGTTAAGGATATCTGTGGTGTGTGTGTGTGTGTGTGTGTGTGTGTGTGTGTACGTGTACGTGTACGTGTACGTGTACGTGTACGTGTACGTGTACGTGTATGTGTATGTGTATGTGTGTGTGTGTGTGTGTGTGTGTGTGTGTTTACCTGTGTTAAGGGTATCTGTGGTGTGTGTGTGTGTGTGTGTGTGTGTGTGTGTGAGCATGCGCGTGTGTGTGTGTTTACCTACCTGTGTTAAGGATATCTGTGGTGAGAGTGTGTGTGTGAGTGTATGTGTGTGTTTACCTGTGTTAAGGGTATTTGTGGTGTGTGTGTGTGTGTGTGTGTGTGTGTGTGTGTGTGTGTGTGTGTGTGTGTGTGTGTGTGTGTGTGTGTGTGTGTGTGTGTGTGTGTGTCTGTGTGTGTGTCTGTGTGTGTGTCTGTGTGTGTGTGTGTGTGTGTGTGTGTGTTTACCTGTGTTAAGGATATCTGTGGTGAGAGTGTGGGCGAGAGCTGCTGTTGCTGCTGCTGCTGCGTCTGCTGCTGCTGGGGGTCGGAGCTGCTGAGGGAGAGGGGGAGGACCTGGGGCTGCTGACCCAGACCCCCCATACTGCCCCCCTGAGGACTACCCAGACCTACAGCACCGGAGAGAAGACACAGGAGACACATCACGTTAGTGTTTGTGTGTGTGTGTGAGTGTGTGGACTATTTAGACTATTCACCTCTAACCCTCCACACATAGAGGACGTAACATGTCAGTGGCTTGGTGACAGACCCGAATACAGACCAAGCACTTAAATCAACGCACACGGCATACAGGCATAATGGTACACACACACACACACACACACACACACACACACACACTTGGTTGTGGTGGGAGTTCGTGGTTAGTGTGTTGTGACCAGTGTTGACGCTAGAATTCTTACTGGCCGGACAAGTGGCCGGCTGCATTGCAGAATACCGGACATTTAGACTATCTAACGGACCTTCCCTCATATAGCCAAACACACACCTAATTGGTCAAAGTGGCTAGTAAATTGGTCTTTTCTACCAGCAAAACTTAAATTTCACTAGCATTGGGCCAGTTGGCTTGTGTTAAAGAGTCAGCTGCTTGTATGCACGGGGAACAAAGGCGCGCTCTCTTTCACATACCCGAGAGCTCGAACGAACTGAAAGAAAAAAAAAACAGCCAGGCAATGTGCTGCGCGCATAGGCATATCTAGCCGAAAACTATTGACTGAAAACATTGTGATTTATCAGCAAACCCGAAGAGGATTTCCCTACTCAAATTGGGTAACGATGTGATGACTGTAATGGTTGTGCAGTGACGGTAACAACGCTACTGAAATTTGAACTGTATTGAGTTGTGTCCCTGCGCTCTAAAGGGAATTGACACGTTCCGTATGACGCTCTATATATGTGGGAGTGTGGGATACATCCACTAGCCATTTTGGCCGGTGATGAAAAAAGTGATAAAGCCCTGCATGCACTTTTACTGGGACTTCTCATGAGCATATCGTTCTCTGAAATGTTTAATTTGACCCACGACTGTAGCCTAGCCTACTTGGAGATCCACCACCATTTTTCAACAGAGGTAAAAGTGAAAGTGATTTGATGCTTCGATGCTGCGATGCTGCGCATGCCATCACATTGGGTCCCAGGCTTGACTTGGCAACTGGGCATGAAACGGTTTTGCAAGCACAATGTCCTTTGTGTTTACTGATAAAATACAAAAAAAACCCCTGAATTGTTCCTCGACATCAGCCAGCGTGAGTCAAGTGATAGGGGAGCAACTTGATTGGGGAGAATGCCGTGGGGGACGAGAGCGCAAGCATCACTATTGCGTGCTGTTTGGACTATGACACGTTCATTTACATAGGCTATTCATAACTATTTTCGGCTTTGTTCAGTTTCATATCACTGGTGTTTTGTGTAACATTCAGTATTTAAAATGAGCTAATATTATTCCCAGGATCAAAAAATGAGAATAAATTCTCTGACTAAGGCACTCCAAATTAAAATGTCTTTATTGATACGACAGGTCCTACATGGACATATTAAAAACAAGGCCCACGCGTAGCGGCATGAGTGCCTTCTTCAGGGCAGGGTTAGTCACCTTGGACTAAAGAGCACCCAAACCCAAGAAGCCAACAAACTATCTGGATAAGAGCACGCCATACTCCATAAACTGAGAGCTAATATTATTTACTGAATGATTTTAGTGATTTTTTGTCGGACATTTTGGCCGGTCACATTTTATTTTGCCAGTCATTCATGATGCAAAACGGCCAATGTCCGGCCACAGCCGGCTAACGTGAACCCTGGTTGTGACTGCTCACAGTGTGTACTTTTGTAAATATAGGGCAATATACGTATTGTAAGAATAAAGTGAACACAATAACACTAAGCAAAGTAGACATCACTTTGATACTGATACTAAACATTCTCACTGCAACACGATCAATACGATTTCTCCACTTGACACAATTTATATTGGTTTTCACGATTCACGATTTAACATCATCATATCGCACACCCCTACTGTCAATTAACCCGATAAACTAAACTAAACTAAACTAAACTAAACTTTGTTTACTGGCTGGGCTGACGGTGCCTATGCCCAGGTGAGGTGGGTGAGGTTGGTTAGTGTGATGTCATGTTAATGTTAGGGTTAGAGTTAGGGTTAGGGTGGCCATCGGTCCGTTTTTACGACCTGTTCACGACATCCGTGTGTCCCTCTCTTTGTCTTTCCTTTCCTCCTAGCCTTTTGCTTATGGCCTCGAGCTGCAAGGCAACGTCATTGACGCAAACTAGACCTTGATAGTCGGTCGCGTTTCCGATATCTGCGGCCGCCATGTTACTCCAGATATAAACCCTCGCCCAGCGAATGTATTGCTGTCGCCTTATGTCGGGGAAATCTCTGTGCAATAGCCCTATATGAAGTTCATTAACTGACTGTATGAAAGTTAAATAAGGCAACTATATTATTGCCTACTGTCTGTTTCCTATTTTTTCCTGCACTGGTGGCAACGCATAGTGCAATTAAGTTTGTCCGCTAAATGCCTTTACAACGATACGAGGGTTCTCACAACTTTGCCTCCCTTAAAACACCGCTGATAATACTTCTGACCAACTTTGAATAAAGTAAATCAAATTAATTGTTGGCTATTAGGCCTACGAATGCACGACTACCCAAAATACATTAAATATATATATATATATATATATGAAATAGCCTACACAGACAACAACGGAAGGATTTGTCTATCGTAACCTGCCGTCTCTGATACAATATTAAGTTAGTGGTGATGACTCCTTTATCGGAGTGAGGTAATGAAATGCGAAAATCCTTCCCCCCAAAAATATTGTTTTACAAGTAAAACTGTTGTTGGCAGCTGAGTTAGTCTGAGGTAAGATGGCAGCGCTGTTCCCTGATTTCTGCCTACAGTTTAGAATGCCAACTTCACAATTTTCTCCACGGAGGCGGGGATTCGGCAAGTCGAAGCAATGGGTGCGCGTGAGGACGCTAGGTTAGAAAGTTAAGGGGCGGGGTTGTCCGGCCGAAGTCCGGACAGCTGGTCACCCTAGTTAGGGTTGTTACCTGGGCTGACGTTGCCTATGCCCAGGCGTGTGAGGTCGGTTAGTGTGATGTGACGGGTGGTTAATGTTAGGGTTAGGGTTAATGTTAGAGTTAGGGTTGTTACCGGGGCTGACGTTGCCTATGCCCAGGTGGGTGAGGTCGGTTAGTGTGATGTGGGGTTAGGATTAGGGTTAGGGTTAGGGTTGTTACCGGGGCTGACGTTGCCTATGCCCAGGTGTGTGAGGTTGGCCGACAGGTTCCCTGTGCTGCTGGAGGAGCTGAGGGAGGGGAAGGAGACGGGGTCCTCGGGGTCCAGGGGGGTGGGCAGCGGAGGCGGGAACTGGATGTTGGTCAGGTCTGGCAGGGACCCGCCCGTGTTGTGGGCCGCCGGGGCCAGAGACGAGCTCAACTCCTGATCAGGCGACGGGAAAATGCTGAGACAAGAGAGAAGAGAAGAGATTAGAGAGAGAGAGAAGAGAGAAGAGAGAAGAGAGAGAGAGAGAGAGAAGAGAGAAGAGAGAAGAGAGAGAGAGAGAGAGAGAGAGTACAAGCTCTTGATAAGTTGTCGTTTGTAAGAATTCCATAGTGCTAGATGGCACTACTTACATTATTACATTACACTTAGCTGACGCTTTTTTATCCAAGGCGACTTACAGGTTTCTTTGTAAGTAGAGGGTATTGTTTACAGTCCCTGGAGCAGTGTGGGGTTTGGTGCCTTGCTCAAGGGCACTTCAGCCATTGAGTGAGCTAGGGAGTGGAAGGGTGGGATTCGAACTAGCAATCCTCTGATCTAAAGTCCCTCGCCTTAACCACTAGGCCACGGCTGCCCACGGAAATGAACAGGAGAGAGATATGGGGTAGGGCTGGGAAATGACCCCGTCCGGACTCGAACTGGGGTCCCCATGGGCATGCAAGCCCAAATGTGGGGGGCTTAGCGCGCTGCTACTTAAAAACATCTATAACGCTAAAAACTCCATTGCATGCATTGCTAACATATCCATTAGACCCATAGCCTTAACCAAGACCAAGCTAGTAGCAAGACACACTGTAGCTAGTGGCAAGACACATAGCAACATTAATCACTTATAACTGCCCATATCCCAAACTACATTCGTAATCTGCAATACTACTCAAGATCTATAAGCTTTAATTCTATTTCCATTGCCCTAAGAAACCTATAGCAATCGCAATGAGTGATGGATTGAAGATTCAATAAGCCCGCTTTGCTCTCCACAACTACTGAGGAAAAAGAATTTCGTTGCAATGTTCACATGATATTTTACCAATCCATTCCCATATGGATGCAATATTTCTTTTTTACCCAGAACAAAAAAAAACTTGTTTCGTTCCTGTGTGGACTTAAGATCAGTGAAATAGGACCACTCACTTGATTCCAGGGACTTCACAAGATTTAGGCCGCGATGCTCCATTCTGGAGGAGGACAAAGCAGAATGTGCAGTTAGTTGTAGAACTTTGGGGCAGGTCAAAGATCAGAGAGGCGGACAACACAAAGCAAGGGAATGTGGTGAGGAACATAGTCAGGGCTCTAAATTAACACCAATCGGCCAACGCCAATCGGCCAAATTCTGGTGAAAATTCAGTTTGGCTGGTAGAAAAAAAAGCTTCCAAGTCACTTTGACTGATAGCGAGTGTATATTTGGCTAGAACGATTAATATCTACTAGCCAAATTTCGAGCACTCTGCAGTACAGAAGCGCAATATCTTCATATGACCACATGACTACTGTAGTTTGAGTCCGATGCAGTTTTCTTCATATACTAGGAAAGAGGGGTTAGTTGTTGTTGAGGTTGTATCTCCTTACCTTCTTGTCTCCCCAGGCCTCACTCTCCTCATCTTTGCCCATCTCAGTGTCCGTGTCCTCGGTGCCTGGCGCCGCTAGCAACAGAACTGAAGACACAAAGGAGAAGGCACAATGACAAACATCTTGTAGTAGAGGGAGATGAATCAAACCCCGCCTACCCAGTGCAAAGTGCAGAGTGTGGGAATCGATATGCCCTAAAGAAGTAGCCAGTCCATGCCTTCCTAGTGACGCAACACCTTCAACGTTGCTGCTAGTCAGGTCAAGAGCAATGCAAGTACTTTCTGAGCTCCCGGGAAAATCATGAACTCCTCCCACTGTGTCGGGAAGCAAACAAGGGAGGCGGGTCAACCATGCCTTTTGGGAAATGTTAATTGTTATGGTCTTGGTCAGACCAAGACTTAAAGAGATTTGAAAGTCGATGATAATCAGGCTACTGAAGAAAGCGTGTAGGCATTGTAGCCAAATAATAAGTATAAATATTGTAACCTTGAGTGCCTCAGATTTTCTCTACCCAGATCAAGTTGAGTGTAACCCATTTTTTCCCCCCAGTTCAGGCAAAGTGTGAAGACCAACCCACCTCTCTTGGGCTGGAGCCAAATGCACTCTGGGAGACGTTAAATTGATTCTCTGAGTGTTGAATTGACACCGTATTTGTTTACTGTTCAGGCAAAGTGTGCTGCAGACCAGCGGTGTAGTCTACTTTTTTATGGTGGGTATACTGTATATTTGAGCATTTTTTTAAGTGGGTATACTGTATATATTTGTGCTATTCAAAATAATGGGTCAATCAATTTTAAGTGGGTATACTGAAATCCCTGAAATTTAGAAGTGGGTATACTCCACTACACTACATACTATATACTACATACTACACTACATACTATATACTCCACTATACTACACCACTGCTGCAGACCAACCCACCCACCTCGCTTGGGCTGCAGCTCCTGAGAGCCCCCTGTGAAGGAGTCTTGAGACGCGGGGTTCATGGCACTCTGGTGCAGCGCAGAGTCCGAATTCGTCCTGAGGTGAAAACAAGCACACAGAACAGAGAGATGCACAGACAGAGGCAACAGGAGAAGAGAGGTGTAGAAAGAGAGAGAGGGGGGGGTGTAGACAGAGAATGAGAGGTGTAAGCACACAGAGAGATGCACAGACAGAGGCAACGAGATGAGAGGTGGAGAGAGAGAGAGAGAGAGAGAGAGAGAGAGAGAGAGAGAGAGAGAGAGAGAGAGAGAGAGAGAGAGAGAGAGAGAGAGAGAGAGAGAGGTGTAAAGATCAGGATGAGAGTGGAGTGGGGTGGAGTGCAGCCATGTGATATGTGATAGTGCTGTAGCTCTTCTCACTAGAGATGTGTCGTTCATGAACGAGCCGGTTCTTTTGAACGGCTCCCAGAAGTGAACGATGGGAACCGGATCACAGCTGGGGGAGCCACTTAACCGCTTTTTCGTTCATTTTTCATTAATTTTAAGCATGTGACCTTCACATGAGTACTCAAATTTGGGGGAAAAACACTATCGTCTGCCTTAAAGAGTGGCAGAAACGGTCTTTAGAAGCATGAGGATAATCAGTTGTAGTTTGGACAAAATTACCTAGAGGTGGAGTGAAAATGTTACACTCTAAACACTGAATAAATAACTAAAAAAAGAGCCAAAAGAGCCAGTTTTTTGAACGGCTCTTTCAAAGGAACGAGCCACTATGATCCGGATCCTGTTAAAGAGCCATAAATCCCATCTCTACTTCTCACCTCCTCCAACTGGTGTCGGGCGGAGGAGACAGGTAAACAGAGCCGTAGGGACAGCTGTCGATGTGAGGCAAGGAGTTAAGGAAACATGTAACACATATTGCAGACACTTAGCACACACACAACACACACACGCACGCACGCACACACACACACACACACACACACACACACACACACACACACACACACACACACACACACACCCAACACACACACACAACACACACACACACACCCAACACACACCTAGCACACACATAACACACAACTAGCACACCCGCAACACACAATGTAACACAAACTTTTAAATGTACACATACATTACACTGACAATAACACACATAACACACACACACACAGACACACACACAGGTAGATAACACTTCATCCGTCTTTCATTGGAAAGAATGAAACACAGAAATGTGGTGAACTAGTTAAGCACCAAAGCACATCTTCCCTCGTTAAACTCTACTGCCCTGAACACAAAGACAACAGAAGCTTTCAATGAGGGATGTGCAGAGAGACTGAGGTCTACAGTACAGCCTAAAACACAGTATACACTGCCTCACGCTCCTCATATCAGGATGTACATAGCTAACCTTAGGAGAGCATTACTAGACAAACGTACAAGGATCAAACCATGGTGTTATAGAATAACAGTAGGTTTTTGCCAAATAAAGACAGGGAGTTTCTCGACATATGTCACCCACTGCAAAGGGCGAATACGCCTACTGTAAGCTAGCATCACCCCTGTGGAGCAGGGCGACAAGCCGTTTCACTGATGAGTCAGCGACCAGACTTCCAGCAGCGCCGGCGTGACATTTGAAAACCCTTTCCACAAGCCTGTAAGTAAGTAAGAGTCTGATGGTAAATAAAATTGGTTTTGTCTTGAAGTTCGAGTGTGTGCATAGTGAAAACATGCAGACATAATTCAACACTTGGAGAGTCTTCTAGAGTGTATTTGGTTCGGGTGTGACAGAGGTGTTCTTGCACAGACCGTCCCCCTCGGGGACACAAACCTGTCACCTCGTCAACTACAACGATCCAGAAATTAGAGACACCGTACGATACCGCTGGACTAAAGGACCAGTGCCCCAGCCCAACGGCATCGACACTGTATGAGGCTTTCGGGAGGGAGGTTTACTAAAGGCGGATTCATACTTGGCGTTACTGGCGCTAACCTCCTTCATACCTCCCTCGCGACGATGGCGTGCGCTCAAAATGACGTCACACGCCCCTCCGCAAGCTGGCGCGGCGCGACGTCGTGCACCCCACATTTTTTGTAACTTGGCGTGCGCCACTAGCGACCATGCAGGTAGGCAGACAAAGCAGGAGTTGCGAAGAGAGGCTACAGCTACTGCAGGCTACTTCAGAATGGACCCTGCATCATTTTGACGATAATAAAATGTCATGAGAGTTATTTTATCTTCTCCCTTGAATGTTGTTCAGTGAAACAAGTTTACTTGTTCAGAAGCACGTTGTGTTTGGAGATCTATTTATAAATTCTGCAGCCAGAACAATGCTCTCACATGGTCTTGGAATGATCTGGCAATGTAGGCTACAACAAAAATCTATGTTTCATTGTGGTAAGTCATAAGTCAGACGTTCAGTAGCCCTACAGCAGCCGTGTTTGGCTTTCTATTTTTTATACATCTGTAGAACTCACGCTGCGAGTTGCGAAAGATGCTGCCGTTTCTCTCATGAACAGCAGAGGGCACACTTCTGTAAATGCAAGCGAAAGCCTGTGAATGGCGCTTTTGACTGAATGGTCTGCCACATTTTAATGGTTCTCGCGCCAAATGTGCCAAAGTGCGCACGTGAAGTATGCAGAGCCCTTAACGTTCCACGCCAACTCTGCTAGTTAGCCTCCGTTACACAGAGTACTCTCTAAGTGTTGAACTAACACTCTATATACCGTTTTACTGTCTGGTGCTAAGGCAGCCGGGGTTAAAGGAGCACTACTGCCAATTTCAATGTGCTGTTGTATTGCTCACGCTACCCTTGACTTGTCAGTAGCTGATGACGCCACAGTTTTTGGCTCAGCCCTTTCCGAGATATGAGCTATTCTAATGGGGGCAACTTTTGTTTGCATTTTTTAAAAAAAATGAACATAGGCCTACTCCAAATATTTTCCCAAAAGGTATCTCTGTTTGCTAGCTGTCTGCTGATGTTGCACAACCTTTTGGATGCTTTTGGGAATAAATAAAAATGTTTTTTGAAATGTAAACAAAAGTTGCCCCCATTAGAATAGCTCATCTCAGAAAGGGCTGAGCCAAAAACTGCGGCGTCACCGGCTACTGAAAAGTCAGGTAGCATGAGCAATACAACAGCACATTGAAATTGACAGGAGTTGCCCTTTAAGGAGATGGGCTTCATATCAGAGGGTTGCAGGTTCGAATCCCATCCTTCCACTTCCTACCGTCCATACTCCATGGCTGAAGTGCCCTTGAGCAAGGCGCGTAAACCCATATTGCTCCAATACCCTGTAAATAACTGTGGCCCAGCTGTGGGGCACTCATCTGCTGTGCGGCTGACCCGGGTTTGATTCCCCGCCCGGGTCCTTTGCCGGCCCTTCCCCATCTCTCTCTCTCCCAACAATTCCTGTCTCTCCTCCACTGTCCTGTCTGATAATAACCAATTAAGGCTTGAAAAGCCCCAAAAACTACTTTAAAAAAAGCTGTAAGTTGTTTTGGATAAAAGCGTCAGCTAAGTGTAATGTAATGTAGGGAGTGCTGTGACACAGCACGCTAAGCCCCCCACATTTGGGCTTACATTGCCCACGGGGACCCTGGTTCGAGTCCGGCCGGGGTAATTTCCAGACCCTGCCCCGTCTCTCTCTCCCAGTCATTTCCTGTCTACTTTCACACTATCCTATAATAATAAAGCCCAAAAAGCCCCCGAAAAATACTTTTTAAAAAGTGTAATGTAATGTAATGTGGTGTTAGGGCGGCACTGGTGGGGGTAAGGAAGGATATCTGCCGGCCTTGCTTGTCCACGGAGAGCGGTCTGCGGTGGGGGGAGCTGATGCGGTTCCGGTCCCGGTACACGCGGTCCACCAGGCCTCGGTTGCGGGCGCTGCGGCTGGTGTCCAGCGCCGACGTCTGGAAAGAGTTCTGCTGGGAATGAGCACACCTCAAGACCTCCAAAGGCCAAAAGCCCACACACACATCTGAGGGGTATACTGTACTATGAAGCGGATTCAGGAGTAAAGTAAACCAGGTTAAGTTAAGAGGTAAATCATAAAATAAGATACGGAATCGAGGCTCTTCTATTAGATGATTTACCTCTTAACAAGGTTTTCTCCTGCACCAGCTTCTTGGTATAGACCCCTGCATAGCACTGAGAGGCACCATGGACTAAAATGGACAAGAACTGCTGGATATGTAATTACAACAAGCCATCTGAAATCAACCAAGGGCAAATGTTTCTGAACAGGGAGCTCGAGGATGGGCCAAAATAAGCAAGCTCATAAGCAATGAATACTCTCCTTTCCCTCGTAATCTGCAAATGTTTAACAAATGGAAAGCAATGGTGCAGGAAGCAATGGCAAATTTACGTTTGATCTGATTTCTTTGTGACTCATTTCAGACTACCATCGTGCAATGTGATACGGAACGACTTCCCTCCTATCAAAAGAAGAAACAGTCTTATGCTGATTCTTCCATTCAGTAAAACATTTGGTTTCAAAGCCAGGGAATGTACAAGTCAAGCCCTTATTAATTGTCCTGTTTGCAATAAGTCCTCTCCAAAATCAAGACATCTTGACATCATTTCAGTGAACGAACGTCATCCTTTCAAAACCAGAAAGGATTCAGAAAGAGGCTTCAGAAAGTGAACAAATTTCAGAAAGAGAACATGTTACGTTGGGAAGTGAGAAAGTGCTAGAAGCTCACCTGAAAGGGAAGGTCAGTGTTGCTAGTTCCAATCTGATTGACATTGGGTAGAGACCCTCCATAGCACTGACCACGACTCTGCCCTAGCTGCAAGTACTGGGTCTTCTGCAACTGCAACTGTGCAAAGTAAAAGTGTATGAATGACAGCAAAATGCATAATGGGCGAGTTGAGTTCATGAATGGTGGTGGGGGGGAGATGAGTGAGTGTGACATGAATTCTTAAATGGCTGTGTGGTGGTGTATTTTAAGAGACTGGAGGAGATATGGTGAGAGCGGGAGGAGGCTGCCGGCCGGGGGCATTTAAGTTCAGGCCACTGAGATAGTAGCGCGGCAGGCTGAGCAGCGACAACGGACTTGGAAACAAATTCCGTATTTACACACACAGGTAAACCTCCACGAGGCTAGAGTTCTGAGTCGATTGTTTCAGACACTGCAGAAGCCTACAGAGTTCAGGAGACTTTGGTATTGTTGAACTCAGACAAACTCAGGCTGGCCGTGCGTAATGAATTTGGATGGATGTCGGCAGTTTATAGACGCCAAGGAGGAAACCTCAATCATAATGAAAAGCAAATAATAAAACCAAGTACGGAGAAATGATCTGAGGAGAGGTCAGTTAGGGGTGCGACCTTAGATCATGACATTTGGAGGTGTCACTCTGAAAACTATTCCAAGACAGTTTCACTACACACACACACATCATTCAATTCGTGGACGTGCTGACAGGGGCAAAAACGCAAAACTTCCCAATTCGACTAACAGCACTATCATAATACTATGACCAACAGGCCACAGCTCCCAAAGGAATACAGCCAGCACGCCGATATTCACGTGCCTGTAACACCTTTATAAAAGCGCAGTAGCCTACCTCAGCGCAAAGGAGGAACGCATCACATAGGATTTGAGAATTGCTTTCGTCGACTCTGGCCATGGTGCTAGAATGGTTTCTGCAGGTGTTACACGACTACAATGGAGCAACTGCTATAAATGTCAGTAGTTCTAGTTCTAAGGGTTTGCAATTGTAACATAGTGCTACATTGTTACGGATTTAGAGCCACGAAAACTTAATAACCAAGGCAGACAATCCTGGGCATATGAACGCTGAACGCATACCGTTTAACCTGGCGATTACAATAACATGAAACCTATAATAACCATGGGGTTGACATTAGGCTACTGAGGACAAGGGGCTGTCACTATCTCTGATTTAGTCAACATATGCCGAAACTAGGCTAGCAAGATGATAGCAGGTGAACCTACTGAGGGCTTTCAAAGCATCGGTTGACAATTCTGAAAAAGCATTGCATGCACAACATTCACAATATTCCACAACCGCGTGGTTAAGAACAACACACGATTCGTGAATGCTATAAATAGAGTATTCCGATAACCTCTTTTCCTAAACGGTAGTGTGATTCCAGAATGCCCTGTAGCCTACAGACCTATCTGGGAAGCTACCACTGGAATATTGGCTGCCCAGGGGTAGCTGTCCCCCAGTTATTTTAATGCTGCTACGTATGGTAGCACGCCTCCGCAAACGTCCGTAAGTAAAGCCGCATACCCGTGCTGCTCTAGTTATGTTGAGATCCTTCATGACCTCTTCAAACGCAGCCGTCTCCTCTGCCTGTTTTTGATTGTGTAAAGCGATTTTCTCGCTGAATTTTCGCGGATTGTTTGAGGTCGCCATCTTCCGTTCTTCTCCAAAACAGAAGATTGCGTAACACGTGAGCAGCACTGGGCGTCGTCGTGTCATGACGCGTAGAATGATGGATTTTGAAGTTCCATGGACATTTTATGAATGAAGCCTCCCCGGGTACGACTGTGTAGCTGTATAATGTCGTGTTGTGTGCTATGTGTGCCATCAGTAATGATGGTGTCTGTCAAACCCTTTATCGCAGAGGCAATTTCATTCAGTGGTCATGTGGGCAGGTGTCTGAGGTGGATAACTTAATCCTGCAGTCATTACGCATTACTTACATTTGGTGTATGAGTCGCTGCTCAGACTTTTTTGATAACTAGCCATACATACGAACTCATTTAATATATGAATAAATTAGTGGCCTTGTAAAAAGGCATACATTTCTGAAAATATCAATTAATCCAAATAATTAATTCTAGACCGAAAATAACTGCAGTCTCTGCATCCACATGTGTATGTGTAGCTTGGAAAGTGGTGGGGACATTCATCTGGCAAAGTCTGTATATACTATGTGTGCACATAATGTTTGTGAAAAAAAGTGGTGGGGACAAGCTGGGTTCATCACAAAAGTGGTAGACATCACATGCCCCCACCATCCACACCTAAATTACACCCATGCCTGCATCTACACCCATGTCTGCATATGTATTTTAGGCAGAGATGTCAAAAGTAAAAGTAAAAAAAAAAAAAAAGGAAACAGTTTCCTTCCAACAAGTAATTTATCTGAGTAACCACCGGTGTAGGCCTATTGTCTTAGGATCAGCTAACTCTGCACTGGTTGGACAAGTTGGTGAGTCCTTGTTGTCAGTAACAACAGTCTATCCTTCTCATTAGGTACAATGAAGTAAACGTTGTAAAAGCTATGTAATGTCATGTGCTAGTGTTGTAATTACACCACAAATACCGGTATACTAATTTACTAATATAATTTACTTGTACTTTTGACACCTCTGATTTTAGGCCTAATTAAATGACATTCAAATGGTGCTTTCCCGCAGAGTGAACGTGGGTCAAAGACATTGCTCTCATACTCTGACAACTGGACACCTACTGTATAGCCAATAAGATGCAGCAAGTAAGAAGCACTGGAGGCCAACCAAGCTGCTGATAGAGACAGGCAGATTTATGTTTTGACATTACAAACACTGATAACAGTAGTAGATGGTACAGACTCCCAGAATATAAACAAAGGAAGCCTGGTCTCATGTTCCTCTGTTTGCTCTTGACCACACCACACCCACATGTTAAGAGTCAGGGTGTTATGCAAATGAGGGCAGTGGTGTAGTCTACTTTTTTAATGGTGGGTATACTGTAAATTTGCGCATTTTTGGAAGTGGGTATAGTGTATACTGTATATTTGTGCTATTCTAAATAATGGATCAATTAATTTGAAGTCGGTATACTGAAATCCCTGAAATTTTGAAGTGGGTATACTCCGTATACCCGCGTTCTACGTAGACTACACCACTGGATGAGGAAAATGGCAGCATTTAAAAGGGAAGTCAGTGTTTAAATTATTTTTGGTGCATTTTGCACGTTAGTTATTCACTTAATTCAATTATCTATTTTCTCTTGCTATACTTTTCCTGCCAACCTGCTGCGGCCCCCCTAGCACCCCCTTGCGGCCCCCCAAGGGTCCCCAGCTCCCACTTTGAAAACCACTGGTCTGTCAGACAGATGATGTAACTCAGCGTTTTTACAATAGCACCCCATCCAAAACTCAATAGTCTGAGAGTAGTTGACTAATCAGCAAATACAAAAGACAAAATAATGTGATGGGGCAGTACAGGCCAGGGCTTTGCTGAAAGTGTCTCTGAGGATGTGAAAAAAGATGTTCCGTCACAGACACAAATCATCAGAGGAACCTCATCCTGATTTTGTACAGAAAGGTGTGAGTGCACACATGGAGTGT
Organism: Engraulis encrasicolus; assembly: GCF_034702125.1. Lineage (NCBI taxonomy): Eukaryota > Metazoa > Chordata > Actinopteri > Clupeiformes > Engraulidae > Engraulis > Engraulis encrasicolus. Next base: position 13,735,769 of record NC_085862.1, on the reverse strand, counting down.
GTTCCAATATGCAACCTTGCTTCCTCCACTTGTGCTTGTGGCCTCGCCCTGCCTCCTGGCCCCTCCTCCGTGGAGAAAACAGTAAAGTTTTCCAGCTGTCAGCCTAGCCACAACTTTTGGGGGACTGTTTTTCATTCACCATCCAGTTTGCAAATGAGAAAATGACTACAATTGAGGTTTTGCGAGAAATTGAAATATAATGCTGTAACAGCATTATATTTCAATTTCTCGCAAAACCTAAATTCACCAAAAGAGAAGCCAGGCTGGCATGCCAAAACCAGATGCACGGGGAAAGCATCCTAAAAAACGAATAGATGAGAACAAAAAAGAGAAGGTGCTGGAGCACATTAGGTCTTTCCCTGTAGTCGAGTCACACTACTGTCGTGCCCGCACCCAAAAGCAATATCTGGAGCCAACTTTAAATGTGGCCAAGATGTATGATCTCTATAAAACCACATGTGCTCTTACTACAGATTTATATTTAACACTGAGTTTAATCTTGGGTTCCATGTCCCCAAATCAGACAGGTGTGATGAGTGTGAGGCACATGCAGCAGCACAAAAACAGGGGTTGTTAAACCAGCACCAAGAGGATGCACACAATAAACATGTCAATGAAAAAAATGCCATGCGCCAAGAGCGTCAAAGAGATAGAGATGACAAACAGCAACTTACGCTCTGTTTTGACTTAGAAAATGTAATCTCATGTCCACGAGCTGAGGTTAGTTCATTCTTTTATAAAAGGAAGATGAATCTCTATAATATGACTGCCCACAGCTCACTTACTAAAAAAGGGTATTGTGCTGTGTGGACAGAGCCAATGTCCGGTAGAGGAGGGAATGACATGGCAAGTGCCATAGTCAAAATACTTGAAAGAGTGGTTCAAGACCATCCTGAAGTAACTGAGATAGTAACATGGAGTGACAGCTGTGTGCCACAAAATAGAAATTCTATTATGTCTTTTGCAATTGTTGAGTTCTTGTCCAGAAATGCCAAAATCCAAAAGATCACAATGAAATATTCTACGCCTGGCCACTCGGCTGTCCAAGAAGTGGACAATATGCATAGCAACATTGAAAAGGCAATGGCAAGCTCAGAGTTTTACAGCCCATTGTCATTCTTGCGTGTCCTTCTGAGAGCGAACAGAACTAATCCTTACACTGTCATCCAGATGAAAGAAACAGATTTCAAAGACTTTCAGTCATGTGCCAAACTTTTCCAGTACAAGCAGATACCATTTGCTTCAGTGACCCAAATTACATTCACTCAAAATCTGTTCAGTGTACAGTACAGTACCTCTCATGCTCAGCTTCCCATACAGGTAGATATTAGGGGCTCTAACACCAAAACCAGGTCTAACATGCCAACAGCACTCTTGCTGCCCAAGCCAAAGTATCTAACCAACAAAAACACCATTGCAGAGGCAAAGAAGACTGACCTTTTATCTATGTTCAAGTACATGCCTGCTGTTGACAAAGCCTACTACAGCGCAGTATTTAGAAAGTGAAATCTGAAGTACAACATACATACAAAAACAGACATACAGAATAATAAATAGTAAAACTGTCTCATAGTTTAACCCTAGCGTATAAAATAAATGAACAATGTGTTTTTAAAAAGTGTTTCGTGATGTTTAGTAACAGTGTGTGTGTGTGTGTGTGTGTGTGTGTGTGTGTGTGTGTGTGTGTGTGTGTGTGTGTGTGTGTGTGTGTGTGTGTGTGTTGGTATGGATAGAGAGTGATATCTGAAGTTCATCTATACATGAAGTAAATCATACATAACAAAACAAACATACAGAATAATAAATAATAAAAGTGTCTCATAGTTTAGCACTATCTTAAATAAACAATGTGTTTTTAAAAAGTGTTTAATGATGTTTAGTAACAGTGTAAGGGGGGGGTATACGGCTGGAGAGAAGGGGATATAAAGGGTGAAATTAAATAAATGAACTCTTTTAAAAATGACATATTTTTTAATTAAAATGTTCAAAATGTTGTAATTTTTCCATGTCCATGATCTTTGAAAAAAAAAATAAAACATTTCTTTTTTTACAAACTCGCTTGACTGTGATGTAGGCCTATACTATAATGTTGTATATTATATTTTATAGTGAAAGCTGTGTGCTTGTATTCTAAATACATAAATTGATTAAAATTAATGGTTATATACATTTATTCTTTGAAATGTAGGGGTTTATTTGTAAAAATTGAGATAGAACCTTATAATTCTGAACAGAATCAGAGCTCTCAGAATTATAAGGTTCTATCTCCATTTGGGCCATGTTAAAAAATCCCATTTCCAAATGTGCCAGGATTTTGATATTCTGTCCTTAAAGTGTCTGTAGGGTGATGGTCTTGTTGAGCTATAAAAGTAGATTATACTACATAACACTTTTGCCAGCTGGGATGTAAAAACTTTGATGCTCAATATCTCAGAACTACCCTAAACGGAGATAGAACCTTATAATTCTAAGCTCACGTGTTGTCAGATATGAGGCCACAAGCACAAGTGGAGGACGCAAGGTTGCATATTGGAACGTACCCCCTCCCTCTCCTATCTGGCCATTCCTACTCTGAACCACATTGCAGTTTTCATTTTTTTCAATCAGCCTACCAGTAGATGGCACCGTTTACAGCATGCCAAAAATAGCTGCTATCTTTTTTTTTTTTTTTTTTAATTTTGCTTGCAGGGCACGTATTAGGTGAGCAGAACTCTCTTGAGGTAAATCCAGATCCAAGACTCAGATCCTTTAAGCGAATGTTTTATTTGGAACCACAAATAAAGATACAAAACAAACAACATGTAATTTGACAAACAAACAAACAAACAAGCAAGCAAGCAAGCAATAACATCTGAGGAACAGTTAGCACACACACACACACACACACACAGACACACACACACACACACACACACACACACACACACACACACACACACACAGACACACACACACACACACACACTTCTGTTGAGTATTTTGTTTACAACCCATTCTCATCAAAGACAGGGCATCGAAATAAACATACAACTACAGCAGGACAGAGTTGGGGTATACACCCCTACATTCAGGAGCCGTTTACACATATATGGATATTTCAAAAACGCAGTGGTTTTGGTCTCTCATTTACACGTAAACAGATTTTCAAATCTCTGGTTTTAAACTATCCCATTTGAGGGGCTAAAACGCACCTGTCACAATGGAGTTTTTACTTTTATCCACATGTCGTGTTTGTACGTAAAGGGACACACTGATGAAGGCCTAAGTGACGAAACATCAGCCCCAAGAAAAATAGAAAGTGGTGCACCGTGAAGAAGCAGTGTCGCGCTCTTCCTTGTAAAAACTCATGATTGATGTACGTAAAGGGATAAAAGCAAATCCACATTTAAAAATATTCACATATGTGTAATCACCAGCTCCTTAGAGTTGTTGCACCACCCATCACAACAAAATGATCATCAGACACAAGTGGAGTGCTGCTTTTGCTTTGTCTTCAGTACAGTCCTGACATGGTCCCATGGTCACGCCTAAACATTTGCATCAGCCTAGGGTGCATTTCTGGAAAGCATAGTTGCTAACTATGTTCGCTACTTTGTTGGTTGCAATGCAATTTCCCATTGGCAACTACCGAAGTTGCTAACTGCTAACAACTACACTTTCCAGAAATGCACCCCTGGGGTGAGTTTCTCAAAAGAGAAGTTGTTAGCCTATTAGCAACTTCGGTAGTTGCCAATGGGAAAATGCATTGAAAACATCAAAGTAGCTAATGTAGTAAGCAACTTTGGTTTTGAGAAATGCACCCCTGACATGGTCCCCCATGGTTATATCTTAACACTCGCATTAGCCTGGATTTGGTCAGGAGATAAGACAACCAAAATGAATACCATGAACAAACATAGTATTTAATCTAAATATCTTGGAATTAAAATATATTGTAAGTGCATGGTTTGGAAGGGTATTCCAAACCATGGTAAGACTCCCAGACAGGGAAAAATAAAGTCTGCCAAAACAACCACAGTTCAAACAAAAAGTTGACTCAAAAGTGATCTCATCTGGGGTGCATTTATTAGCTACTTTATTGTTTGTAATTGAATTTCCCATTGGTAACTACCCAAGTTACTACCTGGCTAACAAGTATGCTTTCGAGAAATGCATTCCTGAAATGAAGCCAGCATAGTAGCATCACTGTAAGTCGGAGTCCATGCTGTTCCTATGGCCTGCACTTCAATATAGGAAAGAGCTGAACCTCTGTGTGTGTGAAGTGTATGAACCTCTGAACCTCTATGCAGCTGCACAAAAACTCCAGATAATAAAATCATAAATATTACGAATAACAAAATCCTATAGCCTTTAGTGATTTTCATTTGTCAATAAAATCCAAAATCATGACCTTACTGTACTGTCATTGATTTTATCTTAAGCAACTGAGAAGAGGAAAGAGAGGCAATGCCATTCTTCTCTTTCAGACAATAGCATTTGGCGATATGTTTGCTGATTCATTCAATCACTGCTGTCATTTTGGGAATATTTACAGTGACAAACACAACACACAAAACACTTCATGGACTTCAGGACAGAGCTAAATTCAGATTCATTCAGCTCAACTCATCTCTGAAAATGAGAACTAGAAATAAATTCTACTGGAATGGGGATTGTGGTTTCATGGAAGAGCAGCTTTTGTCAACTTAAAGAAGAGGTAAACAAAAAGATTACACGTCATCATGGACAAAATTAATATAATAATAAAGAGACAGTAGTATCAACTTTAAACAAAACATTCTGCTTTTAGTAGTGTTCAGAGTTTTAGCCATTCATAGTGTACATTCTAAAAGAAGAAAATGATAAAAATGGAATGGAGATATTTTCCCCCAGAAATCTTAGAACAGATCATGTAGATAAGATATCTAGACTATGTGTGAACTTGGACGAACAGGCTTGTAATCCGACTTTAATTCTTCCACTTAACATCATAGAACCTTTAAGACATCTCTGATCAATACGGTCAACGCTACATTCTTATTTCTTTAAGTCTTCATAGTATGTATTTGGGAAATATGTGAATAATGTGCTTTCTCAATCAGCGTGCAATGCAACAATAACACAAGTAAGACACAAAACACATAAACCAAGGCAACATGGTGAAACCCTACACATGGGTAGCCATTTACAAGACAAATGTTGTGCTTCAAAATCGAAAAAAAGGAAAAAACAAAACAAAAATGTTACATCAAGTTTATCATGTTACAGACGATCCCAAAAGGCCTGTTCATGTTGGGCTTGTGTGTGAATTCTTAAGTGTTCCCTCCAGTTCTACTACAGCACCACCATGTGGCCATATCCCATCACTACAGCGCTACAGTCTCCCACCAGGATGCAGGTGGGACAGGTGTCCACAGCAGGGGCGAAAAGTATACCCCCTCAGCCCCCACGAGGCAGGGGGGGGGGGGTCCATATGAGCCCATACATGCGTTACGCCAATGGTCCACAGCCCTCTTCAGCCATGGCCTTGGATGCCTTCATTCCTTTTGGTCTGTGATCTCACTAAACTGGGATGTATTCAACATGTGTGGGCCATATTCCAAAATGTGATTTAGTGTCTAACCCAGTCGAGTTAGCCTTAGAGTCGTAAAACCCTTACTAAAAAGGCGGGTTCGTTGAAGGCTCATCCTTCATAATTTTATCAAACGAAGCTGCAAGGATCTTAAAATTAATAGTTGTACCTCTTGGTCAGAGAAATACTCTGGCAAGTGACTAAGCCTTCTTTCTGGTATAGGCCTACTCCTACAGTAACACTTTACTCGACACGGGCCTCATAGATGTGAAATTACAGTGTCATAATAGTGTCATAGCACAGTCATGGATGCGTTTTTAACATTATGTCAATGTCTGTTCTCATTAAGTGACATTCGGTTATGGAATAGACAGCCTTAAAAATTGCTACGTTACATGACGTTTTTAATTTTGAATTAATAATTCAGAATTAAATAGTTCCGTCAAGTTTACTTTGATCTTTCATTCAATTCCGAATTGCGAGGTGTTAAGGTGTTTATGACATTTTCAAAGCGGAATTAAGCTTTATTCAGAATTAAAGTTCGTTAATTAGAGTTAATTCCAAATTAAATGTCTCCTGTAAACGTAGCAAAATGTCAACTTTTCATGACCATACGTTTATGACATTGATATCATGTTTATGACTCCTCCATGACTGTACCATGACACCGATTTGACACAGTCATGCCATGCATATGATGCTGCCGTCAAGTTAAGTGTAACCCGCCTTACCGCAGTTCTGGTTCACATACGTTCAGTACATGCAAGACATGAGGACAGTTTCTTTTAGGTCTACACACACCACCACAATTCCTCATCACAATGGAGCTCTCCTTGCACTTATGCACCAATTTGAATGTTTGCAAGTTGCGGCATATTGTTGGAATGATCAAATCCATGTCAGTCACTCATATGGGGCACCAAATTGAATGCTTGCAAGTTGCAGCATGTTGTTGGAATCCTGAAATCTATTTATCGCCCACAATACTTGTACTAAATGCTCAATAAGGATATACGCCGAGCCAGCCGGCATGTTATTGCATGATCCTGATATTGCAGATGAGAAGTCTGATGTGTCAGTCTTGGTTGTTCATCGTGGCAGGCACCTTAGCATCAACAACAAAAACACTGTTAAAACACAGATCCTAATTAAACGTACAGTAAATGGTGTGCTGCACAACAACATTGGTCAGAAAAAGGAAGAATATGACAAGAGAGAAGAAAACAAAAAAAATAAGTCAGTATGCTCCTCAAATGTACTTAATGCACCTGAAATTCACATTCAGAGTTTATGGCCTGCCTTCCCCTCCCCCCTCCACCACCTCCTCCTCCTCCTCCCGTACCCCAGGCATTCTCACCAGCTAGGTAAAATCCTGAGAGTTTTCAGCACAGTTTTGGTCTGCAACAAAAGCCTGAAAGACAGTAAGTGCTTGTAATGTACACGTGTGAGAATGTACTGTAGTATGCATGTGTGTGTGTGGTGAGAAATGTGTGTGTGGGTGGGGGGTGGGGGGGGGTGATGCAAACCTACTGTACCCAAGATGGCCAGTCAGTTTAAAGATAAAAAAAACACTATTTGAGGCACTCCTTACTAAAGTTAAAAAGACTTTAGTGTTCAATAAAGGCTTTTTAACTTTAGTAAGGAGTGCCTCAAATAGTGTTTTTTTATCTTTTCATGGAAGTTTGGACGCCCAAGTTTTTTTGATGAGTATCCTTTTTTACTAATTGGATACAGGACCCAGTGAAGCATTCCCTTTTCTCTTTTTGTGGCCAGTCAGTGTATTTGCTTGGATCCCTTTCCAGTGTACTCGGCCCAGTGACCTCATCGTTGGGTCGTAGTCTGTGGTAAGATGATGGGCGTGCACGCGATTCCCGCAAACGACTCGGGAAAATGCAGATCTCGCTCCCACTCGTTGGTCTCGGTGTTATACACCTGCACGATGCTCGTCACGTTGTTCAGGTGCCAGTTGTACCCACCCACCAGGTAGATTTTGTTACCCAGGAGGCAGCAGCCCACCTCCGATTGGCCGGTGCGGAGCGCGCTCACCGTGGTCCACTGGTCAGCATCGGGGGCGTAGTACTCCACCGCCAGCACGTCGAAGCAGCGGTCCATGTGGTCCATGCGGCCCCCCAGCGCGTACACGCGCTCGCCCACGCAGATCATGGCGTGCAGCACGCGCGCCTCGTTCATGGCCGCCTTGAAGTCCCACGCGTCGGCGGCGGGGTCGTAGCGGTGCAGCGTCTTCTTGTCCTCCACGGAGACGCCGTAGCCGCCCGACACGTACAGCTTGTCCCCGCAGGTGGCGCCGGCGTGGCCCCAGACGCGCCGCTTCAGCGACTCCACGTAGCTCCACTCGTTCTTCTTGGGGCAGTAGCGCTCCACGGAGGCCAGGCTGCCGGAGCGGTTGCGCCCCCCGCTGGCGTAGAGCTGGCCCTGCAGCACGTTGAGCTGGAACTGGATGCGGCCCTCCTGCATGGCGGGGAGGCGGAGCCAGGTGCGGAGGTGCGGGTCGAAGCGGAAGCAGGCGTCCACCGCCCCCTCTCCACTGCGGTACTGCAGGTGCTGCCCGCCCACCACGTAGACGAAGTTATCCAGCACCGCCACGCACGCGTGGCTGCAACCACCCCCCTCCATCTCACCAAGCTCCTTAAACTGACGAGCCGTGACGTCGGGGAGGAAGAACACCTGGTGGAGGAGAGGAGAGGAGAGAAGAGGTGAGGAGAGGAGAGGAGAGGAGAGCAGAAGACAGGAGGGGAGAGGAGAGGAGAGCCGAGGAGAGGAGAGGAGAGGTGAGGAGAGCAGAGAGTAGAGGGGAGAATAGAGGAAAGGAAAGGAAAGCAGAGGAGAGTAAAGTAAAGCAGAGGAGAAGAAAGGAGGGGAGAGGAAAGCAGAGCAGAGTAGAATGGAGGAGAGGAGAGGAAAGGAGAGAATAGAGGAGAATAGAGGAAAGGGCAGGGGAGGAGTGGAGAGAATAGAGGAGAGCAGAACAGTGTACAGTAGAGAGTAGAATAGAGGAGTGCAGAGGGGAGTAGAGTTCGACAAAGTGGGAGAAGCTCCCGATTTTTTCAGGAGCTCAGAAACGATATTCGCATTGGTCCTGTCCTGACTAGAAGCAACACTGACGGTATTGCGTCACTAGGAAGGTGTGTGACCTGGCTAAAACAAAAAACCCAAGTCTTGAAAGAAGACGACGATGTACCTTTCCACTGACGGTGCGGTCGTTGTCGGTGTACGGGGTGCCGCCGAAGGCGATGAGCGAGAGTGCGTCGGAGCGGATGAGGGTGCGAGGGCACTGCATCTCGTGCTGCCGGAAGGGCAGGATCTGGTAGTTGAAGGCCTCCAGCAGGTACTGGCGGCAGCTCACGTCCTCCACCATGATGTCCACCGTCTGCACGTGGTCCACCAGCTCCGTGGAGCGCATGAGCGGGAAGCGCACGTGGCACAGCACTTCGCTGGCACGCGCACGACGCCCCTCGTCATGCTGCAGCCAGCGGATGGCCGCCTGGAACAGCTCCACCTACAGGTCACAAGGGGTTTTACAAGGAGGAACAGGCATAGGATTATCAGAAGTCAAAACATGCAGCGAAATTAGTTGTTCGTCTGAATTGTCCATATTGTGTGTGTGTGTGTGTGTGTGTGTGGGCGGGGTGGAGGATTAAAGTGCAGCATTGCCACAGAGTGAGTGGTGGGGGTCTTCAAGTGCAGTAGTGTCAAAGTGCAGGGGGAGGAGGGGGAGCAGTGGTGCAGTAGTGCAAAAAAAGTGCTATGAGCTGTGTGTGTGGAGGCTATAAGAAAGAACACGCTACACGTGCTGGGCAATAAAGACGATGTGTGTGGTAGGAAGAAGTTTGCTGTATGCTTGTATGTGTGGGCAGCCATGACGCAACAGTTAAGGAGATGGGCTTTAGATCAGAGGGTTGCTAGTTTCGAATCCCACCCTTCCACTCCCTACCACACTCCATAGCTGAGGTTGCCCATGATCAAGGCACCTGACCCCATACTGCTCCTGGGACTGAAACCAGTTAGCCTGGTTCACACTAGACCATATCACAAATGAGATATGGCCTGGCGACCGCCTACAGCATTTCCCCTAGGGGAGGTGTGTTTTGGGGTTGCCAACGTCCGTTCATTGGCTGTTACGAGTGTTTGTAGGGGTGTAACGATATCGAACCGAACCGACGTATCGTACCGAAAAGACCTGTACCGAATCGAACAGTGCTGTACCGAATACCGAAAGGTTGAGTAAAAGGCTTCTCTGTTCGTGTTTTATACTGCTACTACATGCAGAGGCTCACGCAGAACCCTGAGAGAAAATGCAAGAAAAAACGGGTGTAGAGGCTTGGTCTTTGTGAAACCTTGAGGAGAAAGTACTATTTCTTACACTGATGAAATCTCCGACCCAAAGTGGAAGGTTGAATGTATTTCCTTTTTTTGGTTTGTATTTTGGTGAAATTAACAACGTTCTGAGGAAGAAAATGATTTTCTATTTTGTTCCCATACCATTTTGTGTACCGTTACACCCCTAATCATTTGCCATATACGTAGCCCATAGCCAATTGTGTCAGTGGTGGTGATGGCTTCCGTTTGTCAAGTAATACGCGTCATCATCTTTCGACCTCTCCCTGCTCTTGGACTGGGTTTTTGGGGAAAGTATCCATGCTGCCTTTTAGATCGGAAAGATTGAAAAAGCAAAAGCCCAACTCCCCATCGTCATTGTGACACAGCGCTCCACAGCACACAAATGCACACAACAAAATTGTATTTATGCCTCACCCGTGCAAGGGACGGTACCATGCCCAGGGTACCTCGGTCATGGAGGAGGATGGGGGAGAGCACTGGTTAATTACTCCCCCCACCAACCTAGCGGGTCGGTAGTCAAACCGGCAACCTTTGGGCTACAAAGTTTGACGCCCTAACCGCTTACCCATGACTGCCCATGTAATGTAATGTAATGTAATGTATAATAATATATCTCCTGTGCACTTTGTAGTGATGCTGGCTATGATTATGTCCTCGTTTGAAAATTGCTTTGGTTATAAAGCGTCAGCCAAATGTAATGTAGTGTAATGTAATGTCATGCGCACCTCCTTGCAGCGTAGTTTAGTGTAATGTAATGTAATGTAATGTCATGCGCACCTCCTTGCAGAGTAGTTTAGTGTAATGTAATGTAATGTAGTGTAATGTAATGTAATGTAATGTCATGCGCACCTCCTTGCAGAGTAGTTTAGTGTAATGTAATGTAGTGTAATGTAATGTAATGTAATGTAGTGTAGTGTAATGTAATGTAATGTAATGTAATGTAATGTAATGTAATGTCATGTGCACCTCCTTGCAGTGTAGTTTAGTGTAATGTAATGTGGTGTAATGTAATGCAATGTAATGTAGTGTAATGTAATGTAGTTTAGTGTAATGTAATGTAGTTTAGTGTAATGTAGTGTAGTGTAGTGTAATGTAGTGTAATGTAATGTAATGTAATGTAATGTAATGTAATGTAATGGCATGCGCACCTCCTTGCAGTTCTTCAGCTTGTTGCTCTGCAGGAAGAAGACGAGGCGCTCCATGGGGATATGCAGGAAGTCCTCCTCCTGGGCGATCTGCAGGAAGTGGCTGAAGGTGAAGGCGTCCACCGACTCCTTGAGCGAGGCCAGGCTGAAGGTGGTGGCCATCTGGCCGATGTTGAGGCAGGTCTCCACGCTCATGGCCGACTTGAGGAACTCCTCGCACAGCTCCACCACCGGCTCCATCTGCAGGAAGACGGCGGCCCCCAGCACGTCCTGGACGCAGCGTCATAACAGTGACATAATGCAGTCATGGATGCGTCATAATGTAGGTCAATGTATGACTGTTGGCATTAAGTGATATTCGGTTATGGTGAAGACAGACTTTTCATGACAATAAAACGTTTATGACATTGACACAATGACCGCCGGCCCCAGCACGTCCTCCAGTCAAGTCAAGTCGAGTCAAGAGTACTTTATTGACAAAAATCTATGTACCGGTAACAGGGTCAGCACAGAAGTTTAGGAAATGGATTTCACACTCAGTTTTTCCTTCTTTCTTGTTCTTTTCTTTTTATTTAAACATTGCAGGGACCCAGTCTCCAATGTGCAGTTAAACTAAAACATATAACAAAATATAAATAAGACATTGAAAATAATCTCTCTCTCTCTCTCTCGCTCTCTCTCTCGCTCTCTCTCTCTCTCTCACACACACACACCTACCTGGATGCAGTCCAGGTCCAGCGTCACCTCCGAGCTGTAAGCAAAGTCGATGATGTGCTTCAGGCCACGCGCCGACAGGCCCTTCAGCTCGATGGTGTCCTGCTTGGATTCCTTCATGCCGCCCGTGAACATGGCCCTGGAGGGCGGAGAGGGGAAGGGAAGGGAAGGGAGAGGGAGAGGGAGAGGGAGAGGGGAAGGGAAGGGAAGGGAAGAGAAGGGAGAGGGGAAGGGAAGGGAAGGGAAGGGAAGGGAAGGGAGAGGGGAAGGGAAGGGAAGAGAATGGAGAAGGGAAGGGAAGGGAAGGGAAGGGAGAGGGGAAGGGAAGGGAAGAGAATGGAGAAGGGAAGGCAAGGGAAGGGAAGGGAAGGGAGGGGAGGGGAGGGGAAGGCAAGGGAAGGGAGAGGGGAAGGGAAGAGAATGGAGAGGGGAAGGGGGAGACAAGAAGGTGGGAGGACAATGGCAACATGGGACAAAATAAAGTGAAGTGAAAGCTGTGAAAGCCTCATTGGGAAACCCATGGTGACACAGCACTCCACAGCACACAAGTGAACACTGCACACAACAACATTGCGTTTATGCCTCACCCGTGCAAGGGGGCAGCCCTCATTGGCGCCCCTAGGGAGCAGTGCGGCGGGACGGTACCATGCTCAGGTTACCCCAGTCATGGAGGAGAGCACTGGTTGATTACTCCCCCACCAACCTGGCGGGTCGGCAGTCGAACCGGCAACCTTTGGGCTACAAGTCTGACACCCTAACCGCTTACCCATGACTGCCCATATAATAAGCCAAAAAACCTTGATAACATGCTCATTTCAATAAAAGTAAAAGAGCAATGGGGTGCTCATTCCATAAAAAATATTACAAATAAAGGAGAGCACTCCCAGTTCCTTGTGGAACACTGTCCTGTCCCCTTTATTTTGAACATGAGACAAAAGCATTGAAGTGTTGAGAAGACAGAGGACAAGGGAAGGGGGAGACAAGAAGGTGGGAGGAGAATGGCAACATGGGACAAAAGGTCCCTGTTCAACTGAATTGCTTGAAGAAGGTCAATAGACTGAAACGTTGTAAGTTAATGCTGTAAAGGTGAACAGTGAGGGAGCTTTCTTGTGGTCTCTAAAGTTGGTGACCCGGGGAATCCCCTCCTACGCATCTGACCAAAGGAGGTGTGCCAACAATTCTGAGACAAAACCAACGAATTGTTGACAAGACAGAGGACATGGCACTTAACCAAACGTGGATGCTTTTATGTGGCAGTTACAAACGTTCTTTGCAGTGAAAAACAACCGTTAACTGTCACACAAACAATGACTGCTGCAACATGATCTCCAAAATTCCGTGCTCCTGGACACGGATGTTAAGGACACAAAATCCGTGTCCAGGAGCACGGATTTTGCCAAAATTCCGTGCTCCTAGACACGGAATTATTTTCCGTGATGGACACACAGAATTGCTCTCTATACTCCCACAGCTCTATGTTTCCACAGTCTTGTGTTTTCTCAGGATTTTTCTAATTTCAAAAAAATTTTCTCCAAAAAAAACATTTCTTACTGACAGGTTAGGGTTAGGGATTGTTTTGGTCTGGGCACAGCTAGTTTTCTTTCATTCATTATATGAATTTGATAGCCTAGCAACCAACTGGAAAAGGTATTTCTCAAAAATATGTCTTTAATGACAGGTTAAGGTTAGGGAATGTTTTGGTCAGGGCACAACTTAAATTGCTATAGCATCATTTTGTTTAGGATTAGCATTTGGTATGTATTTTCTAATTATATAGTTAACACAGTGCTGTGGTAATAGCCTATAGAAAGCACTTCTGTGTGCCCATCACGGAAAACAATTCCGTGTCCAGGAGCACGGAAAACAATTCCGTGTCCAGGAGCACGGAATTTTGGAAAAATCCGTGCTCCTGGACACGGATTTCGTGTCCTTAACATCCGTGTCCAGGAGCACAGAATTTTTGGAGATCAGGCTGACTAGTATTGTCACAGTCAAGTAAGACACTGAGAGCACATTATATCATGGAATGTTTTCAATGCTTTGCCTCTGACAGCCAGACTTTCCAGCTCACCTGAAGTAGTCACTGCAGGAGGCGAGAACTGCCTTATGGACCTGGAAGCGCTCCTCGTTGATGGCCAAAACTACGTCGAGCAATTGTCCTTGTTCCCGCAGGGCTGACAACCCTTGTAGGAGGGTGGTGCTATGTGTGGGAGCAGAAAACGTGCAACGCAGGGTGCTATTCTTGTTAGCCATACTGCAAAGGAAAAACAAGACGAGTTAGAAGGTCGATCAGTAAGTCATTGTCTTAAGTATTTAGGCAATATCAGCACTGTGAACGTGACGTTGAGGGTTTTTTGGTGGTCAATAACATCCATAGCTTGCCACTGACTTCCCAGAACTGCCGTCAACACTGAACTTTCGACTGGCAAGCCCTCTAAATTATTTAGTGTTTTGAAAGACATCTCCCCAGGCTGCTTGCAGAGAGGCTTAGACAACACTGTAATCTATTCGCAAATGCACACATTAATAAGACTCCCTCCAATACCTGAACAAAGACCATTACGCACGGCAAGGTCAATACTGTGCTTGCCATTTCCATTCTAAATGCATGTGCATCGATAACATAACAGTCCACCTTTTAGTAAATCACTACTTGCAGAATCCACATTCATTTTTATATGATGTGTGGTTGCATATCAAAATGTTTGTAGCTCTAGATGTGTTGCTATTCGCAGCAGGGTGCAGTAGAAGAGGAGGAGAGCTGTTTACATTATTGATGGGCAGACTGATACTCGAAACCTGAGGGCTTGGTGAGAGGAAGAAATTACAGCCCAAATGGCCAGAAAATCGACATTGCCAACAAATTGAAGTAACACCACCCGCGCGTCACGAACGCTGCCCATGGAATTTCCTTCTCAACCAGTCAGCGCGTACACAAACGCCTTCTCAGTATCCACGCGAAATGTCGGCGTTCCCATTAGCATGTCCACAAATAACAATTACGAATAAAATGTCAAGCAGAAGACCTATTGGTTTACATATGTTTGACTTTTCATTGCATCCTCACCTGTTCTGAGAGCGCTCTGAGAACTCCCCATCTAGCTCCGCCATCTTCGATTACAAAGTAAATTGCAGAGGGCATCATGCGCTCATAAAGCTGCTCACCATGTCGGCACGCTCTCCCCGAGTAACCACGAAATTAAGGAATCAACAATCAATCATCAACTACCTCTCGTCAACGATGACATGTATTTGGTCAATGAGTTACATAATTTGACAAATCGCTTCCGTGACCTAGCCTCCACCACGCCATCCTCGTACGCATAGGCTATACTTGAATTACAGTAGCCGCACTAAGTCCAGTCATGATACAAAGGCATTAGTGTTGCTACAATTATCCTCCTAAAATTAGAAAATGTTATGGCTCTGATTATCCATCCTCTTGCTACTTTCCTTACCAGCTGGTCCGCCTACTTGGCCGCGAAGGGTACTGCCACCAGCTGTGACGGAGTACACACGACTGATGTCAGCGCTCCAGTGCGGTGGAGAGCTCCAGTGTCGCTCCCCATACTCCACAGTGTCGGACCACATACCAGCCAGTCATGGACCGTTCTTGCTTTGAAAGAGTTAAACAAAATCACAAAGTGGGTCAAAACATCTCGATCGGTGTATGATCTGTAGGCCTAATATTATGATCGCAGCATTTTCATGCGCAACAGTGTTAAATCAGGCTAGCTGCATTCGTGTTTTGTTTTAGACCTACTGACGCTCAGTCACAAAGAAACAACCAAACCAACCAACCAAACAAACAAACACAAAACAAGCAGACAAAAAAAGACAGATAGAGAATATCATAAACAAACAAAAGAAAAAAAACTTGAAGGGAAACATTAATTGATTTGACCCCATGCAATATCCGTGAAGCATTTGACGATCATTGAAATTAATAATTATAGTAACATAGTAGTCTGCAAATGTACACATCATCAAAGTTTGTTTTGGATTGCGTAATGTCCAATGCGTTTGCGCTTTGCAACTTCATCGAGCTCTACTCCGATCCAGTAGGGGGCAGTAATGTAATGTTACTGAGTACATCGCCAACAATAGTTCAGTAAGGAAGGACAGCCACGAGGCTAATGTTACGCGTGTAGACATACTGGTGAAATTGCTTATTTTTATACCCCAAACTAGTCGGTTACCTTATTGTCAGTCAAGTGTTCAACTGTAGATGCATTAGTGTCCCCATTGCGGAGAAAATGGCGGATTTCTCCTCTCTGGGTTTATCAGACTGGCTAATACAACAATGTAAACAACTGGGCATTGGTAAGCCAACTCCTGTTCAACAAAACTGCATACCAGCTATTTTAGAAGGTAAGTCAGAAACACTACGTTTTGGAAACAACTGTAAGCATTTCAGTATGTTGTCGTCTGTAGTTGATACTTTCCTACTTGGGCTGTAGGCCTACACATGAGGTTTATGGAAGATCTTGTTGTTTGCCTTGGTTTGTATCCAGGTCGTGATTGTATGGGCTGTGCCAAAACGGGTAGTGGAAAGACTGCTGCATTTGTCCTCCCAGTGCTACAGAAGTTATCTGAAGATCCATACGGCATCTTTTGTCTAGTCCTCACCCCCACCAGGTTGGTAAACAGCTGTCAAGTTGGCGTCACGATGGATGAATGTCAAAATGCAGAACCAAGGACGTCTACATACTGTATGTACATTGTACAGAACAGAACAGTAGACTGCTTCTTCATAACATTGAGCACGATAACCATGTTATAATGTTCTCTCTTTCTGTAATAGGGAGCTGGCATATCAGATTGCTGAGCAGTTTCGAGTATTGGGCAAACCTTTAGGCTTGAAGGATGTCATCATCGTTGGTGGGATGGGTAGGCTAACCTCGTCCATGCATGCGCTTCTTCAACACACGCACACACGCACACACACACACACACACACACACACACACACACGCACACACGCACACTGACCAATGACTGTGTTTTTACTGCGGCAACCCTTCTGTTGACAGATATGGTGGCCCAGGGTCTGGACCTTTCCAAAAAGCCACATGTTGTCGTCGCTACGCCAGGGAGACTTGCTGATCACATCCGAAGCTCCAACACCTTCAGCATGAACAATTTGAAATTTTTGGTAAATATTCTGCTAAATGTGTGTCAGTATTTCATAGACATAGCTGTTACACTTGATGTCAAATCTGTCTGTCTATAAGGCCCTGCACAAACCTGTCTGTTTAAGATCATGGTAAGATAATGAACTGTCTTGAGGCAGACCTGTCTGTCTATAACAGTGGTTCTCAAACTTTTCCCATCATTCCCCCATTCGGATAGTCTGAATGCTTCCGAGCCCTCCCAAGCAACAGCAGTACTTGCGCAGACTGATTTTACAATCGCTGCGCTGCGCAGAATCAAAGGAAAGGTGACTGGTGAGATTTTTTTAAAAAGGGACGTGTGTTCATTTCCTATGCTATTAAATGTATGACAATTTATAATATAATGTTGGTGAGGGCTTAAAATGTATTGCTTATTGGAGAGACAGGAAATACAAGCGGATTCCAAAAAAGTTGGGACACTTGGTATTTTGTGAATAATATCAAAATGCTGGCATTTTCGAAACATTCAATCCATGCATAAGATGCACACTGGCACAAGGTCAACGTAGGAACAGTTTAAATGAGGCAAAAGCATTGTTTTGAGGGAAATCTGTGGTCATTTAAAATTCGACCCATGCAACAAATCTCAAAAAAGTTAGGACAGGGCCAAAAAATGTTGTAATAGTTGAATATTTCTAAAAAATAAAACAAGGAGGAATATTTTGAAAGGAGCTATATTGACTGCAAACATGAATGCACAGATAAAATACCATCACAGAGAGGCTGTGGCACTCAGAAGCGAAGATTTTGAGGGACTAATTACTGATCTATTACACAGAAAGATTGAATTCTCAAAATTGCAGGCATATAAGGCCTATTTCTGTGATGTAGAGTTCTCTGAAATCATTGAACGAGTTATGAGATCATGACATACCCATCGTCAATAAGGAAACTATGACACTCCAACAATGACAGCTGTTGAAAAAAATGACCATAAACACAACACTTGATTAAGGCACACGATGCAGACATTAAACAGTGCTGCAAGTAGCAAAGCTCAATCTAGATGGACCTAGGAGACATGTGAAACTGTCCTCTGATTACAGAATGGAAAATATTTCATTCTTTTTTAAAATCATGGAGTCATGCACCCTCCAGGTTATGAAGAAAATGAATACTTCAGCTTGATTTAGTGGCCAGTCTGAAAGACTGCATATATGATGGCAATGGGGTGCAGAGATGCCTTGGTTATGGTCTTCTTACTCATGTAGAGCATTAAAATGAGGGTTGAATGATATATTCAGACTTTAAACAGCATACATAGCTACCAAGGCATTATATTTTGGAGCACAGCCTTTAGATATTGCCCCATAATGATGGCAAATTTCAATCTCTACTATGTTCCAACAGTGTGGTTCCATCATAAGAGTAAACAGGTGACAAAATTGTTTTCTTGCAGTGAGGATATGCCACGTATTAAGCATAACAAGAAGGTAAACAAGTCGAAGAACACACCGATCAGTTGAGCTGCTGAAATCATGTCTCGCACATCAAAATATCTATTTTTTAAATAAAATCATGCCATCAGTCAAAGTATTTAAATGTTAAGTCTCCTTCCTTGTGTTGTGTTTTGTCTTATCCAACATGAAAAGCATTTTATTGGCCCTGTCCCAACTTTTTTGGAATTTGTTGCAAGTTTTAAGTTTTAAATGATCACATAGTTACCCCAAACAATAATTCTGCTTGGCTTGAACAACTGATAAGTTGTCTGTACACAATGCTGTACCTTATTAACATATTGAATGTTTTGGAAAATGCCAGCATTTTGATTTTATTCACAAAATACCAAGTGTCCCAACATTTTTGGAATCCGCTTTGTACTTTCCTTGGGGGAAAACCCCCCAAAATCAGATGTCACAGGCCCCCGCTGTGATGCCTCCGTGCCCCCCCCCATGGGGGCTTGCGCCCCACTTTGAGAACCACTGGTCTATAAGATCCATGTATGTCTGTGTGCATCCCCTTTGATAAGATATGACTGTCCTATCTGTCTATAAGACCCATGCATATCCATGTGCATCTCTAATAGTCTATGATAAGATATGACTGTCCTATCTGTCTATAAGACCCATGCATATCCATGTGCATCTCTAATAGTCTATGATAAGATATGACTGTCCTATCTGTCTATAAGACCCATGCATATCCATGTGCATCTCTAATAGTCTATGATAAGATATGACTGTCCTATCTGTCTATAAGACCCATGCATATCCATGTGCATCTCTAATAGTCTATGATAAGATATGACTGTCCTATCTGTCTATAAGACCCATGCTTATCCATGTGCATCTCTAATAGTCTATGATAAGATATGACTGTCCTGTCTGTCTATAAGACCCATGTATGTCCATGTGTATCTACTATGTTAAGATAATGAACTGTCTTTAAACTAAGACCCATGTATGTCCATGTGTGTCTCCTATGTTAAGATAATGATGACTGTCCTGTCTGTCTATAAGACTCATGCATATCCATGTGCATCTCCTATGATAAGATAGTGAACTGTCTTTCAGCTAAGACTCATGTATTTCCATGTGCATCTTCTATGATAAGGTAATGGCCTCCGTGTGTGTCTCCTGTGATTAGATCATGGACGAGGCGGACCGGCTGCTGGAGCAGGGCTGTACGGACTTCACTGCAGACCTGGAGGTGATCCTCAGCAAGGTGCCGGCCCGCCGCCAGACCCTGCTCTTCAGCGCCACCCTGACCGACACCCTGGAGGAGCTGAAGACCATCGCCATGAACAAGCCCTTCTTCTGGGAGAGCAAGTCCGAGTAGGTGGAATGGGTGTCAGCTAGGACGGCTCTGTATGGACCGTGTGAAGCAGGGGCGGGGAACCTATGTTTCGAGCGCCATTTATTCGGCCCCTGGTTTAGTTTTATTGTCTTGCCACTTCACGTGAAAATATGACTTGTTTTGTAAATTAATCTTAGAAATTACAGAGTGGAGTACATTGGGCACAGCCTGATAGTTCATACAATTGTTCATCCTGATGGTTGGCAATCTAGCGCAGGGTCATCGCCAGGCACAGTTCCATATGATTTTGTGTTTCAGGGTTCGGACAGTGGAGGAGCTGGACCAGCGCTACATCCTGACGCCAGAGAAGGTGAAGGATGCCTACCTGGTGCACCTGGTACAGACCTTCCAGGATGAGCACGACGACTGGTCCATCATCATCTTTACAAACACCTGCAAGTAAGTAGCAGTATTATGATTGGCTCTTGGGTAATGTTTTGAGCCTTGGTTACATGTATATCATTATTTTTAAAAGAGGATTTTTTTTCATCTGTATACACTTTGATCCCATTTTCACGGCATGTGGATTAAAAATAAAACATATCACAATTTTGACAGGTTTTAAAAATATCTGTTTTGGGAGCTGGAACTTTCATGTGTAAACAAGATGCCCAGATGAATGCATTTTCAAAACGGAGCCTGAAAGCTAGTGAAAACCTTGTGTGAATGTTTTTTTCTGTTTTGTAACCAACAGGAATTGCCAGTTACTGACAATGATGCTGCGGGAGTTTAAGTTCCCAACCATTTCGCTGCATTCCATGATGAAACAGGTATGGGCAGTGGACTTAATTCTTATACTCAGAACCTCCAACCTCAGCTTGAAGTCAAATTTAGCTGATGCCCCTTCTCTTCTGTTTTCCAGAAAGAACGATTTGCCAGCCTGGCAAAATTTAAGTCCAACGTCTTCAAAATCCTCATTGCTACAGATGTAGCTTCAAGGTAAACTTGTGTCCCATAATATTCATTTGAGAAGGCACGGTTGGGCTTTTACAAAGATTTGACATTTCCTGTTTTTGCTACAACGCTCCGTGTTGTTTGGCAGGTTTTTTTTTTCTATCAATGGAAATCATTTAACAGCTCATATGTCTGTCTACTTACGTAGTTAAGTGATTGGATTCCTTTTACCAAAGGAAGAAGTGGGATTTTTCTTATGTCTGCTGTGCAAAACTTTTACATCCTGTCCAGCTCATCACCCCTAAACTTGTCTTCAATCTATGTCAGTCATCCTACATCAAGAACTAATGTATATTTTCTTTCCTCTCATCAAAAGGGGTTTGGATATTCCAACAGTGCAGGTGGTTATCAACCATAACACCCCAGGGCTGCCCAAAACCTACATTCACAGAGTGGGCAGAACCGCCCGCGCAGGTAAGTCATATTCTTGTTGGGGGCGCTGTGGTGCAGCGCGCTAAGCCCCCCACATTTGAGCTCGCATGAATGTAAACTGAAAAGGGCTACCTTGTGGAAGGCAGAACGCAGAATCGTGTCTGTGAAATAATAATGGAAAAAAAAAACAGGTTGATGGATGGTGCGACTTTTTCTTACTTTCCTGAGTGACGCGTGTCATATTAATCCCACAGGACGCAACGGCATGGCCATAACCCTGGTGACCCAGTACGACATCCACCTGGTGAACGCCATCGAGGAACAGATCCGTGAGTTTGAGTTCTTACGACACAAGCACCTAATAACCCAGCAGCCCATATCAACACTAGCTGTACACATGGTGTGCGTTACAATATGTGACCTTGCCTCCTCCACTTGTGCTTGTGGCCTCGCCCCGCCTCCTGGCCCATCCTCCGTGGAGAAAACGATTAAGTTTCCCAGCTGTCAGCCTAGCAACAACAACTTTTGAGGGACTGTTTTTCATTCACCATCCCAATTGCAAATGAGAAAAATACATTACAATTGAGCTTTTGCAAGATATTGAAATATAATGCTGTTGTCAGTGATGTCATCATGACATACTACTTCCTGGTACGAGGAAACAAGCACAAGTGGAGGAGGCAAGGTCACATATTGTAACGCACTCACAGGATTTCAGGGCATTGTCTCACAGCATTTCCAGGGCATGTACCAAGAAGCTGGTTCAGGAGTAAAGTAGATCAGTAAAGTAAATCATCTAGTAGAAGAGCCTGGAGTCCTCATTTTCTTAATAAAATGGGGACGGCAGGCTCTTCTATTAGATGATTTACCTCTTAACTTCACCTGGTTTACTCCTGAACCAGCTTCTTAGTGTACCCACTCTGGTCTGCTAGTTCCAATTAGGCTGCCCATAGCTCTTCTGAACCAGCACTATCAACTGCTACCCAAGCAGTAACGGCACCACCCGTATAACTGTGTATTATTAACAGGTGTTTAGTTTCAATGATTGAAATGTACAGTACATGTTTCATATGTATTCTGTATATATTTGTTTTCTTCTGTAAATGAATTATTGGTGTCGTGGTGGACATGATTTTTGTATGTGGTGTGTGAATGACTATTTTGATGTTGATTACAGAAACAAAACTCAAGGCCAATCCAGTGGAGGAGAAGGAAGTTCTGAAGATCTTAACTCAGGTCAACGTGACCAAGCGCAAGTGTGAAATCGTACGTACAGCCGTATAATTGTTATGCTTCTGTTTTAAGGCCTTAACCCGGGTATACAAAGGCCTTTAGTTACATACATGTCTTCCTGTCTTTTGACATGCCTAACATGTGGCATTGACGTTCACAGAAGCTGGAGTCGTCAGACTTTGATGAGAAGAAGGAGATTCACAAGAGGAAACAGCTGATTCTGGAGGGCAAGGCAAGTCGCTGTTATATGAAGACTATACATTGTTTTCTTGTTTGAGCACTGATCATTTACAATGTTGTTGAAAATACACTTTATTATTACCAAGAGTATTCCAGACCTGCAAACTCGTCAAAGAAAAAAAGGTGACAGTGTACAGCGAGGGTTCTATTTCTATTCACGTGAATGACCTAATTGGCGGGGAAAAAGGTGACGAGTTTGCAGGTATGGTATTCGCTCCCCATGCATAACCCATATAGTTCAATATGATATTCCTCCCCCTTTTGCTGCCAACACAACTTCACCTCGTCTAGGAAAGCAATCCATAAGTTTGAGGAGTGTGTTTACAGGATTTTTTTTTTTACCATTCTTCCTAAAGTTCATTGGTGAGGTGACACACACTGATGTTGGTCAATTAGTCCTGGCTCAGTGTCTGCTCTAATTCATTAATTTCAACAAGTGTTCTACAAGTATTGAGTTCAGGTCAGGTCTCTGTCAAGTTCATCCAATTGACTGCAGAGTTGACGACGTCTCCGTATTAATGGGCCTCAGCATCCGCTAACCCCCCTCCGCCAGTTTACGTGGCTGAGTTGCTGTTGTTCCCAAACTTCCATTTTCTTATTATAAAGCTGCCGGTTGAATGTGGAATACGCAGTGTTGGGAGTAACTCGTTACAAAAGTAACTAATTACTGTAATGCATTACCTTTTTGAGTAACGCAGTAATGTAACTGATTACAGGGGAAAAAATCGGTAATATGTCCTCGTTACAATGCAAGTAACTTGCACATTACAACGCATTTTTTTCACCTAAATTTTGTGTGGGTATTTTGTTTTCTTTATACAATGTTCGCGGATCACCGTGAGATCAGCTATTGCCTATGATAGCCTACGTCCGCGCAGAGATTTTAAAGTTTCACGCAGAACATTGCTTCCTCTTTCACGCTTCGTCTCTCGAAATGGCAGGCTGACAAAGGATGACCGATCCAGAAGATCCAGCTTGCTCGTTTTCAAGATGGATATATGCCCACTACTTTGACTCCATTGAAAATAAGGACGCCAAGAACATTTAAGTTAAATGCACACTGTACTTGAAACCCAAACCGCTTTCCACGTCGAAAACAGTAGCCTACAAACAATTTGACGGTCCATTCGCACGAGACAGGGACACGGCAGGGTAGGCTATCCGACGGGGGGATGAGTACGTTGCACCCCCCTCACTTTTGTTCAACTAAACATCACTAAAATTGAAATAAATCAATTTGAAATTAAAATATTATAGGCCTCTTGGCTCATTAATGCTTATTATATTTCATTGTAGCTTCAGCTGTAGGCCTACTTATCAAGCCTCAACTCCACTATCGTCCTTGGCATTGTTCAACAACGTTTATGACAAAATCTGGCGCATGTGGGGGGTTTGGGGGGGTCGGACATAAAAACAAAAAGAAATTGAAAAAAAAATTGGATTAAAAAAAAAAATCAGACCGGACGATGACCAAACCTGACAACCAACCGGAACCAAACTTTTATTTTTCTTTGGCCTTATTGTATGTGGGTAAGACGCAATTCCTGAAAATGTTGGTTTTCAGTCTGCAGGCTTCCAAAACGACTTGTGGATGGCAGGTGAAAGTCATGCCACCTCATAGATTTGCACTGTAGATTGCCAAATCCTTATTTCCAGTCATTTTGGCTAAAGTAACTAAAAGTAATGCAAAAGTAGTGTAATGCCTTACTTCTAAAAAAAGTAATGTTGTAATGTAAGGCATTACTTTTAAATGACAGTAACATCTAATAAGTAGTGCATTACAGTTTTTGAGTAACTTTCCCAACAGTGAATACGCATGAGCGAGGACATGTCATAACTGGATTTGATGGTACTGGTGTTATCCTATCCGATGACAGTTCCACACTGGAGTTCACTGAGCTCCTGAGAGTGGCCCATTCTCACCAATGTTTGTAAATACAGTCTGCATGCCTAAGTGCTTTGTTTTATACCCCTTTGGCCAGTGATTAGGACAACCGATTCTGATAATTTGGATGGGTGCGCAAATATTTTGGTAATATATTGCATGAGCTACAGATGACTTGATATGGTGTTTCTATACTGACTGGATCATGGCAGACATTCATGTTTGGATGTTAAATGTTACAGGATCCAGACAAGGAGGACAAACGCAAAGCAGAACTCCTGAAGATCAAGAAGCAGAATAAGAAATTCAAGGAGAAAATTCAGAAAACGATTCAGAAGAACAAACGAGATCAGTCAAATCGGAAGAAGGCACAGAAGAGTGTCCAAACAAAACAACAGGCAACATAACACACACACAGGACATTATCAGTACAACTTGACATTGAACGCTGTCCTTTCTTTTAAGCGGACTCCAGAAAAGCCACCAGCACACTTCAAGTGAATGTGAGCGCTTTAAAGCTTTATTGAAAAATAAAAATCAACCTTAAAGGAATGTGATATACAAAGGTCAACGCAGGTGAAAACAGCCCCAAAGCCAACATGAAAACATCACAACGAAGGTGCAACCCTGTGCCTCCTGGCGGACTATTGGTTGACTGGGTGGGAAGGGAAATAGGAGATCCCTGTTTTGGGGATAATATAACACAATCAAAGGAAAACAATTGAAGCTTTTGTATTTTTGACCAATTATTACTTTGGCTTCATTTCTACTCGTGAGCTTTACAGTCCTCCTATGTTAATCATCCTCTTCTCGTCATGGTAATTTAGATGACCATATGTCTGCTTGAAATCACTGTATTCATGATTGTCATGAAACCAAAAGCCTAAAGAAATGACCGTAAAGGAGGTCTTGCCTTCTGTAGATGTGTAAATCAAAAGGGGGTTACTACTACAAGGGTACATTTGTCTAATGCTTAACTCAACAGCCTTCTTCACGCTTAGCTTGCAATTGTAAGAGTAAGTATATGGAAAAAGGAACTGTTCATCTATCCACAAATACACACAATAGCAAACACAAGTGTGAATCCTACATCATATATAGGCATCTACAACTTGAAAGACATTTTACAGGAAAGCACAGCAAACAATGTCACAGAGGTCTATTGTGTCATTTCATAACCCAATGTGAATAGTCCTGTCTTGCATGTGCTGGTCTGCACCAGTCTACCACTCATGATCATGACTTGGTCAAACCAGGATTATCTCACATGCTGGGCACTGATGCTGAAGTTCAGTTCCTACTGAAGACCAAAGTTAATATCACATATACTCAGATATAGTCATATGATTGTGATAAATTATTTGCATAAACTTGAAAAGAAAGGAAAAAAATCTACAGAACTTCAAAATAAAGCCGGAAAAAAGAGAAAACAATCACTTTACTTGGCCAGACAGCCTCTCCGTTCATGGGGGACTTTGCTATAAGCAGTCCTTTGGAGAGGGCTGGGAGCCTTTAGTCTGAGCTGATAGAGTCTCCTATTCTGTCGCACTAGGCATACACATGGAGCTGAAGATTTACCGTGACCACTGTCACATTTCATCCCCACAAAGGACCACTGTGAAAAGAAAACCATCAAGACCGAAAACAGAGTAGATTTGTAAACAACTAAAAAAACACACCAACTCATTCAACTTCGCATTCTGCCTTGCATGGATCTGATCACAGTCCACAAGTGGCTGAGCAAAGTCTGAAGACTTCAAGGAAAAAAAGTGAATTAATGATAGTGGAAATGAGGTACTGAACCACCTGGACGAGTTTTGTTTTTTCCCCTCTCTCTCTTTTGAACAACATGATGCTTAGAAGTAAAACTCATAACATGTTGAGATGCTTCACATCAAGTTCAGCACATTAAAAAAATCAGAATAGGGGCCAGTGAACTTAGAAAGGTCCATACCTAAATGCCTGGAATAATTTCACCTTATTATTTCAAAGTAACCTAATAATAATGAAAGACCAGGTTGACGAGCCAATGAGTGTTTGCACCGAGATGCGCTCGGTGCTCATTCAGGCCTAAAAGCTGGTTAAAATTAGAAGCTGGGCACGGCATGGACACCACAGCGGAGGGCAGACTTTGCCGTTCATTTTTTTTTTTGCTTTGTTTTCTTTTTTTACCCTTTTACTTTTCAAACAGCTCATTTTTTTTTGGAAACAACGTTGGCCATCAGTTAAGTCGGGATTTGAGAACAAGTTCAAATGTACCAATGCTCTCTCACAGGACTCTGATCACCCATGACAGAACATGAAGCAGGCCTCAACAACCAGTCAGCTCGGAGATGAAGGTCAAACTTTACTGTGTTACTGTGCGTCTGCACGCCTCTCTGCCACGCGGCTGCTACTGGAGGGACCCACCGGCTAGGGCCCTGGGCTCCCCCTCTCTCAGCCCAGAGGGCCCCTCCCTGCCCCTCCCTTCCCCCTCCTCCCCTCGTCCTCTCTGCCCACCTGGGTGGGAGCGGTGTGGGTGTGGTTGGTGGGTCTGGGGTGGTGAGAGACGTGCACTCGTCTGGTGTGTGGACCAGAGCAAACGCCACGTCCTCCCCCCAGATGTGCCCTCTACTCTCCTCTCCTCTCCTCCTCTTCCTCTTCTCCGCAGGCTGGCAGCCATCCTCCCCTCCTGGTTTTGTTCCCTTCCTTCTTTCGCTCTTGCCTTCCCTCTCTTCTCTCCTCTCCCTCCATCTCTCTTGCTCTCACTCAGTTTCCTGTTGATGCTCCTCCTCTTCCTGTGAGTGGTTGGTCTCTGTTCCCGTCGCCATCACAGAGTGGTGCTCCAGTCGTGGCAGAAGGAATCAGGTCTCCATGTGCTGTTTCTTTAGTGTTTCCCCAGAATAAAATGCAGTTGAACCAAGCTCAGCTTGCGCCTCGAGCCAATCCAGTCACCCTGGGGAAGCACAGCAGGAAAACAAGGACGTCAAGGAGACACATACACCCTTCTACAACGCACTGCAGCCACAGACATATGGATTATAAAGGAGACACATACACCCTTCTACAACGCACTGCAGCCACAGACATATGGATTATAAGGACGCCAAGAACACACAGGTCATCTCAATGTGAAGTAGAGGTGCACCGAAAATTTGGCCGCAGAAAATATTCGGCTGAAAACGCAAAAAAAGACATTTCCGGTTTTCGGCCGAAAGCCAATTGAGTGGACGAATCGGAGGCCGAATAGAAAATGAATTGAAAATGGGCATTAATTACCCTAATTTCAGTTCTACTCTAACATTTGAAGACTTCAAATGCACATTTATTTTCTTTCAAAAGCATGTCTAAACATTTATTGTAAGCCGTAGATTTAAGCAACATTTAAAAATTGTGAAAAACCTAACTTTTGATAACTTTTAACTGATTTGTAATATTCGGTTTCGGTATTCGGCCAAGTGATCAATTATTATTCGGTTTCGGTTTCGGCCACAAATTTTCATTTAGGTGCACCTCTAATGTGAAGTGTTCTAACCTTGCTAGTGTGAGCAACGCAAATTTGAGGATTCCAATAAAAAGTATCCAATAACTAGTTCTAAGTGTAATTATTTAATAATGCAAGAGTATGCAAAAGTTGCCTGAAGTAGGCCCAACGCCCACCCCGTTTTGAGACGGCCACACTTACATTTTAATACTGCGACAGTCCAGGCACTCCATGCTGGTAGGCACGCTCCCCCTGGTATGTGGAGTCCTGAGACAGCGCCACATCGATCTGAGACTTGAACTCGTCGCCCAGGTAGCTGTCCTGTAGGGCACACGGCAAACACGGGAGGGAGAGAGAGAGAGAGGGGGGGGGGGTCAGGAGTGGAGGAAGCGACATGCTATCATTTATGCACCAAAGAGGATTCTGCAAACGCCACTCGTACAACTAGAAGCATGTGCAATACTGGCAAAGCAATGGGCAACAGTGTAATTTGAGACCAGAGACAACAGTGTATTTAAGTTCACAATGACAGGAGGAAGCACACCACAGCCCATCCCTGGTAGAGGGATTATTACAGGGAAGATGGTGGGTCCGTGGATCTTCTGGCCAATCGATTTTCATTTTCAAATCGGGAAATAGAAAACAGAAAATAACTCGTTATCCGATTTTTGTTTTGGAAATCGGGAAACGAAAATCGGAAAACGAACCAATTTTCGTTATCCGTTTCATTCTGTTAAATGCGGGCAGGCTTGTAATTCAGAATTAAATTATGGCTTCGTTTTTCCATCACCTATTTTTTAATTACATGAACCGGAAGACGTTGATTGAGCGCCTGTCCGTCAGCTGTCAAGGAACGTAGGCCTACGGTGCGAGCGCAGACCTAGGTCTGTGGGTGCGAGTGATATTCCCAACATCTGGCCAACATTCCTTTGATTTGGGATGCAGTCTTGTAGTTACCATGGCTGTCTGTCTTTTAAATTCTGGTTTGTTTGGGTTATTATTACCCTGGTATAAATACCCCTGCACGTGTAAGTAAGTTTGCAGAGTATGACGAAAGTTTTTGACTTGCCCTCTTCGTAACGCTAGCACTCAAGTAGGCTAGCTGGCATGATGCCACCCACATCCCAAACTGTTTAGCTCTGGCTGTCCAAGTAGCCTTAGTGGCTATTCATGAACGAGATGAAATATAACAACCGATAGTCATATTCGGTCCGTGGATCTTCTGGCCAATCGATTTTCATTTTCAAATCGGAAAACGGACCACGAAAAATGACCGGTTTCCCGATTTTTAAGTAAACAATAAACGAGAAACCACTCGCATTTTGTTTCCCGTTTGGAAACCGGAAAACGAAAAACGAGAATCAAGTCATTTTCTGATTTCCTTTTCAGCGCTTTCATATGGGAATCAGAATTAGAGAGACGACCCGTTTTCCCATTTCTTATTTTGCTAAATATTACATTTTTGTTGACCCGGAAACTGTGCTAATGTGTCAGGGAGGCTGTGGGTAAAGAGTTGGCTTAGCCACACCAGAGGTGTTTACTCTAGTCTAGCCTATATTTTATAAGTTTTTAACACGTCCTCATTTAAATGTAGACTAGGCACTAATATTTATACTTCCCAGAGCAACGTTCATCAGTAATTGCATGCTTGTAGGTCCACCTCAAAGCATGACGAGGTCCGCTATCGCAGACATCCCATGAAGGGAGTATGATAGCAGCTCCCCCCTGTCCCTGATGCCTGCGAGTCAGATAAAATATCCCTGATTTTAGAAGGGACAGAGAAAGATAATGACTCGTGCGGAATGTGTGGAATAGTTTTGCGCGAGCACACAAGTAGGACGCCCTGTAAAAGTCCTAGGAAAAATAGTAGGGCATTAGGCAGATGTTATATGCAGACTGGGCGATATACGTAAAGGACATGATTACACGCGTTTAATGGCATTTTGATTGTCGGGGGTGTCGAGGCTCGATAAGCATCTCCCTGAAAGAAGTTTTTGGATCTTGGGATGTCTGCTATCTGCTCGAGAGGGAATATGACTATCGGTTGTTATATTTCATCTCGTTCATGAATAGCCACTAAGGCTACTTGGACAGCCAGAGCTAAACAGTTTGGGCTGTGGGTGTCATCATGCCAGCTAGCCTACTTGAGTGCTAGCGTTACGAAGAGGGCAAGTCAAAAACTTTCGTCATACTCTGCAAACTTACTTACACGCGCAGGGGTATTTATACCAGGGTAATAATTACCCAAACAAACCAGAATTTAAAAGACAGACAGCCATGGTAAGACTGCAACCCAAATCAAAGGAATGTTGGCCAGATGTTGGGAATATCACTCGCACCCACAGACCTAGGTCTGCGCTCGCACCGTAGGCCTACGTTCCTTGACAGCTGACGGACAGGCGCTCAATCAACATCTTCCGGTTCATGTAATTAAAAAATAGGTGATGGAAAAACGAAGCCATAATTTAATTCTGAATTACAAGCCTGCCCGCATACAGAATGAAACGGATAACGAAAATTGGTTCGTTTTCCGATTTTCGTTTCCCGATTTCCAAAACAAAAATCGGATAACGAGTTATTTTCTGTTTTCTATTTCCCGATTTGAAAATGAAAATCGATTGGCCAGAGGATCCACGGACCATATTCCCTCTCGAGCAGATAGCAGACATCCCAAGATCCAAAAACTTCTTTCAGGGAGATGCTTATCGAGCCTCGACACCCCCGACAATCAAAATGCCATTAAACGCGTGTAATCATGTCCTTTACGTATATCGCCCAGTCTGCATATAACATCCTACTTGTGTGCTCGCGCAAAACTATTCCACACATTCCGCACGAGTCATTATCTTTCTCTGTCCCTTCTAAAATCAGGGATATTTTATCTGACTCGCAGGCATCAGGGACAGGGGGGAGCTGCTATCATACTCCCTTCATGGGATGTCTGCGATAGCGGACCTCGTCATGCTTTGAGGTGGACCTACAAGCATGCAATTACTGATGAACGTTGCTCTGGGAAGTATAAATATTAGTGCCTAGTCTACATTTAAATGAGGACGTGTTAAAAACTTATAAAATATAGGCTAGACTAGAGTAAACACCTCTGGTGTGGCTAAGCCAACTCTTTACCCACAGCCTCCCTGACACATTAGCACAGTTTCCGGGTCAACAAAAACTTAATATTTAGCAAAATAAGAAATGGGAAAACGGGTCGTCTCTCTAATTCTGATTCCCATATGAAAGCGCTGAAAAGGAAATCAGAAAATGACTTGATTTTCGTTTTTCGTTTTCCGGTTTCCAAACGGGAAACAAAATGCGAGTGGTTTCTCGTTTATTGTTTACTTAAAAATCGGGAAACCGGTCATTTTTCGTGGTCCGTTTTCCGATTTGAAAATGAAAATCGATTGGCCAGAAGATCCACGGACCCTGGTGATTAAAATGACACCTGGACCACTGACGCTGAATAGCTTTGGGTAACACCCCTGTCCCACCAGTCTAGCTGCAGTGCAGACACAGGGGCACAGGGGCTCATGCATTGGAAACATGGCATCAATATCTGTGCAGAGATTGAGGTATGTAATGAACTGGCATGCAAAGGAGGGCACAACAATGATCAAGGTATTTATTGCCACGTGCATTGACGTACTAAAAAGTATGAAATGCACGAAAGAGAGAGAGAGGGAGAGACAAAGAGAGAGAGAGGCTGCAGATATCTGATCAGGATTAAGAGGTGGCAGACTTCTGTAAGACTGAACTGCTGAAATGAACACACATCTACTGCTGGGCTTGACATTAACTTTTTTACCCACTGGCCACTGTGGCTAGCGGTTTTCCAGAGTCACTAGCCATACAGGTATTCCACTAGCCACAGATTTTATATAGGTTTTTTTCTCTCTTTATAATGATGGTATACATCAAGGCTATTCAAATGGCGGCCCTTGGACAGCAAGGTTCTGGCCCCCCACAAGCCCCTTCAAATACATAATCGTTTTTTGGAATTTAGAGATAAAAGTATGGGCTCCGTTATCATGCTGAAATGGGACACAGGACGTTAAATGCAGGAAATTACATCTACAGGGTGTCTACAGGTTTGACCAAGTCTTTTCAATACCATTTTCCAAATAAAATTAAGACCAACTCGCAGCGTTTACAGGTTTTAGCAAGTCAAAATTAAGACATTTTAAGACTTTTCAATACCATTTTCCAAATGAAATTAGGACCAACTCGCAAGATCATACACAGGTTCAAATGAAGCACAAAAACCAATTGGTTATTTACATTAATGTAGCCGTTTGAAAACACAAAACTATACACAATGAAACTTTAAACTAAATAAAATTCAATAATGCGTTCTAAATTACACTACATGGCTACAACTCCCAATTTCCGTCGCGAAGTTCATCACATGGCTGACATAATTATTCCTCCCTAAATTAAGCTCCACAAATTTAAGACAATTGGGTTGAAAATTTAAGACAAAATAAGACTTTTTAAGTAATAAGACTTACTTTTTAAGACTTTTTAAGGACCCGCGGCCACCCTGATCTAAGAAATGCTAAATTTTTTGGGGGAGGACCCCCAGACCCTCCACTTTAATGAAATTTCCCAGATTTTTTTTCATTGACAGTCGGCAACCATAATACATACGTATACTTCGGCCCCTTTACTGGGAGGAATTTGAAAAAATGGCCCTCGTTGAAATATAATTGAATACCCCTGGTATAATACATTTAACCTCAGAAGATGAGGTGCTAAAGCAAGATGAGTGCATGACAGACGTTTCGGCCTAGCCTTCTTCAGCGTGAGACGAAGCTGCAATAACTGCAAGAATTACACCCGGGAGTGCGGCTTTTTTACTGAACATGAACTTTGCCGTTTGCTCGCACCCGAAGACCTTGTAAGAAACAGTTGGGAGTTGAGCACACTTTCAAAAAAAAAAAAATCTAATCCATGACATTTCTGGAGTGGCTGGTCACTGTAGCCACATTAGTTACCTGTGAGAGCTCTGGCTGGGAGAGGCCGGGCTGGCTCATCTGCGAGGGCTGGCTCATGGAGATGTATCCCTGGGTCAGGGGCCCCTGGGAGAAGGGCTGGGAGGCCCCGTCCTGGCTGGCCTGGCTGTTGCCCATGTTGCCCTGGCCGGGACCCGCCTGGTTGCCAGCGCCACGCCCCTTCTGGCGGCCGCCGCGGCTCATCCGGCCCTTGTTGGGGCCTCCGCGACCTGCAAGTGGCACACATGGCATCACGTAGGGTTAATGATACCATCACATTATCATCACCATCAGAGCTTAGAGCACCCCTCCATTGATGCTCTATGGAAGAAGTTTGAGTGATACAATGTAACAATGTAAAATGTGATTTTTGAAGTCGTAATGTTACTAAAAGCCCTGTGCAGTCATAGTGGTGTAGTACTATGTTAGGTAAGTTTTTTGAGTGACTATTACAACGTTCCAGTGGTTGAACAGCACGTGTTTAAGGGGCTATGTGTCCTCGTAGGAGCAGATGTCTGTTGTGACATTACCAGTGTTGGGGCTGCTGGCCTGGCCCAGGTATCCGGGCGGGGGCTAAGTGTAATGCATGTCATATAATGTAATGTATGTAATGTAATGATTACCGGCTAAGTGTAATGTAGTGATTACCAGCGTTGGGGCTGCCGGCCTGGCCCATGTACCCGGGCGGGGACCAAGTGTAATGCAATGTAGTGTAGTGTAGTGATTACCAGCGTTGGGGCTGCCGGCCTGGCCCATGTACCCGGGCGGGGGCATGGGGGGCATCATCAGGTTGAAGGGGATGGGGATGTTCATGGCTGCCATGTGGTTGGGGCCCGCACCGATCATGCCAATCTGGTCATGGGTCTGGAAGTACATGTTGGAGGGACGACCTGCAAAACACATTTCACACCTCAACACCTGGTTTGGATAGGGACTTGATTCTTAAACTGTGGGCCCTGAAAGTATCCCAAGTGTGCCTGCTTAAAATATATTTCTTTAAATAAAAAAAATATTTGTGCGTATTGCTGATGACTATTTATTGAAGTTGTTAATTGGGTTAGAGGTGGGCCCCTAATATTTATGAACATTTCAAGTGGGCCCAAAGCTGGAAAAGGTTGGGCATAAGGATCAAAGGGAGACAAGCTGAGAAGGCAGAGCTCCATCTTTATCCAAAAGAGGTCTATTTTTATGTAATATTCTACCTTTATAATAAAGTAAAGGTTTGAAATAAATGTTATGGTGATGTGCCTGATGTCGTTGGTCTCACCAGAGTTGCTGCGGTCGTAGGCAGATCCAGGCACCAAGGCCTCCCTGGCGTCATACATGGCAGTGGTCATGAATCTCGCTCCCTGATAGGACAAGACAGAAATCAGCTGAGTCAAAACACATGCATATATACAGTACATTATCAACTGTTAACAGTGGCTAATAGTGCTATCGGGTTTACATTGCACTTTCATTTCATTCATAATTGATAAGTGTTAACATGTTTTCCAAACGGAATTAATCATTATTCAGAATTAAATTGAACTTGAATTGAAATGTCTCATGGAAACGAGGCCAATGGTAACAAACTGACAGATTGATCAAGCGAGCGAGCGAGCGACTGTGTGTGTGTGTGTGTGTGTGTGTGTGTGTGTGTGTGTGTGTGTGTGTGTGTGTGTGTGTGTGTGTGTGTGTGTGTGTGTGTGTGCGTGTGTGTGTGAGAGAGATAGTGAGCGGGTGAAGCTACTGACGGGGTTGATGGTGTTGACGAGCTTGCGTGGCTTGCTGAACTGGTGTGTGTGTGTGTGTGTGTGTGTGTGTGTGTGTGTGTGTGTGAGTGTGTGAGATAGTGAGCGGGTGAAGCTACTGACGGGGTTGATGGTGTTGACGAGCTTGCGCGGCTTGCTGAACTGCATCAGGCTCTCGCGCAGGTTGTTGAGGGGTCCTTCCACCAGCACCTTCTGCTCCTTGTAGTAGTTCAGCAGGTGGTTCCACAGCGGCTGTTTGGACAGAGCCTTCGGGTTGCCCACGATGATCACGCCATACCTGCAAACAACATGACACATTAGCCTTCAGCAATTATACATTCAGAACTTCCCCATACCATTCCAAAACCTAATCTGACCGAAAATGAGATTGTACACGGCTTCAGCAGTCTTTAAGATTAACTATGTGTACCCATTTTAGCCTAAGCCCTTTTTGGGAAAAGGTGCCCTCTCCCTATTAAAACTTAAATATATCAGCCTACGAAGCACATAAGAACATGAAATGAATTGCATTTAAAAGCTAGGACCTTCCTTTTGTACTAGAATGTGTACATTCAGCTCTAAAATACCCACATTTTTAATAAAACGAGTCTAATCTCAAGAACCTGGATGTATATGTATACCTGCAAAGTATATGTCGCTCCAGGACACAATGGGTTAAAATAAAGGTATACCCACCCCATTCCAGATGCTCGCCCTGCAACTAAATCAGCATTTAATCTTGGTGAGAGGCAGGTTGTGATACTGACCTGGCTCTGGTGAGGGCGACGTTGAGTCGTCGCGGGTCGTTGAGGAAGCCAATTCCCTGGTGCTCGTTGGCCCTCACGCAGGACAGGATGATGAAGTCCTTCTCTCTGCCCTGGAAGGCGTCCACGCTGGCTATCTCCACCTCCTGCAGGCGGCAGGGGACACGCAGCGTCAGCAAACACACAACTAACAGCAACACAAAACACACACCTGCTACACTCAACACACAGCTACTCTACTGACAGAATGTATTTATCAAACAACCGTGTCCGCCCTTATGCCATCATTAGTGCGTCCCACTGCTACACTGAAACACTACTGGCACAACACAGAGCTACTCTACTGGCACTCTATTGAGGGGAACACAGAGCTACTCTACTGGCACTCTATTGAGGGGAACACAGAGCTACTCTACTGGCACTCTATTGAGGGGAACACAGAGCTACTCTACTGGCACTCTATTGAGGGGAACACAGAGCTACTCTACTGGCACTCTATTGAGGGGAATACAGAGCTACTCTACTCTACTCTACAGAGGGGAATACAGACATCAATGAGGACAGGGATGGAAAAGCCACCTCTGGACAGGCTCATGAGACAGTCTCTCACGCATCTCATTCTTGATGCCGTCAGTTAACACACAGACAATCAAACATCGAATGGTAAAGAGCAAAGGATGGGGGTGATGAGGAGAGGAGAGAGGAGAGGAGGGCCCCACCTGGTAGAGTTTGGTGTGCAGGGATCCGCTGAACTGCATGTACTGCACCAGGTAGGACCTCTGGCCCTCGTAGGGCGTGATGACCCCGATCTGGTCCGGCTTGGCTCCCGCCTTCAGCAGACGAGTGGTGATCTTCTCCACATTGGACGCCTCAGTCCTGCAAGCATAGAGCAGTGTTGCCGTCATTTACTATTTCCTTTAAAAGGTGCACTGTGCAGGAATATTTACAAAATAATGAACTAATTTACTACTATGACCAAAGTACAGTACGTTTTGCAGCTACTTTTTTTCTTTTCATGTATGAAAAATGCCAATTTCCCACTTAACATTTGATGGTGGTGGTAAGTATTCATGAAAAAGGTAACATTTGGGAATGGGCAGCAGGAATGCTAGAAACAAACTACTTCTCACCTGTTGAGGTACGAAGTACCAGAGCTGGCTATCTCCTCCTGGCCCTGGGTGACGTAGAAGAACATAGGCTTGTCCGTCTGAGGCCACTGGAAGTCAAAGCCTTTCTTCACACGATCAGCTACCGCAGAGACCAAGAGGGAGATTAGTACAAGAGTCACATCCAGAGCACATTGTCCAGTAATAACACACAGATTAAGCAAATAGACCCAATACTTATTTATGTCAGTCAACTACCATAGTAAACTTTATTCCGTTTAGTTCTTTCAGAGCACTTTGAATAGTTTTTGTTTGGATAAGGTGTTAACATACATCTCCGTCCATTGACTGATGAAACCATTTTTTTTTTGTCAAATAATTGTTTTACTGGCTACCCATTTGGCTACCCTGGCTCCCTGACTTGGGTAATGAAACACAGGGCAACTTTTTGAGCAACATTGACTATGTGTATTGGCTATTCATTTTCTGATTTAACGGTTTCCATATTTTCTGATGGAAAAAAAGTTGTCTACGGCTAATCCAAGTTCTCTTGATAGAGACATCATCCTAGTCTAAACAGCATCCTACGAGGTCGTTGTCCGGGCACGTTGCTCAAAAAGTTGCGCTGTGTCTCATCATCTAGCCCGAATGACTCTCTGCATGGTGGGTTTACCTGCGGTGACTCCGTTCTGCAGCGATCCCTCGTAGAAGATGTTGGAGGGGAAGGCGCTGAGCGCGGGGTGCATACGGTACTGCACCTGCAGCCGAATGGGCCGGATACCCAGAACCACCAGGCGCTCAAACAGGGACTGGGACAGGCCAGCCTTGGCAGCCTTCTTACACATCACCACCGGGCCCAGCTGGCAGTGGTCACCCACGAGGATCAGCTGACCAGGGAGAGTGAGAGAGAGAGAGAGAGAGAGAGGAAGCAATATTAGCCAGTTTCACACACCTGTGTCTTCCTCAGAGTAAAAAAAATGTCCAAAAGGAAATAGCCACATTCCTGGTGCTCATTACACATCAGCAGATTCATCCTGGTAACAAATGGTCACAAATGGAAACATCCTGGTAACAAATGGAAAACTTCAGCGCCCAGTGTGAACGCGGGAGGTTCGCAGGTCAGCACTTTAGTTTCAAACGTAACTGGGGCGTTTAAGGACACCAGCACCGTTCTGGTCGTCTTGAAGCCAGTGCAAGTGTAAGACTTGAAAGGGGCCTGCCTACCTGCTTGGCCCCCAGCACGACAGGCACCATGCACTCGGGCTCCGTGGCCTGGGTGCTCTCGTCGATCAGGATGGAGCGGAACTGCATCTTAGCCAGCCGCGGGTCTCCAGCCCCCACACACGTGCCGCAGATCACATCAGCGTTCTAGCAGACAGGGAACAAGGAAGAGGTTTATTTAGTTTGCTTTCAATCACTTCCAGATCAGCAGCAATGGAATAAAAAAACATTACATTTACAAAACCAACAAAGGCAGAGGAAGAAAGGAGGAAAGGGTTAAGAGAGCAAATGAAATAGAACTCCCACTGGCATCATGCCATTTCTATAGGCACGTTGGGTGCTGTTGACATAACCTTTCATGACACAATAAATAAAACTGATGCATTATCAAATATTAATTTTGAAAAGCATGTGGTCCCATGATAAGATTTTGCTAAATCTCCGACATCTTGCTTTGAACAAACAACCCGACTCAATTCCCAATCAGGGTGCGTTTCTCGACAACTTCGGTGCTAACCAAGTTTGGAAGTTGGTTGCAATGCGATTTCCTGTTGGCAACCTAGTAAGTCCCTAACTGGTTAGCATTGCTGCTTTCAAGAAGATGGATAGTTGGCAGAGGAGAAAAAGAGGATGGAGAGATGGAGGAGAGGAGGGGAGTGGAGTGAGAACAGACCATCAGCAGCTCCCTCTCGGCGGTGCGCTTGAGGGCCCGGTAGCGCTTCTCATCAGCAGAAGACAGCTCTCCAGTCTCGTCCTTCAGCTGCTGAAGCTTCTGCAGCTCTGGCATGCTGGACACACACACACACACACACACCAACCAAACATTGAAAATCAATATTTCTATAATGACCACTAGTGAATTGCAAGCCGTGTAGAGACTGTAGTGTCAAAATGCTACAGTAAAATTGGCGTTCTCGATGTGAAGAGAGCATCCTCTTCTCTTTGAGCTGGCTAACTAAATACTGCAAGTGAGTGAGTTGTTGGTACTGACCTGTCCATGTTGCGTATCTGGTTGTGGAGGGCCAGGAAGGAGACGGGGGAGTCGATGGCCTCCCTGCTCTTGGCACACAGCCGCACTACCTTCAGCCCAGACATGTGGATCTTCTCCGTCAGCTGGTCCACCGCAATGTTACTGGGAGCACACACCAGCACGGGTCTGCAGCGACACACACAGTATTAGAATATATTACATTACCTCACATTACAACAGTACACACAGTATTACATCACATAACACACACCATTGGGTGGGGACGCTGTGGTGCAACGCGCCAAGACTCCCACATTTGGACTCGCATGCCCATGGGGACCCCGGTTCGAGTCCGGCCAGGGTCATTTCCCAGCCCTACCCCATCTCTCTCTCTCTCACTCACTTCCTGTCACCATCTCATACTGTCCTGTCAATAATAAAACATGAAAAGTCCTCTTCAATCAGGACTTTTTTGCTCCCACTATTAAACAAGTTTTTATGTGGCGCTTCTGGTCTGATCAAAAAAAAATTAAAAAAAAATTCTCTCTCCTGCTAATTTCACTGTCTCCTCTCACATTGTCCTGTCATAATAAAGGCCGAAAAAACATACTTAAAAAATAAAAAAATAGAAACATTACGCACACCAGCAGGGGCCTGCAGCGACACACAGCACAGTCTCATAGTAACATTTGCAGCTGGAAAACCGGAGGAGACTCATAATTAACAAGTTTTAACTGAGTGCTAAGTGAAGGACAGCACTCTTCAGATTTTTGCTTTGTTTATTCTCCTACAAATGTTTCGGGCAGAGCCCTTTTTCAGCATGTAATGGCACAAATGCCATTACAATTTCAATAAACAAAGAAAAATCTGAAGGGTGCCGTCCTTGGCTTCCTTTAAACTTTTTGAGCAGACAACAAGAACAAAATCAGCCAGCAATAATTTGAAACTTTGCGGGGGGAAAAAAAGATAAAAGGTTGACAACCCATCTCATTTTCTGCAATTCATTCATCATTTTCATAACCCACTTACACAGGATCCAAATCCCAACATGAGGCAGAGCAGTGGGTGTGGGGACAGGTGGTAAAAGGAAGAGTAATTACAGTACTTTGAGTCACCTGCTCCACTCTGCCAGTCCACACCCTGGGAGTGCGGCCCTCAGCCAGCCTTCTACTGAAATGGGCATGGCACTATGGCTCACTACGGCTCACGTCACGTAAAGTGCCTTGTGTTGAGCAACACTCACTTCCAACCGTGAAGTGGTTTGTGTAAGCCCACACAGGTTTGTCGTAAGGGACACCAGACAAAGCAAATGTATGTAGAGGAATATGCGTTAGAAACCGGTTGGACTATGGACTATTCACCTATGGTGAAAGACTGTCAAGTTATTTTTAAATCAATACATGTAGGTTGACAAGCACTGTTGATACAGTGCTGATAATTTATGGGTGGGAGGTCATTCAAGAGAGATTCAAGAGTTTATCATCGTCACTGAAGGCAACGAAATTGTGTTATTGGTGAATGGTTGAAGGTGCTTACCCATTGCCCTGACGGGCCAGGTGGTAGACTATGGTTGCCGAGGTGACCGTCTTGCCTGTCCCTGGGGGGCCCTGGATGAGGCTCAGAGGACGCTGGAGAACAGTCTTCACCGCATACACCTGCGCAACACACACACACACACACACACACACACACACACACACACACACACACACACACACACACACAATAAGGGCTGAGGAGGCAAGAATAGTTGAGGACTTCAAGACTAAATAGAAAAAGGGTCTAGTTCCACTGAACAAGTGAGGGTTAACTGGAGTGATTTAGGCTAGTACGACCCCAAGTGATGGTGGATACTGTAGATGGATGGCTTGGTTAATTAACAACGAGCGAGGCTATCTTTCACTTTCACTACCTAGGTGTGATTCCCGTTGAGAAGCTTGGGAAAGCTTGGTGTGGTGGGTACCTGAGAGTGATTGAGGTTGGGAAGGCCCTGGGAAAGTGTGGTGTGGTTACCTGAGAGTGATTGAGGTCGGGAAGGCCCTGGGCAGTGAAGCGCTTGGGGAGCTGGCACTTGATGATGACGTCCTCCACTTCGTGGCCCAGGAGCTTGTGGTAGATGTACCCAGACACAGAGGTCTCATCCACAGCAAAAGTCTTCAGGGCGCTTTGCATTCTGGACCAATCAAAAACAAGAAAACATTACATCAAGGTACACATCACCTTGATCACACTCCTTAAATTTTGTCAAGTGCAGAGAAGTACACTGACTGCACAGGCCAAAATGTATATATGTATGTATATGCGTACAGGTATGTACATATTTAAATTCTGCAATTGTAAAACTTTGCATCTGCACTAATTCTGTATATTTCTTGTGCTCTTCGTATGTGCTAGTGATGTTGGTTATGATGTCCTCGATTGTAAGTCGCTTTGGTTTAACACTTACCGATCAAATGAGGTCGACTTCCACACAAAATCAACCTGGAAGTTGTGGGCCACTTCCACTGGTGCTCCTACGCTGCTTCTCAACTCGATGGCGATCTCATCACCGTAATCTTAGCCAGTGGGTCAAGCGAAATTTGATTGACATTACAATGAACTGTAGTACTTAGCGCCTCCACACGCCGGCTCCGATAAAGTGCAGAGCACTGCCCTGCAAAAATTCGATTCCACTGTTTTCAATAGAACCCTGCAGTGCACACTGACGCTTATGTCCGCGGAAAGGGACACATAGGGTGTATGAGTCTGGAGTGAGGAGTCGCACACTGAAAACTCTTTTTTTCTTTGATGTTTATAAAAATAAAGACTCCTCGCTTCAAACTTTCAGTCACTCTTTGTTCTGCACCAACCTTTTTGCACGGTTGGGCAGCTTTAATCTCGTGTCATTTCCTCTATCCTGGAGGCAGGCAAAATACAATCCAGTCATTTTTGTGTACAATTAACAGTGATACTTCCATGTAGCCAGGCCGTGCCCTCCTATTGACGCAACACCTTCAGCGTGGCTACTAGTCAGGTCAAGAGCAATACAAGTACTTTCTGAGCTCCCGAAAAATCGGGAACTCCTCCCACTTTTTTGGGAAGCAAACAACCACTAGCAAACCAAGGGAGGCTGTTTGGGAAATGTTATTTGTTATGCTCTTGGTCAGACCAAGTCTGGAAGAGATTTGAAAGTCGATGATACTCAGGCTAACTTCAATGTGTCTTTTCTAGTTATAGTGTGTGTGTGTGTGTGTCTACATTGCAAGATACCACATGGCATTGCAGAGACCCTCTCTTTGCTTACATTCCTGAGACGGTTCACTGACGATAAATCCACTGTGCTTTGATAGCCACTGTGCAGACTGAAAGGATACTGTCGGGAACTTTGATGACGTGTCCGATGCCCTTCCAGAGAGGAGCCAGGTCCCCTTTGTAGCGGAGACAGATCTCATCGCCCTGCATCAGCCTCATATCTAATCACAACACAAAAGGCAATTAATACAACTGCAAACAGACAAATACAGCTATTTATAATTTTTTGTAAAAAATAAAATAATAATAAAAATGGATGCGGACCATGAACATGCATGGATTCCTAAACTACCAACTTACACTGACCACACAAACACACAAAACCACAAGATGAAGTGGGATTCGCATGCGTGGGATGCAGGACTGGTAATGAGAAACACAACCACAGGAGAACAGGCAAAAAAAATTGAGGAATTACCACCTGAGTCCGTCTTCGGTAGCGAGAAATAAGCAATCCGCTTTTTATTCAGGCCCAGGTCCCACCTGACAGTTATATTGTCTTGGGTCTGTGAAGAAGAAGAAGAAGCATGTGTGAACGGTGAGTCTCTCAACCACTTTTAAATTCGCCTTTGGCTAAGCCCTGCCCTCTTGAGTTACTGTTGCTAGGTCGGACAGATAAACTTCCTTTCTACTCTATCAACATTAATGCAGTGACTGCAAACCACAGCTTGTTCACTCCTTATAAATAAAAAACTAGGAATTGGGAATGCAAGTATTTACTCCCTGGACTGTCATGCATCACAGTTGTTTAGCTGTTGTGGCCTCTCAAATTCTCACCTGGGTATCGATTAGGGTTGCCACCTGAAAAAAAAAACCCTGAACATTTCAAACTCAATCGACATTTTTACTTGTATAATGGTATCTGTCATTCATTGTCCAGGAAAGTTTAAAAAAAAAATTCTGGACAGGTCATTAAAATCCTGGGCAATCAGGAAGAACCTGGACAGGTGGCAACACTGGTATCGATACTAGGCGTGTTGTAAACGGCACCATGGTAGGCTAAACTAAACTCGCATATCTTTCCCTGGCTCAAACTGTAGTTGTTAGAAATCACCCAACGTGAAAGATGTAGTCATCTTCAAAGGTACCACATCCATGTGTAACCTTAACGTTTGGCGTTTCTGTTACCTCGCGGGGCAACTTGCACCTTTGTCACAAATACCCCAGGCAAATTTCCAATCATATTTTAATAATAATATGACCGTAATATCTAGCTAAAACCGACTTGAAAACACAAGATTTCAATGGAGCGCTGCCAAACTGTCCAACTTCTGTCCGACCTTGTCCTTTTGCTGCATTGTGATTGGTCAAACAGCATTTTAGGACGGGCCTTAGCCAAAGGTGAATTCCATGCATGTAACTTTGGGCCGACGGAGCCGAATGAGCGTCATGTGAACTTTACATGCCACAGGAGACATATCGTCATTTGTATTCATTGTTGGTACTCTGGAATGAAAACATTCACACTACGAGGGGAGTTTTAGAGCACTTTTTTAATGGCTGTGTAGATTTTGACACAGGCACACCATGGGCACCACGCAAACTCAGCCAAACTGCAGAGACTGGCTTTAATATAATAATCACAATGCTGCGCAGCTAGTAACCTTACAGGCAAACGACCACCCTTTTCCGCTGGGAACTGTTGACATAGAGCTACAGTCCTACTTGTACGTCATACAGAAAATCCCATCCTAAGGAGTGACTGAGCGCCATTACCAACAAGTGCTCACTTTTAAATCAGGGACAAACCTGAGACTCTTTGAGCTTCTTGTCGTAGTCGGCCTCCAGCTTGACCAGAGGTCCAAAGATGTTCTGGTACTGGTAGGCGTCCTCGTAGCGGAGCAGGACGTGCTGCGGCTCCTCGTCCACGCCCGGCTTCTCTAGGTCCTCCAGGGTCGCCGTGGGGTTGTCCTGAAAGAGAGCAACGCTTCCAAATAAGCTCCAAAAAATAAACGTTAGTTTAATTAATTAAAACAGCAACATTTCGATCAACTTTCAATTGTCTTAAACTGTCTGACACTTTTGTCTGGCACCTGCAACAAGTGACTTTGGATGTGCACACACTACGCAAAACGACTGAACTAAATTCTATAAAAAACAGTGCCTTTCATGTGCTCTGGGAAGTGAATATTATCCAGTCTCCACAACTCGTATATCAACATTTTCAACAAGCTGCCCTGTGGAAAAAAATACAAGGCGGGCGTTTGTGTGTGTGTGCTCATACCTTCCACAGTTCCTCGAGCTTGTTGATCTGCTGGGCAGCGATCTGGCGTGCGCGGAGCTGCTCCTGCTCGGAGGGGATCTTCACCAGCCAGGACAGGAAGCAGCGGTCCTGGATGAGCGGCTGCCACTGAGAGCTGTCCCAGTTGATGTCCTTCAGGCTGCTCTGACTCGCACATGGCTGCCTGTGGGTGACATAGGAAAAAGCACTTCACATCTTTCAGGCAGTTTTCTGAGATCATGTTGAGGTCTTCAGAAAAAAAGAAAACATTCAGTACTTGAAAAACTGACTTTGGATAAAATGTCAGTCCAAAACCCATTTAATGTGCCTACATCTGAACCAGAACCCAGAAAGCATTGGTGCAAATCAACCAGACGAGTCA
Source organism: Engraulis encrasicolus (assembly GCF_034702125.1). Taxonomy (NCBI): domain Eukaryota; kingdom Metazoa; phylum Chordata; class Actinopteri; order Clupeiformes; family Engraulidae; genus Engraulis; species Engraulis encrasicolus. Next base: position 13,691,207 of record NC_085862.1, on the reverse strand, counting down.
AAACAAAACCAAAAGTCTAAAAAAAAAAACCCACACCTGACACACTTCACTGCACAGTCTTGTGAACAATGACATGCAAATTTGTTAATCTCTAAAGAAACGTATTTCCCCTGGCCGGGACGCACCTGCACAGCAACACGACCACAGAGTCTGCCTTGGCGGGGATGAAACCCAGGAGGAAGACGTTGCGGCAGCCGCAGTTGTAGCACTCCAACACTGTCTCGCCCAGGGGGCCATCCTTGTGGAGAGTCACCTCCTTGCACTTGGCTCTCACCAGGTGATTCACAATGTGGCTGCAACAGAAACATCAGTTGAAAGTGAAGATTGAGCACATCCCAGGAAACGGTGCAGGACAAAGGCTGACTGTAGTTTTCGGACTGAGAAGTCTGCACACTTAAAATCCTTTTTGTTGTCTGTTATTATTTTTAAATAATAGAAGACAACAAAAAGGACTTAAGTTGTGCAGATTTCACATTCTGAACACTGCAATATAAGCATCAACAATAATTGGTTTTTATGCATCCTTTTCTTTATTATTTCAGCTACCAACATTATTTTTGGGCTCAGCATACCTTCCAGAGGTGTTGCCGCGGCCGTTGCAGAACCACTTCTTGCTGGTGTTGCAGTAGACCACACATGCTGGATCATGGATGCCACAATAGCTTCAGAGAAGAAATGACAGGACATAACGCGTCAACAGTAGAGCTGTCAAAGCACTTCTTTGAAATACATCAAAACGGGGTTTTAATCGCACGTTTCCGTGTTACCATCACATTCAGCACATCACATTTCACACTTCAATATACAAGATAAAAACACAATGTCCTCCTCACCTGCAAGCATGGACCGGTAGGTCTTTGGTGTAATAGGCATCCTCTTCATCTTCTTCGAAATTAAGTTCCGCTAAAAGCTGACTAGTTTTAGCAACAGAATCATCAAGTGGTCCGTTTTGCAAAACTTCATCTGGGCCATTTACCTACAAACACAGACGTGTCATCAGCACATTATCTAAGAGGAACCCAAAAACCACATGAAGGCGTTAACTGGCTTCGGCAGGCTACCTGTTATTGCTAGTCAATGTTAGCCATCCTGATACTAGGTGGCTCTGCGGCTATATTAGGGCAATGTGGCTAAAAGCATGCTAACTATGTTGGAACACCATAAGATGCGCAGGGCTGTCCAACGCACCTCGTAGAGGAGGTAGAATTTACAGATAGTTTCATTCAGTTACAGAAGACGACACTGTGTCTTCACCATTACGTGTAGAATTGGATTGCGAGCAAACAAGGAAGCTACTGTAAATGCTTGTCGGTGCTAGATTAGCTAGGATGAGAGCCAATGGCTAACTAGCGACAGCCTGCGTTATGCTAACTTGGGTTGGGAGACCAAGCGTGATCAAACAGATGCATGGGCACGAAATGAATCAAACAAACCTGGTTATCCAACTGGCTCTGGGTCTGGCCTTGTGTCTGTGTTTGACTGGGCAGTGTAAAATCAGTGAATTCGTATTCGGAGCCTTGGGTATCAGCTCCGAGCAACTCCGTTTCCTCGGTATCCAGGAAGGTTAGAGTCTGAGAACTCGGCCCATACGCTTCCACGCTCATCTTCTCAAGTTGACAGTGGTTTACAAGATACTGTAGTATCTGTTGTCAGGATAATTTAAATCCACCAGTGGCTTCTTTATCTTCTTATCACAGCTGAAACTACAATTCGAAAAATACACCCTAGCATTTACGGGCTAGGTAGATTCGAACACAAACAGAATTTGGAATCACACAAAATAAACGGAAAGCAGAGCTCGAGGTCTTCAACACTCCAGTGACGAACTTCCTAGCGCCATGCTCTGCACATGCGTAAATGAACCGCAGAGTGTATCCTTTCACTTAGCCCTGTGAGCATCTATCAGGTTAGCTTACTGTACAACTATCGCCGTGATACTATAATCGGAAATTTAGACCATGGTGAGTTAGCGTCAATTTATCAAATACATTTACAACATTTCACCCTACGTACACATACTGCATGCGGATGTGGTCAGGGGATGAACGGCAATGCTAGTTTGTAATGGCTAACAGGCTAAATTAGCACATGATGTGACTGACAAACGATGTGTTTACGTCTGAATGTTGTTTGCAATGCAAAAGTTTAGAACTATATGTTTTCCTGTTGAAAGATGTGGTATGCATTGTGTATCTGACTTTATTTACAATCGGTCATGCAACAGTAGGTCCCGAGCCATTCATTGAGCCCCTGGGTTACAGGTTAGCTGTTACCTACCAAGTTTGATGTCTCTGGATTTGATAAAACCACTGCGTGCTCAAAATATGCTTTTTGTTTGCAGTTACCCCTATCCTTGCTGAAGACTGCGCAGAACCACCCGATGGTAAAATCCACTTTTCTGTCAACTCACTCTGTAAAATGTCACCCACGCGCCCAACACTCAATTGACTCCTTTCTTTCAATGCTACCTGATGTAAACCTGCATTTATCATTTCTGGTACCCGTGGAAGGGCATGGAGTATGGGATTTCAGTTTTAAACGCGTTTCAAGTGTTTGTTGTGTGATTGATGTGTGCCTTTATTGTGTTAACAGTTGGTGGAGTTGAAGAATGGTGAGACGTACAACGGGCACTTGGTCAGTTGTGACAACTGGATGAACATCAACCTGAGAGAAGTCATCTGCACCTCCAGGGTAAATGCCAGCCTCTGTCCCCCCTGAGCCCAATTCATGTGGACCAACAGGGCCCACTTTGATACTCTCAAACTGACACCCTGAAACTGCCTCAATGCATTTGTTTAATCACACTTTTCATTTAAAAACCCCACATGTGCTAGGAGACCCTCCCTGAACATTTATGAAGTTGATGATGATCAATGTGTAAATGAACAGGATCTGAAATCAGCTATGATAATTCACAGGGGCATTTCAACCTTGCAGTATTCCGGTGTGTAATATTGTATGCCATGAACTCAATAGAAAGATACTGGAAGGATTAGTATGAAGTACAACATCAAATGCATGTTGTGTCAGTTTCAGAGGGTTACTACTGTCTTTACGTGTACTCTGCAGGAGCTCAGTGTAGAGTAGAGATACTTTATTACTGATGTATTCTGATACTGTTAGGATGAATTTCAGCTTTGTTCATTTTTGAGAAAAAAAAACCCACTATATATATAGAATTATATCTTTATCTCAGGGCCGGTGACAGGCATAGGCACCAGAAATTCCCAAGATTCACACATAATTAGAACGTCAAGAATGTCAAAAGTCTTTACAATTCACATTGATAATGATTGTTCATGGGCCCTAGATTAGATGTGTCTGATCAGATGTAGAAAAAAAGGTGGTGCTCTCCTTTGAACTGGCCCTTCTTTATCTGTGAGCAACAACCCCCACTGATCAGCTCCTCACTTTGGTTCACTTTTCATAATGCGCTTTTTTTTAAGACGCCTTTACCACCACATGGGGGCAGTATTTAGCCAGCCGTCTCTTGTGGTGTTCTTCTGTCCGTGGTGTGCCACACCTTCTGTGTCGCAGTGGCAGTTTTAGAAAATCTGGGGCCCTGGGCAAAGAACAATTTTGATGTATAAATGCAGGAAAACAAAGACTGTAATGAGAGGCTCCTGATTGGACGAGGCCCCGGCCAATTGCCTGCCTGGCCTTGCTCAATGCAAAAACCTACCTCTGCTTGTCTGCAGAGACTGTCTGTATATAAGGAGACGGAACACTTCAGAAAGCGTCCATAGGAATGAACGGGGACAGTTCGTTGCGCTAATATGGCGCATGCTTGCACATATCCCACCTGGCCGGCAACCAGAGCCAATTGCTTGCTGAGCTGCGTTGTCATTTATCCAATCATCTCGCCGCCTCGACTCGCCTGGTCTGACTAATCTGAAATTGCGCCCCAAATTGCGCCCCTGAGGCGTAGCCAAGATGGCCGCCGAGTGAAAGGACTTGTTCTAAATGACTTTGTTATGTGTCACAGGATGGTGACAAGTTCTGGAGGATGCCGGAGTGCTACATCAGGGGTAGCACCATCAAGTACCTGCGGATCCCCGACGAGATCATCGACATGGTGAAGGAGGAGGTGCAGTCCAAGGGGCGTGGCCGCGGTGGCATGCAGCAGAACAAGGGGCAGCAGGGCAAGGGCCGCGGGGGTGGAGCCGGACGAGGTAGGACTGCCTACCACCAGGGCACTAAATTGTTTGTACCGCCTCGACCTTGGCCGCCACTTTTTGCTCTTCAAATAAGCACGACGCAGCTCAATCATCAAGCAAAAAGTGGCAGCCGAGTCGAGCTGTTGTAGGCCTACCAGAAAAGAGGCAATAGTGTATTAACACCTCTGCACTGCTCTTTTGGGGACAGTATGTGTCGCACACAGTGTGTGTGCGTGTGTGTGTTTGCATTGGCAATGATCTGAGCGTTGTTGTTGTTGTTGTGTGTATGCAGGAGTGTTTGGAGGGCGTGGAAGGGGCATGCCCGGCCTGGGACGCGGACAACAGCAGGACAAGAAACCAGGCGGCGGCAAGCCACAGGGCGTCAAGAACCAGCACTGATAAGAAGACATGGACACAGTCTACACACACACACACATACACACACACACTGGCCTCTACTGGCCAGCTATTTCCACACACCCCATAACCTCTTGAAAACCAGAGCCAGCTTGATCTTCTTTTCCTTATCATCCATTTTGCTCTGCCCTCACAAACAATATCTCAAGGACATTCGTTTAGCATTGGGATGGCTCTCTTTTCTGAATCTGAATCTGAACTGAAAAGACCCCTCTTCTGTTCTGCACAACTGAATCATTGTTTTTTGGGTTTTTTTGTATGTTAAGGTCAACAGCGATCACTGGAGACCTTAGTAGTGTTTGTTTTATCTTTATGATTGTAGTAAATCGATTATTGTTTTTTTCAGTTGACAGGACAGGAGATGGAATGATTTTGTTTGTCTTTTTTTTAAGGATCTTAAGTATTGTTGAATAATGACAGTCTTGTGTTTTCAGTTATTGATGGAAATTTTGATGGAAATATGGTAAAAAGTCACATTATAATTTATTTACAAGGGCAATGTAAATAAATATTTTTGTTAACCTTTACAACTTTTATAGAATATGTTTTTTAAGGTCTTACTAGCCACTGTGTCAAAAAAAAAATATTGTGCACAGTATGGTGTCCAAGCAAAAAACCTCAATAGATTTCCTTGTGCACAGTATGGCGTCTAATCATCTCTTCCTGGTTGAAATGAATCCCATATTGACAGATGATGAGGATTCACAGTCACAGTCAGATCTCCATGTGATGAGCGCAAATTAGCATTTCACCATGAACCACACCAGGGCCAGGGGTGTGATTCTCAACAGTGACAATGGGCACGATCGTGATGAAGCAGTCCTGCTTTTGCTAGGCAGTGGGCATGTGCACTTTGCCAGTTTGATGTATTCCATCAAACTGGCAAAGTGCACATGCCCACTACCTTGCAAAAGCAGGACTGCTTCATCACGATCGTGCCTATTGCTATTGCCTATTGCAAAGTTAGCAACTCACTTGGTTGCAATGTAATTTACCACTGGCAACCTACTAAGGGGAGTTGTCCACTCCTCCTTTTTGTGTGCATTCCAATATGCACACTTCCGTCCTCCACTTGTGCATGTGGCCTCGCCCCGCCTCCTGGCCCCTCCTCCGTGGAGAAAACGATATAGTTTCCCAACTGTCAGCCATTTGGGGGACTGTTTTTCATTCACCATCCCGATTGCAAATGAGAAAATGACATCGGAATTGAGCTTTTGCGATATATTGAAATATTATGCTGTTGTCAGTGATGTCATCACGACTTATTACTTCTTGGTACGAGGCCACAAGCAGAGGACACAAGGTCGCATATTGGAACGGACACATGTAGGCTATTTGTTCATATTTTTTTTGTTCGTTTTGACCTGGTGACCATCGTGTCAGTACTTAAAATTGGGGGAAAAACACAAGTGTCTGTCTCCGAGATAGAAACGAGGAGGAGGACAATCAGTTGTTATTTTGATTAAATGACCTAGAGGTGGAGTCAAAAATGCAATCTTCTTAACACTGAATAATTCATTAAAAACGTTCAAAAGACCCTGTTTTTTGGACAACTCTTTGAAAGGAACAAGCCACTATGATGCGGATCCCGTCACAGACCCATAAATGCCATCTGTATGTGGTAGCAAGTGGTGTCATTTGTAGGGCGGCTGGGGGAGATTTACGAGCGCACCACCTTCCTGGTGTCCTCTACATGGCCACATGGGACAAGTAGGGGACGTGGAGGGAGGCAGGGTCGCCTCTTAACAAGTGGGGGATGTGTGTGTGTGTGTGGGGGGGGGGGGGGGGGTTGCCTCTTAAAGTGTGGTTTGTAATTAAGGGAACATGGATTTAAATCATGGCTGGTGGTTGTGTTATTGCATAGAGCAGCAGAAGCGTATGCCTACTATGTCTGCTGTTCCAATTAGACACAGGTCTTAGAGGTCAGGAGGCCGTGGCTGCTGTCCATGCAGTGCACAGTCAGTCAAAGGATAGATTCCATTACCCTCGCTCCCGTCCTCGATTTGTGCTGGCCCTCACGTTTCGCCGACGCCCCACCATGGAGAAGACAACAGCAAAGAGGGTGGAATTTTAATAAAGAGGAAGCAAAACACACACACTCAATGCAAAAGTGTGTCCTCAAGTTGGGTCTCATCAGGGGGCATTGTCCCCTCCTTCTTCTTTTTGAGGTGTTTGCACAAGACGTGCGCTACCGACATCTACAGCGCTAAGGGGACTTCATTTATTCTCAACCTCAGGACTCCTAAGGCCTCCTAACCGAAGGTCTCCTAAAGGGGCGTTCACCCGACATAAAGTGGATACCGGAAAAGAATTAGAATGATGTAGGCTATCTGTCTATAAGATCTCTGACAATAGTTTCCCAGCTGCAGCCTAGCCACAACAACTTTTGGGGGACTATTCTTCATTCACCATCCCGATTGCAAATGAGAAAACGACATTAGATGAGATATTGAAATACAGGCCTGATCGTCAGTGACATCATCGCAAGGCTACAAGCATGCAAGGGAGGACAGGAGTCCGCATATTACAACAATGCACCCAAAGTTATCTTGTTCAGCTCATCATGAAAAAAAATCAAGGGGCCTGTGCATGGCTCTGACGACTAGGGTTTTTTCTACTATCCTAATTCTCGTCCTTTATGCTTGTGGCCTCGTGATGCTGATGCCGGAGAGCCGGGTTCGATTCCCCCTGTCCCCCTCTCCCATTGCTTTCCTGTCTCCTATCAAACTGTTCTGTTCTTGGAACAGGTCACTCTTAATTATTTAAACTCTGAGGGTGCTGGCCCAAATGTTAAATTTAATGTTTCAAGGCGGATGCTATGCAAGACGCAGCCTCCTTGTATCCTCTCAAACTGTCCAATAAAGGCAAGAAAATGTTATTTAAAAATTACAATTTAAAAGGAAACAATGTAGTCTAAAGCCAGTGACCAGTGATGCACGGAAGTGTATTTGGGACAGAATTAATGGTTTATTTGACCACATGTCCCCTTCACAATACTACATTCCTCTTCCTGATCTGAAACATAGTTTCTCTCACCACCTGCCCAGCTCTAATGAGGCTTACTTTCATTTATGTTTAAAGTAAAATTGTAAATTGCCATCATAGTTGTGCTGTATAGTATGGTTAGCTAAATAGTCTGGTGGAGGAATTGAAAAAAGTTCACTGTGTGCACATGCTGTGCATATTTAACAACTATGAGTCTGGTTTCAGGTTGCCAGGACACTATGTATAATGATGACCAAAGTACAGCAAGTTTTGCATCTAAAAATGTGTATTTCTGGAAATTCAAGATGGCGGACATGGAGAAGATCCACCTTTTCATGTATGGCATTATACGGCATTATACCAGAGACACAGGTGTTGTAACAACACAGTTTATTTCATTTCATTTATTCATTTATCATTGAATTATTTCCACAACAGTTTGATTTTTTTTTCACAATTTCACATTTTGACACCATTTCCCCTATTGTAATAACAGTACATGAACTACTGCATAACATGTTTTTTTTTTTTCAGTAAATATTGTCTTTTTTTCCTCACATTAGAAAACAAAGTTTAAAAAAGGATGTAAACCAGGTCAAAAACAAACAAACAAACAAACAAAAAACAATTGCTGAGCATTACCTCCATCGTAGACTACATGTACGTTTTGAAAAGGTGAATGATTAGAGCAGTGTAGGTTGAGTAGAGTCTACTGGGGACAGGAAACGGAAACCGCCACACAGACTCTGGCCTAAGCAACCACACAGCAGGTAAGGAGCACGAGAAACAAATTGGTCAGCAGTTAACACATAGAGCCTTGGCCCTCTGCTTGAAGCCCTCTCGTAAGCTAGTCATGGTTACATACAGTGTGGGATTATGGGAATGCTATTTTTTCACTGTCCTAAGTGTGTGAGATACTGTATCGTAATCTTCTTTTGTTTAAACACATGAGCCTAAAGCATAGCGCACTGTTGGACGAGCATCGCTGATACCCAGTCACCTGGGAGATTTACAATACGCATGGTGTGTACAGCTTTATTTATTTATTTATTATTTTCAAAAAAGGAAACCAGCTAAGACTATTCTTCATTTCATTGGCTGCTTAGCGACTTGATATGCAGTCACTGGTCCAATCTACGATGACTCAGCCTATTTGGATTTGACCATGAAAGAAACGGAGAAATGTAATAAAGGTGCATTTGAAATGGTGACATACTGCTCTATTTGTCTGTCTGTAATCTCAGGAACACTGAAAAAGATGCTTCTTTGTACAGTATATTGCTTTGTAATAAAGTGACACATTCATTCACAAGCAGGCACACACAAAAAGCTGAACTTTTTTTGTTTTGTTTTTTGTTACATTTTTGTCTCTTTTTTTGCAAGCTTGTCAATACAACACTCTGAAATCAAAACAACATGAACCTATTTACACGAAAAACAAATGCAGGGGAAAGCATCGCAACAGAACACAGCGAGTGAATGGTGGGAGCACACACACGCACACACACACACACACACCAGCACATCATACATTTACATCTAACCAGAAACAAGCCTCACTGCAAACGCTAACTGGATGCTCTTTCATTCAGACTATTTAATCATGATCATTTTTAACAGTGTAGTAGCCAATCTTTTTTGATTGATGACCACACTGACACTGTGAGACATGGGGCCTGTACTTTTCCAATGAGGTCTCCAGGCTCTTCTATTAGATGATTTACCTCTTAACTTAACCTGGTTTACTCCTGAACCAGCTTCTAAGTATAGGCCCACGGGCAGAATGTGCATCTCACATCAGCACCTGCTCGGGCACACCCAATGTGCAATGCATTTTGGGTAAGACCCTAATTCCAAATGCTCAGTTTGGAGCAGGCTTCACTCCTACGTATTTCAATTGTGAGGCTGCTGGTGGCCCAAATACTCAACTCAATTCTTCAAGGTAGAGGCAGCACCACCTTGCATGTAATGTCTCTTATTGCACCAAGGCATTTCGGCGTGTGCCTTCAAACGTATTTCGGCAATAAAAGACAATATATGCAAGGTGTGGCGTCTTTCTTGAAAGATGAAGATCCCAATGCTGCACAGACCAATGGGGCTGTAGCTACACCTATTCGAGAAAGAAGACGATTGCAAGCAGATGTTAGTGGGGTGTTTCCCCCTGATAGTGACTCACTCACCACTTCTCCATGTCTAGACATTTGCATACTGAATCTGACCTCAGCTGCACTGATAAGGTATTGACATTAATGGATGTGACCCACATGACGAATAGTAGTTGACTTGCGTTCATGACTATCTTTAACACTATCTCACAGCACAGCCCTGACACGTTCTTCATTTTTATTTATTTTTTGCATAAAACAAATCAGTGCCACTTTCTCCATCATCCATGGCTCTGGCTTTCACCAGAGAAATGCTTATTAAGTGGACAACCTAATGTATTGCATCTCGAGTTGACATTAAGAGTCATATTTGCAAAGAAAAGGCAAACAGAACAAAGACCAGTAGCATGCATGCTGCTTAAACATGAGGGATGATGAGACTCTTATTTTGAATTGTGCTACCACCAGTATCACCAGGAGGAAGGGAGCCACAGCACGCACACTCTCATGTCAACCAGGGAGGAAGGGGAGGCGCACATCACACAGACCACAAGGATGTTAGTAATGGACAGCACATACAAAGATGAAGATGAGCCGGGCTGCAAAGACCTAAAACCATATAAAATATACTTCTTTTTTTTTTTTAACAGATCTCAGATTTAGTATTTTTTACACAACAGGAAGTAGGATCCCCATGCAAAAAAGCATTACTAGTTGCGGCTGTTTGTTCTATATGATGTTTCAGCTGATCTATGTAGGGTTATCCAATGAAGCTGTGTGTGGTCTTAGGCAAGATTTTTGGTAATAGTCTTTTAGGTCGCAAAAAAACAGCTCACAAGAACCAGTCATTGTCTTATAGATAGCTCATTATTAGTCATTTTCAAAATGTATTTTTCGATGTATCTTATTTATTACATACACAATGTATATACACACCTTGAAATAAATATTATAAAGATATATGTGTACTATATTTTACCTATTTGTTCATATTGTATATGCCACAAGTTTAGCTGAAATAAAGAAACACACACACGCACACACACACACACACACACATGTACACACAGAAAAATACAAAAATATAGTTTAAATAAAGAAAGCTAAAAGAAGAAAAAAAAGAGAAGGTGCTAGAAAGGCAGTCAGAATGAAAAGTGTAACGAGTCGAGTAAAAATGTGCACACCAGCATCTGGCTCTGTTGGTCTAAAGCCGGGCTCAAAATACACGACTATCGACCCGATTCT